>NW_026989835.1:1361778-1702223 GCF_036321535.1 Camelus dromedarius
AACTG
The DNA here is from genome assembly GCF_036321535.1 of Camelus dromedarius. Taxonomy (NCBI): domain Eukaryota; kingdom Metazoa; phylum Chordata; class Mammalia; order Artiodactyla; family Camelidae; genus Camelus; species Camelus dromedarius. The sequence continues at coordinate 1,361,784 of NW_026989835.1, forward strand.
CAGGAACTTCAAACCGGCACTTGGAAACAGACTGAGGAAGCAGAGAAAAAGTGTCCCCTGCAACCCGTTCCCTTGGTGCTAGATGAACGAACGTCTCTCCACTTGCTCTGTTCTGAGAGATAAGTGTGTGTGAAAGCCGTCCTTCACATAGCTTGTTGGGAACACAAAGTTTCTTTTCAGTTGCAAACTCCATTCCATACATATATATGGGGAGGTACTAGCTCCAACTCGGTTTTACAGTGAAAACTGCAGGAACTTCAAACCGGCACTAGGAAACAGACTGAGAATGCACAGAAAAAGTGTCTCCTGCAACCCGATCCCTTGGTGCTAGATGAACGAATATCTCTCCACTTGCTCAGTTCTGAGAGATAAGTGTGTGTTAAAGCCGTCCTTCACCTATCTTGTTGGGAACACAAAGTTCTTTTCAGTTGCAAACTCCATTCCATACATATATATGGGGAGGTACGAGCTCCAACTCGGTTTTACAGTGAAAACTGCAGGAACTTCAAACCGGCACTAGGAAACAGACTGAGAAAGCAGAGAATAAGTGTCTCCTGCAACCCGTTCCCTTGGTGCTAGATGAACGAACGTCTCTCCAATTGCTCTGTTCTGAGAGATAAGTGTGTGTGAAAGCCGTCCTTCACCTAGCTTGTTGGGAACACAAAGTTTCCTTTCAGTTGCAAACTCCATTCCATACATATATATGGGGAGGTACTAGCTCCAACTCGGTTTTACAGTGAAAACTGCAGGAACTTCAAACCGGCACTTGGAAACAGACTGAGAAAGCAGAGAAAAAGTGTCTCCTGCAACCCGTTCCCTTGGTGCTAGATGAACGAACGTCTCTCCACTTGCTCTGTTCTGAGAGATAAGTGTGTGTGAAGGCCGTCCTTCACCTAGCTTGTTGGGAACACAAAGTTTCTTTTCAGTTGCAAACTCCATTCCATAAATATATATAGGGAGGTAGAAGCTCCAACTCGGTTTTACAGTGAAAACTGCAGGAACTTCAAACCGGCACTAGGAAACAGACTGAGAAAGCAGAGAAAAAGTGTCTCCTGCAACCCGTTCCCTTGGTGCTAGATGAACGAACGTCTCTCCACTTGCTCAGTTCTGAGATATAAGTGTGTGTGAAAGTCGTCCTTCACCTAGCTTGTAGGGAACACAAAGTTTCTTTTCATTTGCAAACTCCACTCCATACATATATATGGGGAGGTACAAGCTCCAAATCGGTTTGACAGTGAAAACTGCAGGAACTTCAAACCGGCACTAGGAAACAGACTGAGGAAGCAGAGAAAAAGTGTCCCCTGCAACCCGTTCCCTTGGTGCTAGATGAACGAACGTCTCTCCACTTGCTCTGTTCTGAGAGATAAGTGTGTGTGAAAGCCGTCCTTCACCTAGCTTGTTGGGAACACAAAGTTTCTTTTCAGTTGCAAACTCCATTCCATACATATATATGGGGAGGTAGAAGCTCCAACTCGGTTTGACAGTGAAAACTGCAGGAACTTCAAACCGGCACTAGGAAACAGACTGAGAAAGCAGAGACAATGTGTCTCCTGCAACCCGTTCCCTTGGTGCTAGATGAACGAACGTCTCTCCACTTGCTCTGTTCTCAGAGATAAGTGTGTGTGAAAGCCGTCCTTCACCTAGCTTGTTGGGAACACAAAGTTTCTTTTCAGTTGCAAACTCCATTCCATACATATATATGGGGAGGTAGAAGCTCCAACTCGGTTTTACAGTGAAAACTGCAGGAACTTCAAACCGGCACTAGGAAACAGACTGAGAAAGCAGAGAAAAAGTGTCTCCTGCAACCCGTTCCCTTGGTGCTAGATGAACGAACGTCTCTCCACTTGCTCAGTTCTGAGAGATAAGTGTGTGTGAAAGCCGTCCTTCACCTAGCTTGCTGGGAACACAAAGTTTCTTTTCAGTTGCAAACTCCATTCCATACATATATATTTGGAGGTAGAAGCTCCAACTCGATTTTACAGTGAAAACTGCAGGAACTTCAAACCGGCACTAGGAAACAGACTGAGAAAGCAGAGAAAAAGTGTCTCCTGTAACCCGTTCCCTTGGTGCTAGATGAACGAACGTCTCTCCACTTGCTCAGTTCTGAGAGATAAGTGTGTGTGAAAGCCGTCCTTCACCTAGCTTGTTGTGAACACAAATTTTCTTTTCAGTTGCAAACTCCATTCCATACATATATATGGGGAGGTACTAGCTCCAACTCGGTTTTACAGTGAAAACTGCAGGAACTTCAAACCGGCACTAGGAAACAGACTGAGAAAGCAGAGAATAAGTGTCTCCTGCAACCCGTTCCCTTGGTGCTAGATGAACGAACCTCTCTCCAATTGCTCTGTTCTGAGAGATAAGTGTGTGTGAAAGCCGTCCTTCACCTAGCTTGTTGGGAACACAAAGTTTCCTTTCAGTTGCAAACTCCATTCCATACATATATATGGGGAGGTACTAGCTCCAACTCGGTTTGACAGTGAAAACTGCAGGAACTTCAAACCGGCACTTGGAAACAGACTGAGAAAGCAGAGAAAAAGTGTCTCCTGCAACCCGTTCCCTTGGTGCTAGATGAACGAACGTCTCTCCACTTGCTCTGTTCTGAGAGATAAGTGTGTGTGAAGGCCGTCCTTCACCTAGCTTGTTGGGAACACAAAGTTTCTTTTCAGTTGCAAACTCCATTCCATACATATATATAGGGAGGTAGAAGCTGCAACTCGGTTTTACAGTGAAAACTGCAGGAACTTCAAACCGGCACTAGGAAACAGACTGAGAAAGCAGAGAAAAAGTGTCTCCTGCAACCCGTTCCCTTGGTGCTAGATGAACGAACGTCTCTCCACTTGCTCAGTTCTGAGATATAAGTGTGTGTGAAAGTCGTCCTTCACCTAGCTTGTAGGGAACACAAAGTTTCTTTTCATTTGCAAACTCCACTCCATACATATAATGGGGAGGTACAAGCTCCAAATCGGTTTTACAGTGAAAACTGCAGGAACTTCAAACCGGCACTAGGAAACAGACTGAGGAAGCAGAGAAAAAGTGTCCCCTGCAACCCGTTCCCTTGGTGCTAGATGAACGAACGTCTCTCCACTTGCTCTGTTCTGAGAGATAAGTGTGTGTGAAAGCCGTCCTTCACCTAGCTTGTTGGGAACACAAATTTTCTTTTCAGTTGCAAACTCCATTCCATACATATATATGGGGAGGTAGAAGCTCCAACTCGGTTTGACAGTGAAAACTGCAGGAACTTCAAACCGGCACTAGGAAACAGACTGAGAAAGCAGAGACAAAGTGTCTCCTGCAACCCGTTCCGTTGGTGCTAGATGAACGAACGTCTCTCCACTTGCTCTGTTCTCAGTGATAAGTGTGTGTGAAAGCCGTTCTTCACCTAGCTTGTTGGGAACACAAAGTTTCTTTTCAGTTGCAAACTCCATTCCATACATATATATGGGGAGGTAGAAGCTCCAACTCGGTTTAACAGTGAAAACTGCAGGAACTTCAAACCGGCACTAGGAAACAGACTGAGAAAGCAGAGAAAAAGTGTCTCCTGCAACCCGTTCCCTTGGTGCTAGATGAACGAACGTCTCTCCATTTGCTCAGTTCTGAGAGATAAGCGTGTTTGAAAGCCGTCCTTCACCTAGCTTGTTGGGAACACAAAGTTTCTTTTCAGTTGCAAACTCCATTCCATACATATATATTTGGAGGTAGAAGCTCCAACTCGGTTTTACAGTGAAAACTGCAGGAACTTCAAACCGGCACTAGGAAACAGACTGAGAAAGCAGAGAAAAAGTGTCTCCTGCAACCCGTTCCCTTGGTGCTAGATGAACGAACGTCTCTCCACTTGCTCAGTACTGAGATATAAGTGTGTGTGAAAGTCGTCCTTCACCTAGCTTGTTGGGAACACAAAGTTTCTTTTCATTTGCAAATTCCACTCAATAAATATATATGGGGAGGTACAAGCTCCAACTCGATTTTACAGTGAAAACTGCAGGAACTTCAAACCGGCACTAGGAAACAGACTGAGGAAGCAGAGAAAAAGTGTCCCCTGCAACCCGTTCCCTTGGTGCTAGATGAACGAACGTCTCTCCACTTGCTCAGTTCTGAGAGATAAGTGTGTGTGAAAGCCGTCCTTCAACTAGCTTGTTGGGAACACAAAGTTTCTTTTCAGTTGCAAACTCCATTCCATACATATATATGGGGATTTACAAGCTCCAACTCGGTTTGACAGTGAAAACTGCAGGAACTTCAAACCGGCACTAGGAAACAAACTGAGAATGCACAGAAAAAGTGTCTCCTGCAACCCGTTCCCTTGGTGCTAGATGAACGAATGTCTCTCCACTTGCTCAGTTCTGAGAGATAAGTGTGTGTTAAAGCCGTCCTTCACCTATCTTGTTGGGAACACAAAGTTCTTTTCAGTTGCCAACTCCATTCCATACATATATATGGGGAGGTACTAGCTCCAACTCGGTTTTACAGTGAAAACTGCAGGAACTTCAAACCGGCACTAGGAAACAGACTGAGAAAGCAGAGAATAAGTGTCTCCTGCAACCCGTTCCCTTGGTGCTAGATGAACGAACGTCTCTCCAATTGCTCTGTTCTGAGAGATAAGTGTGTGTGAAAGCCGTCCTTCTCCTAGCTTGTTGGGAACACAAAGTTTCCTTTCAGTTGCAAACTCCATTCCATACATATATATGGGGATGTACTAGCTCCAACTCGGTTTTACAGTGAAAACTGCAGGAACTTCAAACCGGCACTTGGAAACAGACTGAGAAAGCAGAGAAAAAGTGTCTCCTGCAACCCGTTCCCTTGGTGCTAGATGAACGAACGTCTCTCCACTTGCTCTGTTCTGAGAGATAATTGTGTGTGAAGGCCGTCCTTCACCTAGCTTGTTGGGAACACAAAGTTTCTTTTCAGTTGCAAACTCCATTCCATACATATATATTGGGAGGTAGAAGCTGCAACTCGATTTTACAGTGAAAACTGCAGGAACTTCAAACCGGCACTAGGAAACAGACTGAGAAAGCAGAGAAAAAGTGTCTCCTGCAACCCGTTCCCTTGGTGCTAGATGAACGAACGTCTCTCCACTTGCTCAGTTCTGAGATATAAGTGTGTGTGAAAGTCGTAATTCACCTAGCTTGTAGGGAACACAAAGTTTCTTTTCATTTGCAAACTCCACTCCATACATATATATGGGGAGGTACAAGCTCCAAATCTGTTTTACAGTGAAAACTGCAGGAACTTCAAACCGGCACTAGGAAACAGACTGAGGAAGCAGAGAAAAAGTGTCCCCTGCAACCCGTTCCCTTGGTGCTAGATGAACGAACGTCTCTCCACTTGCTCTGTTCTCAGAGATAAGTGTGTGTGAAAGCCGTCCTTCACCTAGCTTGTTGGGAACACAAAGTTTCTTTTCAGTTGCAAACTCCATTCCATACATATATATGGGGAGGTAGAAGCTCCAACTCGGTTTTACAGTGAAAACTGCAGGAACTTCAAACCGGCACTAGGAAACAGACTGAGAAAGCAGAGAAAAAGTGTCTCCTGCAACCCGTTCCCTTGGTGCTAGATAAACGAACGTCTCTCCAATTGCTCTGTTCTGAGAGATAAGTGTGTGTGAAAGCCGTCCTTCACCTAGCTTGTTGGGAACACAAAGTTTCCTTTCAGTTGCAAACTCCATTCCATACATATATATGGGGAGGTACTAGCTCCAACTCGGTTTTACAGTGAAAACTGCAGGAACTTCAAACCGGCACTTGGAAACAGACTGAGAAAGCAGAGAAAAAGTGTCTCCTGCAACCCGTTCCCTTGGTGCTAGATGAACGAACTTCTCTCCACTTGCTCTGTTCTGAGAGATAAGTGTGTGTGAAAGCCGTCCTTCACCTATCTTGTTGGGAACAGAAAGTTCTTTTCAGTTGCAAACTCCATTCCATACATATATATGGGGAGGTACTAGCTCCAACTCGGTTTGACAGTGAAAACTGCAGGAACTTCAAACCGGCACTAGGAAACAAACTGAGAAAGCAGAGAATAAGTGTCCCCTGCAACCCGTTCCCTTGGTGCTAGATGAACGAACGTCTCTCCAATTGCTCTGTTCTGAGAGACAAGTGTGTGTGAAAGCCGTCCTTCACTTAGCTTGTTGGGAACACAAAGTTTCTTTTCAGTTGCAAACTCCATTCCATTCATATATATGGGGAGGTAATAGCTCCAACTCGGTTTGACAGTGAAAACTGCAGGAACTTCAAACCGGCACTAGGAAACAGACTGAGAAAGCAGAGAAAATGTGTCTCCTGCAAACCGTTCCCTTGGTGCTAGATGAACGAACGTCTCTCCACTTGCTAAGTTCTGAGAGATAAGTGTGTGTGAAAGCCGTCCTTCTCCTAGCTTGTTGGGAACACAAATTTTCTTTTCAGTTGCAAACTCCATTCCATACATATATATGGGGAGGTACAAGCTTCAACTCGGTTTGACAGTGAAAACTGCAGGAACTTCAAACCGGCACTAGGAAACAGACTGAGAAAGCAGAGACAAAGTTTCTCCTGCAACCCGTTCCCTTGGTGCTAGATGAACGAACGTCTCTCCACTTGCTCTGTTCTGAGAGATAAGTGTGTGTGAAAGCCGTCCTTCACCTAGCTTGTTGGGAACACAAAGTTTCTTTTCAGTTGCAAACTCCATTCCATACATATATATGGGGAGGTAGAAGCTCCAACTCGGTTTTACAGTGAAAACTGCAGGAACTTTAAACCGGCACTAGGAAACAGACTGAGAAAGCAGAGAAAAAGTGTCTCCTGCAACCCGTTCCCTTGGTGCTAGATGAACGAACGTCTCTCCAATTGCTCAGTTCTGAGAGATAAGTGTGTGTGAAAGCCGTCCTTCACCTTGCTTGTTGGGAACACAAAGTTTCTTTTCAGTTGCAAACTCCATTCCATACATATATATGGGGAGGTACTAGCTCCAACTCGGTTTGACAGTGAAAACTGCAGGAACTTCAAACCGGCACTAGGAAACAGACTGAGAAAGCAGAGAAAAGTGTCTCCTGCAACCCGTTCCCTTGGTGCTAGATGAATGAACGTCTCTCCACTTCCTCAGTTCTGAGAGATAAATGTGTGTGAAAGCCGTCCTTCACCTAGCTTGTTGGGAACACAAAGTTTCTTTTCAGTTGCAAACTCCACTCCATACATATATATGGGGAGGTACAAGCTCCAACTCGGTTTTACAGTGAAAACTGCCGGAACTTCAAAGCGGTACTAGGAAACAGACTGAGAAAGCAGAGAAAAAGTGTCTCCTGCAACCCGTTCCCTTGGTGCTAGATGAACGAACGTCTCTCCACATGCTCAGTTCTGAGAGATAAGTGTGTGTGAAAGCCGTCCTTCACCTAGCTTCTTGGGAACACAAAGTTTCTTTTCAGTTGGAAACTCCATTCCATACATATATATGGATAGGTACTAGCTCCAACTTGGTTTTACAGTGAAAACTGCAGGAACTTCAACCGGCACTAGGAAACAGACTGAGAAAACAGAGAAAAAGTGTCTCCTGCAACCCGTTCCCTTGGTGCTAGATGAACGAACGTCCCTCCACTTGCTCAGTTCTGAGAGATAAGTGTGTGTGAAAGCCGTACTTCACCTAGCTTTTTGGGAACAAAAAGTTTCTTTTCAGTTGCAAACTCCATTCCATACATATATATGGGGAGGTACTAGCTCCAACTCGGTTTGACAGAGAAAACTGCAGGAACATCAAACCGGCACTAGGAAACAGACTGAGAAAGCAGAGAAAAAGTTTCTCCAGCAACCCGTTCCCTTGGTGCTAGATGAACGAACGTCTCTCCACTTGCTCATTTCTGAGAGATAAGTGTGTGTGAAAGCCATTCTTCACCTAGCTTGTTGGGAACACAAAGTTTCTTTTCAGTTGCAAACTCCATTCCATACATATATATGGTGAGGTAGAAGCTCCAACTCGGTTTTACAGTGAAAACTGCAGGAACTTCAAACCGGCACTAGGAAACAGACTGAGAAAGCAGAGAAAAAGTGTCTCCTGCAACCCGTTCCCTTGGTGCTAGATGAACGAACGTCTCTCCACTTGCTCAGTTCTGAGAGATAAGTGTGTGTGAAAGCCGTCCTTCACCTAGCTTGTTGGGAACACAAAGTTTCTTTTCAGTTGCAAACTCCATTCCATACATATATATGGGGAGGTAAAAGCTCCAACACTGTTTGACATTGAAAACTGCAGGAACTTCAAACCGGCACTAGGAAACAGACTGAGAATGCAGAGAAAAAGTGTCTCCTGCAACCCGTTCCCTTGGTGCTAGATGAACGAACGTTTCTCCACTTGCTCAGTTCTGAGAGTTAAGTGTGTGTGAAAGCCGTCCTTCACCTAGCTTGTTGGGAACACAAAGTTTCTTTTCAGTTGCAGACTCCATTCCATTTATATATATGGGGAGGTAGAAGCTCCAAATCTGTTTGACAGTGAAAACTGCAGGAACTTCAAACCGGCACTAGGAAACAGACTGAGAAAGCAGAGAAAAAGTGTCTCCTGCAACCCGTTCCCTTGGTGCTAGATGAACGAACGTCTCTCCACTTGCTCAGTTCTGAGAGATAAGTGTGTGTGAAAGCCGTCCTTCACCTAGCTTGTTGGGAACACAAAGTTTCTTTTCAGTTGCAAACTCCATTCCATACATATATATGGGGAGGTACAAGCTCCAACTCGGTTTTACAGTGAAAACTGCAGGAACTTCAAACCGGCACTAGGAAACAGACTGAGGAAGCAGAGAAAAAGTGTCTCCTGCAACCCGTTCCCTTGGTGCTAGATGAACGAACGTCTCTCCACTTGCTCAGTTCTGAGAGATAAGTGTGTGTGAAAGCCGTCCTTCACCTAGCTTCTTGGGAACACAAAGTTTCTTTTCAGTTGGAAACTCCATTCCATACATATATATGGATAGGTACAAGCTCCAACTTGGTTTTACAGTGAAAACTGCAGGAACTTCAACCGGCACTAGGAAACAGACTGAGAAAACAGAGAAAAAGTTTCTCCTGCAACCCGTTCCCTTGGTGCTAGATGAACGAACGTCTCTCCACTTGCTCAGTTCTGAGAGATAAGTGTGTGTGAAAGCCGTACTTCACCTAGCTTTTTGGGAACAAAAAGTTTCTTTTCAGTTGCAAACTCCATTCCATACATATATATGGGGAGGTACTAGCTCCAACTCGGTTTGACAGTGAAAACTGCAGGAACATCAAACCGGCACTAGGAAACAGACTGAGAAAGCAGAGAAAAAGTTTCTCCAGCAACCCGTTCCCTTGGTGCTAGATGAACGAACGTCTCTCCACTTGCTCATTTCTGAGAGATATGTGTGTGTGAAAGCCATTCTTCACCTAGCTTGTTGGGAACACAAAGTTTCTTTTCAGTTGCAAACTCCATTCCATACATATATATGGGGAGGTAGAACCTCCAACTCGGTTTTACAGTGAAAACTGCAGGAACTTCAAACCGGCACTAGGAAACAGACTGAGAAAGCAGAGAAAAAGTGTCTCCTGCAACCCGTTCCCTTGGTGCTAGATGAACGAACGTCTCTCCACTTGCTCAGTTCTGAGAGATAAGTGTGTGTGAAAGCCGTCCTTCACCTAGCTTGTTGGGAACACAAAGTTTCTTTTCAGTTGCAAACTCCATTCCATACATATATATGGGGAGGTAAAAGCTCCAACACTGTTTGACATTGAAAACTGCAGGAACTTCAAACCGGCACTAGGAAACAGACTGAGAAAGCAGAGAAAAAGTGTCTCCTGCAACCCGTTCCCTTGGTGCTAGATGAACGAACATTTCTCCACTTGCTCAGTTCTGAGAGATAAGTGTGTGTGAAAGCCGTCCTTCACCTAGCTTGTTGGGAACACAAAGTTTCTTTTCAGTTGCAAACTCCATTCCATTTATATATATGGGGAGGTAGAAGCTCCAAATCTGTTTGACAGTGAAAACTGCAGGAACTTCAAACCGGCACTAGGAAACAGACTGAGAAAGCAGAGAAAAAGTGTCTCCTGCAACCCGTTCCCTTGGTGCTAGATGAACGAACGTCTCTCCACTTGCTCAGTTCTGAGAGATAAGTGTGTGTGAAAGCCGTCCTTCACCTAGCTTGTTGGGAACACAAAGTTTCTTTTCAGTTGCAAACTCCATTCCATACATATATATGGGGAGGTACAAGCTCCAACTCGGTTTTACAGTGAAAACTGCAGGAACTTCAAACCGGCACTAGGAAACAGACTGAGGAAGCAGAGAAAAAGTGTCTCCTGCAACCCGTTCCCTTGGTGCTAGATGAAAGAACGTCTCTCCACTTGCTCAGTTCTGAGAGATAAGTGTGTGTGAAAGCCGTCCTTCACCTAGCTTGTTGGGAACACAAAGTTTCTTTCCATTTGCAAACTCCACTCCATACATATATATGGGGAGGTACAAGCTCCAACTCGGTTTTACAGTGAAAACTGCAGGAACTTCAAACCGGCACTAGGAAACAGACTGAGAAAGCAGAGAAAAAGTGTCTCCTGCAACCCGTTCCCTTGTTGCTAGATGAACGAACATCTCTCCACTTGCTCAGTTCTGAGAGATAAGTGTGTGTGAAAGCCGTCCTTCACCTAGCTTGTTGGGAACACAAAGTTTCTTTTCAGTTGCAAACACCATTCCATACATATATATTGGAGGTAGAAGCTCCAACTCGGTTTTACAGTGAAAACTGCAGGAACTTCAATCCGGCACTAGGAAACAGACTGAGAAAGCAGAGAAAAAGTGTCTCCTGCAACCCGTTCCCTTGGTGCTAGATGAACGAACGTCTCTCCACTTGCTCAGTTCTGAGAGATAAGTGTGAGTGAAAGCCGAACTTCAACTAGCTTGTTGGGAACACAAAGTTTCTTTTCAGTTGCAAACTCCATTCCATACATATATATAGGGAGGTAGAAGCTCCAACTTGGTTTTACAGTGAAAACTGCAGGAACTTCAAACCGGCACTAGGAAACAGACTGAGGAAGCAGACAAACATTTTCTCCTGCAACCCGTTCCCTTGGTGCTAGATGAACGAACGTCTCTCCACTTGCTCAGTTCTGAGAGATAAGTGTGTGTGAAAGCCGTCCTTCACCTAGCTTGTTGGGAACACAAAGTTTCTTTTCGGTTGCAAACTCCATTCCATACATATATATGGGGAGGTAGAAGCTCCAACTCGGTTTGACAGTGAAAACTGCAGGAACTTCAAACCGGCACTAGGAAACAGACTGAGAAAGCAGAGAAAAAGTGTCACCTGCAACCCGTTCCCTTGGTGCTAGATGAACGAACGACTCTCCACTTGCTCAGTTCTGAGAGTTAAGTGTGAGTGAAAGCCGTCCTTCACCTAGCTTGTTGTGAACACAAATTTTCTTTTCAGTTGAAAACTCCATTCCATACATATATATGGGGAGGTACTAGCTCCAACTCGGTTTGACAGTGAAAACTGCAGGAACTTCAAACCGGCACTAGGAAACAGACTGAGAAAGCAGATAAAAGTGTCTCCTGCAACCCGTTCCCTTGGTGCTATATGAACGAACGTCTCTCCACTTGCTCAGTTCTGAGAGATAAGTGTGTGTGAAAGCCGTCCTTCACCTAGCTTGTTGGGAACACAAAGTTTCTTTTCGGTTGCAAACTCCATTCCATACATATATATGGGGAGGTACTAGCTCCAACTCGGTTTTACAGTGAAAACTGCAGGAACTTCAAACCGGCACTAGGAAACAGACTGAGAAAGCAGAGAAAAAGTGTCTCCTGCAACCCGTTCCCTTGGTGCTAGATGAACGAAAGTCTCTCCACTTGCTCTGTTCTGAGAGATAAGTGTGTGTGAAAGCCGTCCTTCACCTAGCTTGTTGGGAACACAAAGTTTCTTTTCAGTTGCAAACTCCATTCCATACATATATATGGGGTGGTAGAAGCTCCAACTCGGTTTTACAGTGAAAACTGCAGGAACTTCAAACCGGCACTTGGAAACAGACTGAGAAAGCAGAGAAAAAGTGTCTCCTGCAACCCGTTCCCTTGGTGCTAGATGAACGAACGTCTCTCCACTTGCTCAGTTCTGAGAGATAAGTGTGTGTGAAAGCCGTCCTTCACCTAGCTTGTTGGGAACACAAAGTTTCTTTTCAGTTGCAAACCCCATTCCATACATATATATGGGGAGGTACTAGCTCCAACTCGGTTTGACAGTGAAAACTGCAGGAACTTCAAACCGGCACTAGGAAAAAGACTGAGGAAGCAGAGAAAAAGTGTCTCCTGCAACCCGTTCCCTTGGTGCTAGATGAACGAACGTCTCTCCACTTGCTCTGTTCTCAGTGATAATTGTGTGTGAAAGCCGTCCTTCACCTAGCTTGTTGGGAACACAAAGTTTCTTTTCAGTTGCAAACTCCATTCCATACATATATATGGGGAGGTAGAAGCTCCAACTCGGTTTTACAGTGAAAACTGCAGGAACTTCAAACCGGCACTAGGAAACAGACTGAGAAAGCAGAGAAAAAGTGTCTCCTGCAACCCGTTCCCTTGGTGCTAGATGAACGAACGTCTCTCCACTTGCTCAGTTCTGAGAGATAAGTGTGTGTGAAAGCCGCCTTCACCTAGCTTGTTGGGATCACAAATTTTCTTTTCAGTTGCATACCCCATTCCATACATATATATGGGGAGGTACTAGCTCCAACTCGGTTTGACAGTGAAAACTGCAGGAACTTCAAACCGGCACTAGGAAACAGACAGAGAAAGCAGAGAAAAAGTGTCTCCTGCAACCCGTTCCCTTGGTGCTAGATGAACGAACGTCTCTCCACTTGCTCTGTTCTCAGAGATAAGTGTGTGTGAAAGCCGTCCTTCACCGAGCTTGTTGGGAACACAAAGTTTCTTTTCAGTTGCAAACTCCATTCCATACATATATATGAGGAGGTAGAAGCTCCAACTCGATTTTACAGTGAAAACTGCAGGAACTTCAAACCGGCACTAGGAAACAGACTGAGAAAGCAGAGAAAAAGTGTCTCCTGCAACCCGTTCCCTTGGTGCTAGATGAACGAACGTCTCTCCACTTGCTCAGTTCTGAGAGATAAGTGTGAGTGAAAGCCGAACTTCAACTAGCTTGTTGGGAACACAAAGTTTCTTTTCAGTTGCAAACTCCATTCCATACATATATATAGGGAGGTAGAAGCTCCAACTCGGTTTTACAGTGAAAACTGCAGGAACTTCAAACCGGCACTAGGAAACAGACTGAGGAAGCAGACAAAAATTTTCTCCTGCAACCCGTTCCCTTGGTGCTAGATGAACGAACGTCTCTCCACTTGCTCAGTTCTGAGAGATAAGTGTGTGTGAAAGCCGTCCTTCACCTAGCTTGTTGGGAACACAAAGTTTCTTTTCGGTTGCAAACTCCATTCCATACATATATATGGGGAGGTAGAAGCTCCAACTCGGTTTGACAGTGAAAACTGCAGGAACTTCAAACCGGCACTAGGAAACAGACTGAGAAAGCAGAGAAAAAGTGTCTCCTGCAACCCGTTCCCTTGGTGCTAGATGAACGAAAGTCTCTCCACTTGCTCTGTTCTGAGAGATAAGTGTGTGTGAAAGCCGTCCTTCACCTAGCTTGTTGGGAACACAAAGTTTCTTTTCAGTTGCAAACTCCATTCCATACATATATATGGGGTGGTAGAAGCTCCAACTCGGTTTTACAGTGAAAACTGCAGGAACTTCAAACCGGCACTTGGAAACAGACTGAGAAAGCAGAGAAAAAGTGTCTCCTGCAACCCGTTCCCTTGGTGCTAGATGAACGAACGTCTCTCCACTTGCTCAGTTCTGAGAGATAAGTGTGTGTGAAAGCCGTCCTTCACCTAGCTTGTTGGGAACACAAAGTTTCTTTTCAGTTGCAAACCCCATTCCATACATATATATGGGGAGGTACTAGCTCCAACTCGGTTTGACAGTGAAAACTGCAGGAACTTCAAACCGGCACTAGGAAACAGACTGAGGAAGCAGAGAAAAAGTGTCTCCTGCAACCCGTTCCCTTGGTGCTAGATGAACGAACGTCTCTCCACTTGCTCTGTTCTCAGAGATAATTGTGTGTGAAAGCCGTCCTTCACCTAGCTTGTTGGGAACACAAAGTTTCTTTTCAGTTGCAAACTCCATTCCATACATATATATGGGGAGGTAGAAGCTCCAACTCGGTTTTACAGTGAAAACTGCAGGAACTTCAAACCGGCACTAGGAAACAGACTGAGAAAGCAGAGAAAAAGTGTCTCCTGCAACCCGTTCCCTTGGTGCTAGATGAACGAACGTCTCTCCACTTGCTCAGTTCTGAGAGATAAGTGTGTGTGAAAGCCGCCTTCACCTAGCTTGTTGGGATCACAAATTTTCTTTTCAGTTGCATACCCCATTCCATACATATATATGGGGAGGTACTAGCTCCAACTCGGTTTGACAGTGAAAACTGCAGGAACTTCAAACCGGCACTAGGAAACAGACAGAGAAAGCAGAGAAAAAGTGTCTCCTGCAACCCGTTCCCTTGGTGCTAGATGAACGAACGTCTCTCCACTTGCTCTGTTCTCAGAGATAAGTGTGTGTGAAAGCCGTCCTTCACCGAGCTTGTTGGGAACACAAAGTTTCTTTTCAGTTGCAAACTCCATTCCATACATATATATGAGGAGGTAGAAGCTCCAACTCGATTTTACAGTGAAAACTGCAGGAACTTCAAACCGGCACTAGGAAACAGACTGAGAAAGCAGAGAAAAAGTGTCTCCTGCAACCCGTTCCCTTGGTGCTATATGAACGAAAGTCTCTCCACTTGCTCAGTTCTGAGAGATAAGTGTGTGTGAAAGCCGTACTTCACCTAGCTTGTTGGGAACACAAAGTTTCTTTTCGGTTGCAAACTCCATTCCATACATATATATGGGGAGGTAATAGCTCCAACTCGGTTTTACAGTGAAAACTGCAGGAACTTCAAACCGGCACTTGGAAGCAGACTGAGAAAGCAGAGAAAAAGTGTCTCCTGCAACCCGTTCCCTTGGTGCTAGATGAACGAACGTCTCTCCACTTGCTCTATTCTGAGAGATAAATGTGTGTGAAAGCCGTCCTTCACCTAGCTTGTTGGGAACACAAAGTTTCTTTTCAGTTGCAAACTCCATTCCATACATATATATGGGGAGGTAGAAGCTCCAACTCGGTTTTACAGTGAAAACTGCAGGAACTTCAAACCGGCACTAGGAAACAGACTGAGAAAGCAGAGAAAAAGTGTCTCCTGCAACCCGTTCCCTTGGTGCTAGATGAACGAACGTCTCTCCACTTGCTCAGTTCTGAGAGATATGTGTGTGTGAAAGCCGTCCTTCACCTAGCTTGTTGGGAACACAAAGTTTCTTTTCGGTTGCAAACTCCATTCCATACATATATATGGGGAGGTACTAGCTCCAACTCGGTTTTACAGTGAAAACTGCAGGAACTTCAAACCGGCACTAGGAAACAGACTGAGAAAGCAGAGAAAAAGTGTCTCCTGCAACCCGTTCCCTTGGTGCTAGATGAACGAACGTCTCTCCACTTGCTCTGTTCTGAGAGATAAGTGTGTGTGAAAGCCGTCCTTCACCTAGCTTGTTGGGAACACAAAGTTTCTTTTCAGTTGCAAACTCCATTCCATACATATATATGGGGAGGTAGAAGCTCCAACTCGGTTTTACAGTGAAAACTGCAGGAACTTCAAACCGGCACTAGGAAACAGACTGAGAAAGCAGAGAAAAAGTGTCTCCTGCAACCCGTTCCCTTGGTGCTAGATGAACGAACGTCTCTCCACTTGCTCAGTTCTGAGAGATATGTGTGTGTGAAAGCCGTCCTTCACCTAGCTTGTTGGGAACACAAAGTTTCTTTTCAGTTGCAAACTCCATTTCATACATATATATGGGGAGGTACTAGCTCCAACTCGGTTTGACAGTGAAAACTGCAGGAACTTCAAACCGGCACTAGGAAACAGACTGAGGAAGCAGAGAAAAAGTGTCTCCTGCAACCCGTTCCCTTGGTGCTAGATGAACGAAAGTCTCTCCACTTGCTCTGTTCTGAGAGATAAGTGTGTGTGAAAGCCGTCCTTCACCTAGCTTGTGGGGAACACAAAGTTTCTTTTCATTTGCAAACTCCATTCCATACATATATATGGGGAGGTACTAGCTCCAACTCCGTTTGACAGTGAAAACTGCAGGAACTTCAAACCGGCACTAGGAAACAGACTGAGGAAGCAGAGAAAAAGTGTCTCCTGCAACCCGTTCCCTTGGTGCTAGATGAACGAACGTCTCTCCACTTGCTCTGTTCTCAGAGATAAGTGTGTGTGAAAGCCGTCCTTCACCTAGTTTGTTGGGAAAACAAAGTTTCTTTTCAGTTGCAAACTCCATTCCATACATATATATGGGGAGGTAGAAGCTCCAACTCGGTTTTACAGTGAAAACTGCAGGAACTTCAAACCGGCACTAGGAAACAGACTGAGAAAGCAGAGAAAAAGTGTCTCCTGCAACCCGTTCCCTTGGTGCTAGATGAACGAACGTCTCTCCACTTGCTCAGTTCTGAGAGATAAGTGTGTGTGAAAGCCGTCCTTCACCTAGCTTGTTGGGATCACAAATTTTCTTTTCAGTTGCAAACCCCATTCCATACATATATATGGGGAGATACTAGCTCCAACTCGGTTTTACAGTGAAAACTGCAGGAACTTCAAACCGGCACTAGGAAACAGACTGAGAAAGCAGAGAATAAGTGTCTCCTGCAACCCGTTCCCTTGGTGCTAGATGAACGAACGTCTCTCCACTTGCTCTGTTCTCAGAGATAAGTGTGTGTGAAAGCCGTCCTTCACCTAGCTTGTTGGGAACACAAAGTTTCTTTTAAGTTGCAAACTCCATTCCATACATATATATGAGGAGGTAGAAGCTCCAACTCGGTTTTACCGTGAAAAATGCAGGAACTTCAAACCGGCACTAGGAAACAGACTGAGAAAGCAGAGAAAAAGTGTCCCTGCAACCCGTTCCCTTTGTGCTAGATGAACGAACGTCTCTCCACTTGCTCAGTTCTGAGGGATAAGTGTGTGTGAAAGCCGTCCTTCACCTAGCTTGTTGTGAACACAAATTTCTTTTCAGTTGCAAACTCCATTCCATACATATATATGGGGAGGTACTAGCTCCAACTCGGTTTGACAGTGAAAACTGCAGGAACTTCAAACCGGCACTAGGAAACAGACTGAGAAAGCAGAGAAAAAGTGTCTCCTGCAACCCGTTCCCTTGGTGCTATATGAACGAAAGTCTCTCCACTTGCTCAGTTCTGAGAGATAAGTGTGTGTGAAAGCCGTCCTTCACCTAGCTTGTTGGGAACACAAAGTTTCTTTTCGGTTGCAAACTCCATTCCATACATATATATGGGGAGGTAGAAGCTCCAACTCTGTTTTACAGTGAAAACTGCAGGAACATCAAACCGGCACTAGGAAACAGACTGAGAAAGCAGAGAAAAAGTGTCTCCTGCAACCAGTTCCCTTGGTGCTAGATGAACGAACGTCTCTCCACTTGCTCAGTTCTGAGAGATAAGTGTGTGTGAAAGCCGTCCTTCACCTAGCTTGTTGGGAACACAAAGTTTCCTTTCAGTTGCAAACTCCATTCCATACATATATATGGGGAGGTACTAGCTCCAACTCGGTTTGACAGTGAAAACTGCAGGAACTTCATACCGGCACTAGGAAACAGACTGAGAAAGCAGAGAAAAAGTGTCTCCTGCAATCCGTTCCGTTGTTGCTATATGAACGAACGTCTCTCCACTTGCTCAGTTCTGAGAGATAAGTGTGTGTGAAAGCCGTCCTTCACCTAGCTTGTTGGGAACACAAAGTTTCTTTTCGGTTGCAAACTCCATTCCATACATATATATGGGGAGGTAGAAGCTCCAACTCGGTTTTACAGTGAAAACTGCAGGAACTTCAAACCGGCACTAGGAAACAGACTGAGAAAGCAGAGAAAAAGTGTCTCCTGCAACCCGTTCCCTTGGTGCTAGATGAACGAACGTCTCTCCACTTGCTCAGTTCTGAGAGATAAGTGTGTGTGAAAGCCGTCCTTCACCTAGCTTGTTGGGAACACAATGTTTCCTTTCAGTTGCAAACTCCATTCCATACATATATATGGGGAGGTACTAGCTCCAACTCGGTTTTACAGTGAAAACTGCAGGAACTTCAAACCGGCACTTGGAAACAGACTGAGAAAGCAGAGAAAAAGTGTCTCCTGCAACCCGTTCCCTTGGTGCTAGATGAACGAACGTCTCTCCACTTGCTCAGTTTTGAGAGATAAGTGTGTGTGAAAGCCGTCCTTCACCTAGCTTGTTGGGAACACAAAGTTTCTTTTCAGTTGCAAACTCCATTCCATACATATATATGGGGAGGTAGAAGCTCCAACTCGTTTTTACAGTGAAAACTGCAGGAACTTCAAACCGGCACTAGGAAACAGACTGAGAAAGCAGAGAAAAAGTGTCTCCTGCAACCCGTTCCCTTGGTGCTAGATGAACGAACGTCTCTCCACTTGCTCAGTTCTGAGAGATAAGTGTGTGTGAAAGCCGTCCTTCACCTAGCTTGTTGGGAACACAAAGTTTCCTTTCAGTTGCAAACTCCATTCCATACATATATATGGGGAGGTACTAGCTCCAACTCGGTTTTACAGTGAAAACTGCAGGAACTTCAAACCGGCACTTGGAAACAGACTGAGAAAGCAGAGAAAAAGTGTCTCCTGCAACCCGTTCCCTTGGTGCTAGATGAACGAACGTCTCTCCACTTGCTCAGTTTTGAGAGATAAGTGTGTGTGAAAGCCGTCCTTCACCTAGCTTGTTGGGAACACAAAGTTTCTTTTCAGTTGCAAACTCCATTCCATACATATATATGGGGAGGTAGAAGCTCCAACTCGTTTTTACAGTGAAAACTGCAGGAACTTCAAACCGGCACTAGGAAACAGACTGAGAAAGCAGAGAAAAAGTATCTCCTGCAACCCGTTCCCTTGGTGCTAGATGAACGAACGTCTCTCCACTTGCTCAGTTCTGAGAGATAAGTGTGTGTGAAAGCCGTCCTTCACCTAGCTTGTTGGGAACACAAAGTTTCCTTTCAGTTACAAACTCCATTCCATACATATATATGGGGAGTTACTAGCTCCAACTCGGTTTTACAGTGAAAACTGCAGGAACTTCAAACCGGCACTTGGAAACAGACTGAGAAAGCAGAGAAAAGGTGTCTCCTGCAACCCGTTCCCTTGGTGCTAGATGAACGAACGTCTCTCCACTTGCTCTGTTCTGGGAGATAAGTGTGTGTGAAAGCCGTCCTTCACCTAGCTTGTTGGGAACACAAAGTTTCTTTTCAGTTGCAAACTCCATTCCATACATATATATGGGGAGGTAGAAGCTCCAACTCGGTTTTACAGTGAAAACTGCAGGAACTTCAAGCCGGCACTAGGAAACAGAGTGAGAAAGCCGAGAAAAAGTGTCTCCTGCAACCCGTTCCCTTGGTGCTAGATGAACGAACGTCTCTCCACTTGCTCAGTTCTGAGAGATAAGTGTGTGTGAAAGCCGTCCTTCACCTAGCTTGTTGGGAACACAAAGTTTCTTTTCAGTTGCAAACTCCATTCCATACATATATATAGGGAGGTAGAAGCTCCAACTCGGTTTTACAGTGAAAACTGCAGGAACTTCAAACCGGCACTAGGAAACAGACTGAGGAAGCAGACAAAAAGTGTCTCCTGCAACCCGTTCCCTTGGTGCTAGATGAACGAACGTCTCTCCACTTGCTCAGTTCTGAGAGATAAGTGTGTGTGAAAGCCGTCCTTCACCTAGCTTGTTGGGAACACAAAGTTTCTTTTCAGTTGCAAACTCCATTCCATACATATATATGGGGAGGTACTAGCTCCAACTCGGTTTGACAGTGAAAACTGCAGGAACTTCAAACCGGCACTAGGAAACAGACTGAGGAAGCAGAGAAAAAGTGTCTCCTGCAACCCGTTCCCTTGGTGCTAGATGAACGAACGTCTCTCCACTTGCTCAGTTCTGAGAGATAAGTGTGTGTGAAAGCCGTCCTTCACCTAGCTTGTTGGGAACACAAAGTTTCTTTTCAGTTGCAAACCCCATTCCATACATATATATGGGGAGGTACTAGCTCCAACTCGGTTTGACAGTGAAAACTGCAGGAACTTCAAACCGGCACTAGGAAACAGACTGAGGAAGCAGAGAAAAAGTGTCTCCTGCAACCCGTTCCCTTGGTGCTAGATGAACGAACGTCTCTCCACTTGCTCTGTTCTCAGAGATAAGTGTGTGTGAAAGCCGTCCTTCACCTAGCTTGTTGGGAACACAAAGTTTTTTTTCAGTTGCAAACTCCATTCCATACATATATATGGGGAGGTACTAGCTCCAACTCGGTTTGACAGTGAAAACTGCAGGAACTTCAAACCGGCACTAGGAAACAGACTGAGGAAGCAGAGAAAAAGTGTCTCCTGCAACCCGTTCCCTTGGTGCTAGATGAACAAAAGTCTCTCCACTTGCTCTGTTCTGAGAGATAA
This sequence comes from Camelus dromedarius, assembly GCF_036321535.1. NCBI lineage: Eukaryota > Metazoa > Chordata > Mammalia > Artiodactyla > Camelidae > Camelus > Camelus dromedarius. The sequence continues at coordinate 1,382,312 of NW_026989835.1, forward strand.
GTGTGTGTGAAAGCCGTCTTTCACCTAGCTTGTTGGGAACACATAGTTTCTTTTCAGTTGCAAACTCCATTCCATACATATATATGGGGAGGTACTAGCTCCAACTCGGTTTTACAGTGAAAACTGCAGGAACTTCAAACCGGCACTTGGAAACAGAATGAGAATGCAGAGAAAAAGTGTCTCCTGCAACCCGTTCCCTTGGTGCTAGATGAACGAACGTCTCTCCACTTGCTCAGTTCTGAGAGATAAATGTGTGTGAAAGCCGTCCTTCACCTAGCTTGTTGGGAACAAAAATTTTCTTTTCAGTTGCAAACCCCATTCCATAAATATATATGGGGAGGTACTAGCTCCAACTCGGTTTGACAGTGAAAACTGCAGGAACTTCAAACCGGCACTAGGAAACAGACTGAGAAAGCAGAGAAAAAGTGTCTCCTGCAACCCGTTCCCTTGGTGCTAGATGAACGAACGTCTCTCCACTTGCTCTGTTCTCAGAGATAAGTGTGTGTGAAAGCCGTCCTTCACCTAGCTTTTTGGGAACACAAAGTTTCTTTTCAGTTGCAAACTCCATTCCATACATATATATGAGGAGGTAGAAGCTCCAACTCGGTTTTACAGTGAAAACTGCAGGAACTTCAAACCGGCACTAGGAAACAGACTGAGAAAGCAGAGAAAAAGTGTCTCCTGCAACCCGTTCCCTTGGTGCTAGATGAACGAACGTCTCTCCACTTGCTCAGTTCTGAGAGATAAGTGTGTGTGAAAGCCGTCCTTCACCTAGCTTGTTGGGAACACAAAGTTTCTTTTCAGTTGCAAACTCCATTCCATTCATATATATGGGGAGGTACTAGCTCCAACTCGGTTTGACAGTGAAAACTGCAGGAACTTCAAACCGGCACTAGGAAACAGACTGAGAAAGCAGAGACAAAGTGTCTCCTGCAACCCGTTCCCTTGGTGCTAGATGAACGAACGTCTCTCCACTTGCTCAGTTCTGAGAGATAAGTGTGTGTGAAAGCCGTCCTTCACCTAGCTTGTTGGGAACACAAATTTTCTTTTCAGTTGCAAATTCCATTCCATACATATATATGGGGAGGTACTAGCTCCAACACGGTTTGACAGTGAAAACTGCAGGAACTTCAAACCGGCACTAGGAAACAGACTGAGAAAGCAGAGAAAAAGTTTCTCCTGCAACCCGTTCCCTTGGTGCTAGATGAACGAACGTCTCTCCACTTGCTCTGTTCTGAGAGATAAGTGTGTGTGAAAGCCGTACTTCACCTAGCTTTTTGGGAACAAAAAGTTTCTTTTCAGTTGCAAACTCCATTCCATACATATATATGGGGAGGTACTATCTCCAACTCGGTTTGACAGTTAAAACTGCTGGAACTTCAAACCGGCAATAGGAAACAGACTGAGGAAGCAGAGAAAAAGTGTCTCCTGCAACCCGTTCCCTTGGTGCTAGATGAACGAACGTCTCTCCACTTGCTCTGTTCTGAGAGATAAGTGTGTGTGAAAGCCGTCCTTCACCTAGCTTGTTGGGAACGCAAAGTTTCTTTTCAGTTGCAAACTCCATTCCATACATATATATGGGGAGGTACTAGCTCCAACTCGGTTTGACAGTGAAAACTGCAGGAACTTCAAACCGGCACTAGGAAACAGACTGAGAAAGCAGAGAAAAAGTGTCTCCTGCAACCCGTTCCCTTGGTGCTAGATGAACGAACGTCTCTCCACTTGCTCAGTTCTGAGAGATAAGTGTGTGTGAAAGCCGTACTTCACCTAGCTTTTTGGGAACAAAAAGTTTCTTTTCAGTTGCAAACTCCATTCCATACATATATATGGGGAGGTACTATCTCCAACTCGGTTTGACAGTTAAAACTGCTGGAACTTCAAACCGGCAATAGGAAACAGACTGAGGAAGCAGAGAAAAAGTGTCTCCTGCAACCCGTTCCCTTGGTGCTAGATGAACGAACGTCTCTCCACTTGCTCTGTTCTGAGAGATAAGTGTGTGTGAAAGCCGTCCTTCACCTAGCTTGTTGGGAACGCAAAGTTTCTTTTCAGTTGCAAACTCCATTCCATACATATATATGGGGAGGTAGAAGCTCCAACTCGGTTTTACAGTGAAAACTGCAGGAACTTCAAACCGGCACTTGGAAACAGACTGAGAAAGCAGAGAAAAAGTGTCTTCTGCAACCCGTTCCCTTGGTGCTAGATGAACGAACGTCTCTCCACTTGCTCAGTTCTGAGAGATAAGTGTGTGTGAAAGCCGTCCTTCACCTAGCTTGCTGGGAACACAAAGTTTCTTTTCATTTGCAAACTCCATTCCATACATATATATTTGGAGGTAGAAGCTCCAACTCGGTTTTACAGTGAAAACTGCAGGAACTTCAAACCGGCACTAGGAAAAAGACTGAGAAAGCAGAGAAAAAGTGTCTCCTGTAACCCGTTCGCTTGGTGCTAGATGAACGAACGTCTCTCCACTTGCTCAGTTCTGAGAGATAAGTGTGTGTGAAAGCCGTCCTTCACCTAGCTTGTTGTGAACACAAATTTTCTTTTCAGTTGCAAACTGCATTCCATACATATATATGGGGAGGTACTAGCTCCAACTCGGTTTGACAGTGAAAACTGCAGGAACTTCAAACCGGCACTAGGAAACAGACTGAGAAAGCAGAGAAAAAGTGTCTCCTGCAACCCGTTCCCTTGGTGCTAGATGAACGAACGTCTCTCCACTTGCTCAGTTCTGAGAGATAAGTGTGTGTGAAAGCCGTACTTCACCTAGCTTTTTGGGAACAAAAAGTTTCTTTTCAGTTGCAAACTCCATTCCATACATATATATGGGGAGGTACTATCTCCAACTCGGTTTGACAGTGAAAACTGCTGGAACTTCAAACCGGCAATAGGAAACAGACTGAGGAAGCAGAGAAAAAGTGTCTCCTTCAACCCGTTCCCTTGGTGCTAGATGAACGAACGTCTCTCCACTTGCTCTGTTCTGAGAGATAAGTGTGTGTGAAAGCCGTCCTTCACCTAGCTTGTTGGGAACACAAAGTTTCTTTTCAGTTGCAAACTCCATTCCATACATATATATTTGGAGGTAGAAGCTCCAACTCGGTTTTACAGTGAAAACTGCAGGAACTTCAAACCGGCACTAGGAAAAAGACTGAGAAAGCAGAGAAAAAGTGTCTCCTGTAACCCGTTCGCTTGGTGCTAGATGAACGAACGTCTCTCCACTTGCTCAGTTCTGAGAGATAAGTGTGTGTGAAAGCCGTCCTTCACCTAGCTTGTTGTGAACACAAATTTTCTTTTCAGTTGCAAACTCCATTCCATACATATATATGGGGAGGTACTAGCTCCAACTCGGTTTGACAGTGAAAACTGCAGGAACTTCAAACCGGCACTAGGAAACAGACTGAGAAAGCAGAGAAAAAGTGTCACCTGCAACCCGTTCCCTTGGTGCTAGATGAACGAACGTCTCTCCACTTGCTCAGTTCTGAGAGATAAGTGTGTGTGAAAGCCGTACTTCACCTAGCTTTTTGGGAACAAAAAGTTTCTTTTCAGTTGCAAACTCCATTCCATACATATATATGGGGAGGTACTATCTCCAACTCGGTTTGACAGTGAAAACTGCTGGAACTTCAAACCGGCAATAGGAAACAGACTGAGGAAGCAGAGAAAAAGTGTCTCCTGCAACCCGTTCCCTTGGTGCTAGATGAACGAACGTCTCTCCACTTGCTCTGTTCTGAGAGATAAGTGTGTGTGAAAGCCGTCCTTCACCTAGCTTGTTGGGAACGCAAAGTTTCTTTTCAGTTGCAAACTCCATTCCATACATATATATGGGGAGGTAGAAGCTCCAACTCGGTTTTACAGTGAAAACTGCAGGAACTTCAAACCGGCACTTGGAAACAGACTGAGAAAGCAGAGAAAAAGTGTCTTCTGCAACCCGTTCCCTTGGTGCTAGATGAACGAACGTCTCTCCACTTGCTCAGTTCTGAGAGATAAGTGTGTGTGAAAGCCGTCCTTCACTTAGCTTGCTGGGAACACAAAGTTTCTTTTCAGTTGCAAACTCCATTCCATACATATATATTTGGAGGTAGAAGCTCCAACTCGGTTTTACAGTGAAAACTGCAGGAACTTCAAACCGGCACTAGGAAACAGACTGAGAAAGCAGAGAAACAGTGTCTCCTGTAACCCGTTCCCTTGGTGCTAGATGAACGAACGTCTCTCCACTTGCTCAGTTCTGAGAGATAAGTGTGTGTGAAAGCCGTCCTTCACCTAGCTTGTTGTGAACACAAATTTTCTTTTCAGTTGCAAACTCCATTCCATACATATATATGGGGAGGTACTAGCTCCAACTCGGTTTGACAGTGAAAACTGCAGGAACTTCAAACCGGCACTAGGAAACAGACTGAGAAAGCAGAGAAAAAGGGTCTCCTGCAACCCGTTCCCTTGGTGCTAGATGAACGAACGTCTCTCCACTTGCTCAGTTCTGAGAGATAATTGTGTGTGAAAGCCGTACTTCACCTAGCTTTTTGGGAACAAAAAGTTTCTTTTCAGTTGCAAACTCCATTCCATACATATATATGGGGAGGTACTAGCTCCAACTCGGTTTGACAGTGAAAACTGCTGGAACTTCAAACCGGCACTAGGAAACAGACTGAGGAAGCAGAGAAAAAGTGTCTCCTGCAACCCGTTCCCTTGGTGCTAGATGAACGAACGTCTCTCCACTTGCTCTGTTCTGAGAGATAAGTGTGTGTGAAAGCCGTCCTTCACCTAGCTTGTTGGGAACGCAAAGTTTCTTTTCAGTTGCAAACTCCATTCCATACATATATATGGGGAGGTAGAAGCTCCAACTCGGTTTTACAGTGAAAACTGCAGGAACTTCAAACCGGCACTTGGAAACAGACTGAGAAAGCAGAGAAAAAGTGTCTTCTGCAACCCGTTCCCTTGGTGCTAGATGAACGAACGTCTCTCCACTTGCTCAGTTCTGAGAGATAAGTGTGTGTGAAAGCCGTCCTTCACCTAGCTTGTTGGGAACACAAAGTTTCTTTTCAGTTGCAAACCCCATTCCATACATATATATGGGGAGGTACTAGCTCCAACTCGGTTTGACAGTGAAAACTGCAGGAACTTCAAACCGGCACTAGGAAACAGACTGAGAAAGCAGAGACAAAGTGTCTCCTGCAACCCGTTCCCTTGGTGCTAGATGAACGAACGTCTCTCCACTTGCTCAGTTCTGAGAGATAAGTGTGTGTGAAAGCCGTCCTTCACCTAGCTTGTTGGGAACACAAAGTTTCTTTTCAGTTGCAAACTCCATTCCATACATATATATGGGGAGGTAGAAGTTCCAACTCGGTTTTACAGTGAAAACTGCAGGAACTTCAAACCGGCACTAGGAAACAGACTGAGAAAGCAGAGAAAAAGTGTCTCCTCTAACCCGTTCCCTTGGTGCTAGATGAACGAACGTCTCTCCACTTGCTCAGTTCTGAGAGATAAGTGTGTGTGAAAGCCGTCCTTCACCTAGCTTGTTGTGAACACAAATTTTCTTTTCAGTTGCAAACTCCATTCCATACATATATATGGGGAGGTACTAGCTCCAACTCGGTTTGACAGTGAAAACTGCAGGAACTTCAAACCGGCACTAGGAAACAGACTGAGAAAGCAGAGAAAAAGTGTCTCCTGCAACCCGTTCCCTTGGTGCTAGATGAACGAACGTCTCTCCACTTGCTCAGTTCTGAGAGATAATTGTGTGTGAAAGCCGTACTTCACCTAGCTTTTTGGGAACAAAAAGTTTCTTTTCAGTTGCAAACTCCATTCCATACATATATATGGGGAGGTACTAGCTCCAACTCGGTTTGACAGTGAAAACTGCTGGAACTTCAAACCGGCACTAGGAAACAGACTGAGGAAGCAGAGAAAAAGTGTCTCCTGCAACCCGTTCCCTTGGTGCTAGATGAACGAACGTCTCTCCACTTGCTCTGTTCTGAGAGATAAGTGTGTGTGAAAGCCGTCCTTCACCTAGCTTGTTGGGAACGCAAAGTTTCTTTTCAGTTGCAAACTCCATTCCATACATATATATGGGGAGGTAGAAGCTCCAACTCGGTTTTACAGTGAAAACTGCAGGAACTTCAAACCGGCACTTGGAAACAGACTGAGAAAGCAGAGAAAAAGTGTCTTCTGCAACCCGTTCCCTTGGTGCTAGATGAACGAACGTCTCTCCACTTGCTCAGTTCTGAGAGATAAGTGTGTGTGAAAGCCGTCCTTCACCTAGCTTGTTGGGAACACAAAGTTTCTTTTCAGTTGCAAACCCCATTCCATACATATATATGGGGAGGTACTAGCTCCAACTCGGTTTGACAGTGAAAACTGCAGGAACTTCAAACCGGCACTAGGAAACAGACTGAGAAAGCAGAGACAAAGTGTCTCCTGCAACCCGTTCCCTTGGTGCTAGATGAACGAACGTCTCTCCACTTGCTCTGTTCTGAGAGATAAGTGTGTGTGAAAGCCGTCCTTCACCTAGCTTGTTGGGAACACAAAGTTTCTTTTCAGTTGCAAACTCCATTCCATACATATATATGGGGAGGTAGAAGTTCCAACTCGGTTTTACAGTGAAAACTGCAGGAACTTCAAACCGGCACTAGGAAACAGACTGAGGAAGCAGAGAAAAAGTGTCTCCAACAACCCGTTCCCTTGGTGCTAGATGAACGAACGTCTCTCCACTTGCTCTGTTCTGAGAGATAAGTGTGTGTGAAAGCCGTCCTTCACCTAGCTTGTTGGGAACACAAAGTTTCTTTTCAGTTGCAAACTCCATTCCATACATATATATGGGGAGGTAGAAGCTCCAACTCGGTTTGACAGTGAAAACTGCAGGAACTTCAAACCGGCACTAGGAAACAGACTGAGAAAGCAGAGAAATAGTGTCTCCTGCAACCCGTTCCCTTGGTGCTAGATGAACGAACGTCTCTCCATTTGCTCTGTTCTGAGAGATAAGTGTGTGTGAAAGCCGTCCTTCACCTAGCTTGTTGGGAACACAAAGTTTCTTTTCAGTTGCAAACTCCATTCCATACATATATATTTGGAGGTAGAAGCTCCAACTCGGTTTTACAGTGAAAACTGCAGGAACTTCAAACCGGCACTAGGAAACAGACTGAGAAAGCAGAGAAAAAGTGTCTCCTGCAACCCGTTCCCTTGGTGCTAGATGAAAGAACGTCTCTCCACTTGCTCAGTTCTGAGAGATAAGTGTGTGTGAAAGCCGTCCTTCACCTAGCTTGTTGGGAACACAAAGTTTCCTTTCAGTTGCAAACTCCATTCCATAGTTATATATGGGGAGGTACTAGCTCCAACTCGGTTTTACAGTGAAAACTGCAGGAACTTCAAACCGGCACTTGGAAACAGACTGAGAAAGCAGAGAAAAAGTGTCTCCTGCAACCCGTTCCCTTGGTGCTAGATGAACGAACGTCTCTCCACTTGCTCTGTTCTGAGAGATAAGTGTGTGTGAAAGCCGTCCTTCACCTAGCTTGTTGGGAACACAAAGTTTCTTTTCAGTTGCAAACTCCATTCCATACATATATATAGGGAAGTAGAAGCTCCAACTCGGTTTTACAGTGAAAACTGCAGGAACTTCAAACCGGCACTAGGAAACAGACTGAGAAAGCAGAGAAAAAGTGTCTCCTGCAACCCGTTCCCTTGGTGCTAGATGAACGAACGTCTCTCCACTTGCTCAGTACTGAGATATAAGTGTGTGTGAAAGTCGTCCTTCACCTAGCTTGTTGGGAACACAAAGTTTCTTTTCATTTGCAAACTCCACTCCATACATATATATGGGGAGGTACAAGCTCCAACTCGATTTTACAGTGAAAACTGCAGGAACTTAAAACCGGCACTAGGAAACAGACTGAGGAAGCAGAGAAAAAGTGTACCCTGCAACCCGTTCCCTTGGTGCTAGATGAACGAACGTCTCTCCACTTGCTCAGTTCTGAGAGATAAGTGTGTGTGAAAGCCGTCCTTCAACTAGCTTGTTGGGAACACAAAGTTTCTTTTCAGTTGCAAACTCCATTCCATACATATATATGGGTAGGTACTAGCTCCAACTCGATTTGACAGTGAAAACTGCAGGAACTTCAAACCGGCACTAGGAAACAGACTGAGAATGCACAGAAAAAGTGTCTCCTGCAACCCGATCCCTTGGTGCTAGATGAACGAATGTCTCTCCACTTGCTCAGTTCTGAGAGATAAGTGTGTGTGAAAGCCGTCCTTCACCTATCTTGTTGGGAACACAAAGTTCTTTTCAGTTGCAAACTCCATTCCCTACATATATATGGGGAGGTACTAGCTCCAACTCGGTTTTACAGTGAAAACTGCAGGAACTTCAAACCGGCACTAGGAAACAAACTGAGAAAGCAGAGAATAAGTGTCTCCTGCAACCCGTTCCCTTGGTGCTAGATGAACGAACGTCTCTCCAATTGCTCTGTTCTGAGAGATAATTGTGTGTGAAAGCCGTCCTTCACCTAGCTTGTTGGGAACACAAAGTTTCCTTTCAGTTGCAAACTCCATTCCATACATATATTTGGGGAGGTACTAGCTCCAACTCGGTTTTACAGTGAAAACTGCAGGAACTTCAAACCGGCACTTGGAAACAGACTGAGAAAGCAGAGAAAATGTGTCTCCTGCAACCCGTTCCCTTGGTGCTAGGTGAACGAACGTCTCTCCACTTGCTCTGTTCTGAGAGATAAGTGTGTGTGAAGGCCGGTCTTCACCTAGCTTGTTGGGAACACAAAGTTTCTTTTCAGTTGCAAACTCCATTCCATACATATATATAGGGAGGTAGAAGCTCCAACTCGGTTTTACAGTGAAAACTGCAGGAACTTCAAACCGGCACTAGGAAACAGACTGAGAAAGCAGAGAAAAAGTGTCTCCTGCAACCCGTTCCCTTGGTGCTAGATGAACGAACATCTCTCCACTTGCTCAGTTCTGAGATATAAGTGTGTGTGAAAGTCGTCCTTCACCTAGCTTGTTGGGAACACAAAGTTTCTTTTCATTTGCAAACTCCACTCCATACATATATATGGGGAGGTACAAGCTCCAAATCGGTTTTACAGTGAAAACTGCAGGAACTTCAAACCGGCACTAGGAAACAGACTGAGGAAGCAGAGAAAAAGTGTCCCCTGCAACCCGTTCCCTTGGTGCTAGATGAACGAACGTCTCTCCACTTGCTCTGTTCTGAGAGATAAGTGTGTGTGAAAGCCGTCCTTCACCTAGCTTGTTGGGAACACAAAGTTCCTTTTCATTTGCAAACTCCATTCCATACATATATATGGGGAGGTAGAAGCTCCAACTCGGTTTGACAGTGAAAACTGCAGGAAATTCAAACCGGCACTAGGAAACAGACTGAGAAAGCAGAGAAAAAGTGTCTCCTGCAACCCGTTCCCTTGGTGCTAGATGAACGAACGTCTCTCCAATTGCTCTGTTCTCAGAGATAAGTGTGTGTGAAAGCCGTCCTTCACCTAGCTTGTTGGGAACACAAAGTTTCTTTTCAGTTGCAAACTCCATTCCATACATATATATGGGGAGGTAGAAGCTCCAACTCGGTTTTACAGTGAAAACTGCAGGAACTTCAAACCGGCACTAGGAAACAGACTGAGAAAGCAGAGAAAAAGTGTCTCCTGCAACCCGTTCCCTTGATGCTAGATGAACGAACGTCTCTCCACTTGCTCTGTTCTCAGAGATAAGTGTGTGTGAAAGCCGTCCTTCACCTAGCTTGTTGGGAACACAAAGTTTCTTTTCAGTTGCAAACTCCATTCCATACATATATATGGGGAGGTACTAGCTCCAACTCGGTTTTACAGTGAAAACTGCAGGAACTTCAAACCGGCACTTGGAAACAGACTGAGAAAGCAGAGAAAAAGTGTCTCCTGCAACCCGTTCCCTTGGTGCTAGATGAACGAAAGTCTCGCCACTTGCTCTGTTCTGAGAGATAAGTGTGTGTGAAGGCCGTCCTTCACCTAGCTTGTTGGGAACACAAAGTTTCTTTTCAGTTGCAAACTCCATTCCATACATATATATAGGGAGGTAGAAGCTCCAACTCGGTTTTACAGTGAAAACTGCAGGAACTTCAAACCGGCACTAGGAAACAGACTGAGAAAGCAGAGAAAAAGTGTCTCCTGCAACCCGTTCCCTTGGTGCTAGATGAACGAACGTCTCTCCACTTCCTCAGTTCTGAGATATAAGTGTGTGTGAAAGTCGTCCTTCACCTAGCTTGTTGGGAACACAAAGTTTCTTTTCATTTGCAAACTCCACTCCATACATATATATGGGGAGGTACAAGCTCCAACTCGGTTTTACAGTGAAAACTGCAAGAACTTCAAACCGGCACTAGGAAACAGACTGAGGAAGCAGAGAAAAAGTGTCCCCTGCAACCCGTTCCCTTGGTGCTAGATGAACGAACGTCTCTCCACTTGCTCAGTTCTGAGAGATAAGTGTGTGTGAAAGCCGTCCTTCAACTAGCTTGTTGGGACACAAAGTTTCTTTTCAGTTGCAAACACCATTCCATACATATATATGGGGAGGTACTAGCTCCAACTCGGTTTGACAGTGAAAACTGCAGGAACTTCAAACCGGCACTAGGAAACAGACTGAGAATGCACGGAAAAAGTGTCTCCTGCAACATGATCCCTTGGTGCTAGATGAACGAATGTCTCTCCAGTTGCTCAGTTCTGAGAGATAAGTGTGTGTGAAAGCCGTCCTTCACCTATCTTGTTGGGAACAGAAAGTTCTTTTCAGTTGCAAACTCCATTCCATACATATATATGGGGAGGTACTAGCTCCAACTCGGTTTGACAGTGAAAACTGCAGGAACTTCAAACCGGCACTAGGAAACAGACTGAGAAAGCAGAGAATAAGTGTCCCCTGCAACCCGTTCCCTTGGTGCTAGATGAACGAACGTCTCTCCAATTGCTCTGTTCTGAGAGACAAGTGTGTGTGAAAGCCGTCCTTCACCTAGCTTGTTGGGAACACAAAGTTTCTTTTCAGTTGCAAACTCCATTCAATTCATATATATGGGGAGGTACTAGCTCCAACTCGGTTTGACCGTGAAAACTGCAGGAACTTCAAGCCGGCACTAGGAAACAGACTGAGAAAGCAGAGAAAATGTGTCTCCTGCAACCCGTTCCCTTGGTGCTAGATGAACGAACGTCTCTCCACTTGCTCAGTTCTGAGAGATAAGTGTGTGTGAAAGCCGTCCTTCTCCTAGCTTGTTGGGAACACAAATTTTCTTTTCAGTTGCAAACTCCATTCCATACATATATATGGGGAGGTACAAGCTCCAACTCGGTTTGACAGTGAAAACTGCAGGAACTTCAAACCGGCACTAGGAAACAGACTGAGAAAGCAGAGACAAAGTGTCTCCTGCAACCCGTTCCCTTGGTGCTAGATGAACGAACGTCTCTCCACTTGCTCAGTTCTGAGAGATAAGTGTGTGTGAAAGCCGTCCTTCACCTAGCTTTTTGGGAACACAAAGTTTCTTTTCAGTTGCCAACTCCATTCCATACATATATATGGGGAGGTACTAGCTCCAACTCTGTTTTACAGTGAAAACTGCAGGAACTTCAAACCGGCACTAGGAAACAGACTGAGAAAGCAGAGAAAAAGTGTCTCCTGCAACCCGTTCCCTTGGTCCTAGATGAACGAACGTCTCTCCACTTGCTCAGTTCTGAGAGATAAGTGTGTGTGAAAGCCGTCCTTCACCTAGCTTGTTGGGAACACAAAGTTTCTTTTCAGTTGCAAACTCCATTCCATACATATATATGGGGAGGTACTAGCTCCAACTCGGTTTGACAGTGAAAACTGCAGGAACTTCAAACCGGCACTAGGAAACAGACTGAGAAAGCAGAGAAAAGTGTCTCCTGCAAACCGTTCCCTTGGTGCTAGATGAATGAACGTCTCTCCACTTCCTCAGTTCTGAGAGATAAATGTGTGTGAAAGCCGTCCTTCACCTAGCTTGTTGGGAACACAAAGTTTCTTTTCAGTTGCAAACTCCACTCCATACATATATATGGGGAGGTACAAGCTCCAACTCGGTTTTACAGTGAAAACTGCAGGAACTTCAAACCGGCACTAGGAAACAGACTGAGAATGCACGGAAAAAGTGTCTCCTGCAACCTGATCCCTTGGTGCTAGATGAATGAATGTCTCTCCAGTTGCTCAGTTCTGAGAGATAAGTGTGTGTGAAAGCCGTCCTTCACCTATCTTGTTGGGAACAGAAAGTTCTTTTCAGTTGCAAACTCCATTCCATACATATATATGGGGAGGTACTAGCTCCAACTCGGTTTGACAGTGAAAACTGCAGGAACTTCAAACCGGCACTAGGAAACAGACTGAGAAAGCAGAGAATAAGTGTCCCCTGCAACCCGTTCCCTTGGTGCTAGATGAACGAACGTCTCTCCAATTGCTCTGTTCTGAGAGACAAGTGTGTGTGAAAGCCGTCCTTCACCTAGCTTGTTGGGAACACAAAGTTTCTTTTCAGTTGCAAACTCCATTCAATTCATATATATGGGGAGGTACTAGCTCCAACTCGGTTTGACAGTGAAAACTGCAGGAACTTCAAGCCGGCACTAGGAAACAGACTGAGAAAGCAGAGAAAATGTGTCTCCTGCAACCCGTTCCCTTGGTGCTAGATGAACGAACGTCTCTCCACTTGCTCAGTTCTGAGAGATAAGTGTGTGTGAAAGCCGTCCTTCTCCTAGCTTGTTGGGAACACAAATTTTCTTTTCAGTTGCAAACTCCATTCCATACATATATATGGGGAGGTACAAGCTCCAACTCGGTTTGACAGTGAAAACTGCAGGAACTTCAAACCGGCACTAGGAAACAGACTGAGAAAGCAGAGACAAAGTGTCTCCTGCAACCCGTTCCCTTGGTGCTAGATGAACGAACGTCTCTCCACTTGCTCAGTTCTGAGAGATAAGTGTGTGTGAAAGCCGTCCTTCACCTAGCTTTTTGGGAACACAAAGTTTCTTTTCAGTTGCAAACTCCATTCCATACATATATATGGGGAGGTACTAGCTCCAACTCTGTTTTACAGTGAAAACTGCAGGAACTTCAAACCAGCACTAGGAAACAGACTGAGAAAGCAGAGAAAAAGTGTCTCCTGCAACCCGTTCCCTTGGTCCTAGATGAACGAACGTCTCTCCACTTGCTCAGTTCTGAGAGATAAGTGTGTGTGAAAGCCGTCCTTCACCTAGCTTGTTGGGAACACAAAGTTTCTTTTCAGTTGCAAACTCCATTCCATACATATATATGGGGAGGTACTAGCTCCAACTCGGTTTGACAGTGAAAACTGCAGGAACTTCAAACCGGCACTAGGAAACAGACTGAGAAAGCAGAGAAAAGTGTCTCCTGCAACCCGTTCCCTTGGTGCTAGATGAATGAACGTCTCTCCACTTCCTCAGTTCTGAGAGATAAATGTGTGTGAAAGCCGTCCTTCACCTAGCTTGTTGGGAACACAAAGTTTCTTTTCAGTTGCAAACTCCACTCCATACATATATATGGGGAGGTACAAGCTCCAACTCGGTTTTACAGTGAAAACTGCAGGAACTTCAAACCGGCACTAGGAAACAGACTGAGAATGCACGGAAAAAGTGTCTCCTGCAACCTGATCCCTTGGTGCTAGATGAATTAATGTCTCTCCAGTTGCTCAGTTCTGAGAGATAAGTGTGTGTGAAAGCCGTCCTTCACCTATCTTGTTGGGAACAGAAAGTTCTTTTCAGTTGCAAACTCCATTCCATACATATATATGGGGAGGTACTAGCTCCAACTCGGTTTGACAGTGAAAACTGCAGGAACTTCAAACCGGCACTAGGAAACAGACTGAGAAAGCAGAGAATAAGTGTCCCCTGCAACCCGTTCCCTTGGTGCTAGATGAACGAACGTCTCTCCAATTGCTCTGTTCTGAGAGACAAGTGTGTGGGAAAGCCGTCCTTCACCTAGCTTGTTGGGAACACAAAGTTTCTTTTCAGTTGCAAACTCCATTCAATTCATATATATGGGGAGGTACTAGCTCCAACTCGGTTTGACAGTGAAAACTGCAGGAACTTCAAACCGGCACTAGGAAACAGACTGAGAAAGCAGAGAAAATATGTCTCCTGCAACCCGTTCCCTTGGTGCTAGATGAACGAACGTCTCTCCACTTGCTCAGTTCTGAGAGATAATTGTGTGTGAAAGCCGTACTTCTCCTAGCTTGTTGGGAACACAAATTTTCTTTTCAGTTGCAAACTCCATTCCATACATATATATGGGGAGGTACAAGCTCCAACTCGGTTTGACAGTGAAAACTGCAGGAACTTCAAACCGGCACTAGGAAACAGACTGAGAAAGCAGAGACAAAGTGTCTCCTGCAACCCGTTCCCTTGGTGCTAGATGAACGAACGTCTCTCCACTTGCTCAGTTCTGAGAGATAAGTGTGTGTGAAAGCCGTCCTTCACCTAGCTTTTTGGGAACACAAAGTTTCTTTTCAGTTGCAAACTCCATTCCATACATATATATGGGGAGGTACTAGCTCCAACTCTGTTTTACAGTGAAAACTGCAGGAACTTCAAACCGGCACTAGGAAACAGACTGAGAAAGCAGAGAAAAAGTGTCTCCTGCAACCCGTTCCCTTGGTGCTAGATGAACGAACGTCTCTCCACTTGCTCAGTTCTGAGAGATAAGTGTGTGTGAAAGCCGTCCTTCACCTAGCTTGTTGGGAACACAAAGTTTCTTTTCAGTTGCAAACTCCATTCCATACATATATATGGGGAGGTACTAGCTCCAACTCGGTTTGACAGTGAAAACTGCAGGAACTTCAAACCGGCACTAGGAAACAGACTGAGAAAGGAGAGAAAAGTGTCTCCTGCAACCCGTTCCCTTGGTGCTAGATGAATGAACGTCTCTCCACTTCCTCAGTTCTGAGAGATAAATGTGTGTGAAAGCCGTCCTTCACCTAGATTGTTGGGAACACAAAGTTTCTTTTCAGTTGCAAACTCCACTCCATACATATATATGGGGAGGTACAAGCTCCAACTCGGTTTTACAGTGAAAACTGCAGGAACTTCAAAGCGGCACTAGGAAACAGACTGAGAAAGCAGAGAAAAAGTGTCTCCTGCAACCCGTTCCCTTGGTGCTAGATGAACGAACGTCTCTCCACTTGCTCAGTTCTGAGAGATAAGTGTGTGTGAAAGCCGTCCTTCACCTAGCTTCTTGGGAACACAAAGTTTCTTTTCAGTTGGAAACTCCATTCCATACATATATATGGATAGGTACTAGCTCCAACTTGGTTTTACAGTGAAAACTGCAGGAACTTCAAACCGGCACTAGGAAACAGACTGAGAAAGCAGAGAAAAAGTGTCTCCTGCAAACCGTTCCCTTGGTGCTAGATGAACGAACGTCTCTCCACTTGCTCTGTTCTGAGAGATAAGTGTGTGTGAAAGCCGTCCTTCACCTAGCTTTTTGGGAACAGAAAGTTTCTTTTCAGTTGCACACTCCATTCCATACATATATATTTGGAGGTAGAAGCTCCAACTCGGTTTTACAGTGAAAACTGCAGGAACTTCAAACCGGCACTAGGAAACAGACTGAGAAAGCAGAGAAAAAGTGTCTCCTGCAACCCGTTCCCTTGGTGCTAGATGAACGAACGTCTCTCCACTTGCTCAGTTCTGAGAGATAAGTGTGTGTGAAAGCCGTCCTTCACCTAGCTTGTTGGGAACAGAAAGTTTCTTTTCAGTTGCAAACTCCATTCCATACATATATATGGGGAGGTAGAAGCTCCAATTCGGTTTTACAGTGAAAACTGCAGGAACTTCAAACCGGCACTTGGAAACAGACTGAGAAAGCAGAGAAAAAGTGTCTCCTGCAACCCGTTCCCTTGGTGCTAGATGAACGAACGTCTCTCCACTTGCTCTGTTCTGAGAGATAAGTGTGTGTGAAAGCCGCCCTTCACCTAGCTTTTTGGGAACACAAAGTTTCTTTTAGTTGCACACTCCATTCCATACATATATATTTGGAGGTAGAAGCTCCAACACGGTTTTACAGTGAAAACAGCAGGAAATTCAAACCGGCACTAGGAAACAGACTGAGAAAGCAGAGAAAAATTGTCTCCTGCAACCCGTTCCCTTGGTGCTAGATGAACGAACGTCTCTCCACTTGCTCAGTTCTGAGAGATAAGTGTGTGTGAAAGCCGTCCTTCACCTAGCTTGTTGGGAACACAAAGTTTCTTTTCAGTTGCAAACCCCATTCCATACATATATATGGGGAGGTACTAGCTCCAACTCGGTTTGACAGTGAAAACTGCAGGAACTTCAAACCAGCACTAGGAAACAGACTGAGAAAGCAGAGACAAAGTGTATCCTGCAACCCGTTCCCTTGGTGCTAGATGAACGAACGTCTCTCCACTTGCTCTGTTCTGAGAGATAAGTGTGTGTAAAAGCCGTCCTTCACCTAGCTTGTTGGGAACACAAAGTTTCTTTTCAGTTGCAAACTCCATTCCATACATATATATGGGGAGGTAGAAGCTCCAACTCGGTTTTACAGTGAAAACTGCAGGAACTTCAAAACGGCACTAGGAAACAGACTGAGAAAGCAGAGAAAAAGTGTCTCCTGCAACCCGTTCCCTTGGTGCTAGATGAACGAACGTCTCTCCACTTGCTCAGTTCTGAGAGATAAGTGTGTGTGAAAGCCGTCCTTCACCTAGCTTGTTGTGAACACAAATTTTCTTTTCAGTTGCAAACTCCATTCCATATATATATATGGGGAGGTACTAGCTCCAACTCGGTTTGACAGTGAAAACTGCAGGAACTTCAAACCGGCACTTGGAAACAGAGGGAGAAAGCAGAGAAAAAGTGTCTCCTGCAACCCGTTCCCTTGGTGCTAGAGGAACGAACGTCTCTCCACTTGCTCTGTTCTGAGAGATAAGTGTGTGTGAAAGCCGTCCTTCACCTAGCTTGTTGGGAACACAAAGTTTCTTTTCATTTGCAAACTCCACTCCATACATATATATGGGGAGGTACAAGCTCCAACTCGGTTTTAAAGAGAAAACAGCAGGAACTACAAACCGGCACTAGGAAACAGACTGAGGAAGCAGAGAAAAAGTGTCCCCTGCAACCCGTTCCCTTGGTGCTAGATGAACGAACGTCTCTCCACTTGCTCAGTTCTGAGAGATAAGTGTGTGTGAAAGCCGTCCTTCAACTAGCTTGTTGGGAACACAAAGTTTCTTTTCAGTTGCAAACTCCATTCCATACATATATAAGGGGAGGTACTAGCTCCAACTCGGTTTGACAGGGAAAACTGCAGGAAATTCAAACCGGCACTAGGAAACAGACTGAGAATGCACAGAAAAAGTGTCTCCTGCAACCCGATCCCTTGGTGCTAGATGAACGAATGTCTCTCCACTTGCTCAGTTCTGAGAGATAAGTGTGTGTGAAAGCCGTCCTTCACCTAGCTTGTTGGGAACACAAAGTTTCTTTTCAGTTGCAAACTCCATTCCATACATATATATGGGGAGGTACTAGCTCCAACTCGGTTTGACAGTGAAAACTGCAGGAACTTCAAACAGGCACTAGGAAACAGACTGAGAATGCACAGAAAAAGTGTCTCCTGCAACCCGATCCCTTGGTGCTAGATGAATGAATGTCTCTCCACTTGCTCAGTACTGAGAGATAAGTGTGTGTGAAAGCCGTCCTACATCTATCTTGTTGGGAACACAAAGTTCTTTTCAGTTGCAAACTCCATTCCATTCATATATATGGGGAGGTACAAGCTCCAACTCGGATGGACAGTGAAAACTGCAGGAACTTCAAACCGGCACTAGGAAACAGACTGAGAAAGCAGAGAATAAGTGTCTCCTGCAACCCGTTCCCTTGCTGCTAGATGAACGAAAGTCTCTCCACTTGCTCAGTTCTGAGAGATAAGTGTGTGTGAAAGCCGTCCTTTACCTAGCTTGTTGGGAACACAAATTTTCTTTTCAGTTGCAAACTCCATTCCATACATATATATGGGGAGGTACTAGCTCCAACTCGGTTTGACAGTGAAAACTGCAGGAACTTCAAACCGACACTAGGAAACAGACTGAGAAAGCAGAGACAAAGTTTCCCCTGCATCCCGTTCCCTTGGTGCTAGATGAACGAACGTCTCTCCACTTGCTCTGTTCTGTGAGATAAGTGTGTGTGAAAGCCGTCCTTCAACTAGCTTGTTGGGAACACAAATTTTCTTTACAGTTGCAAACTCCATTCCATACATATATATGGGGAGGTACTAGCTCCAACTCGGTTTGACAGGGAAAACTGCAGGAACTTCAAACCGGCACTAGGAAACAGACTGAGAATGCACAGAAAAAGTGTCTCCTGCAACCCGATCCCTTTGTGCTAGATGAACGAATGTCTCTCCACTTGCTCAGTTCTGAGAGATAAGTGTGTGTGAAAGCCGTCCTTCACCTAGCTTGTTGGGAACACAAAGTTTCTTTTCAGTTGCAAACTCCATTCCATACATATATATGGGGAGGTACTAGCTCCAACTCGGTTTGACAGTGAAAACTGCAGGAACTTCAAACCGGCACTAGGAAACAGACTGAGAATGCACAGAAAAAGTGTCTCCTGCAACCCGATCCCTTGGTGCTAGATGAACGAATGTCTCTCCACTTGCTCAGTTCTGAGAGATAAGTGTGTGTGAAAGCCGTCCTACATCTATCTTGTTGGGAACACAAAGTTCTTTTCAGTTGCAAACTCCATTCCATTCATATATATGGGGAGGTACAAGCTCCAACTCGGATGGACAGTGAAAACTGCAGGAACTTCAAACCGGCACTAGGAAACAGACTGAGAAAGCAGAGAATAAGTGTCTCCTGCAACCCGTTCCCTTGCTGCTAGATGAACGAACGTCTCTCCACTTGCTCAGTTCTGAGAGATAAGTGTGTGTGAAAGCCGTCCTTTACCTAGCTTGTTGGGAACACAAATTTTCTTTTCAGTTGCAAACTCCATTCCATACATATATATGGGGAGGTACTAGCTCCAACTCGGTTTGACAGTGAAAACTGCAGGAACTTCAAACCGACACTAGGAAACAGACTGAGAAAGCAGAGACAAAGTTTCTCCTGCAACCCGTTCCCTTGGTGCTAGATGAACGAACGTCTCTCCACTTGCTCTGTTCTGTGAGATAAGTGTGTGTGAAAGCCGTCCTTCACCTAGCTTGTTGGGAACACAAAGTTTCTTTTCAGTTGCAAACTCCATTCCATGCATATATATGGGGAGGTAGAAGCTCCAACTCGGTTTTACAGTGAAAACTGCAGGAACTTCAAAACGGCACTAGGAAACAGACTGAGAAAGCAGAGAAAAAGTGTCTCCTGCAACCCGTTCCCTTGGTGCTAGATGAACGAACGTCTCTCCACTTGCTCAGTTCTGAGAGATAAGTGTGTGTGAAAGCCGTCCTTCACCTAGCTTGTTGGGAACACAAAGTTTCTTATCAGTTGCAAACTCCATTCCATACATATATATGGGGAGGTACTAGCTCCAACTCGGTTTGACAGTGAAAACTGCAGGAACATCAAACCGGCACTAGGAAACAGACTGAGAAAGCAGAGAAAAAGTGTCTCCTCAACCCGTTCCCTTGGTGCTAGATGAACGAACGTCTCTCCACTTGCTCAGTTCTGAGAGATAAGTGTGTGTGAAAGCCGTCCTTCACCTAGCTTGTTGGGAACACAAAGTTTCTTTTCAGTTGCAAACTCCATTCCATACATATATATGGGGAGGTACAAGCTCCAACTCGGTTTTACAGTGAAAACTGCAGGAACTTCAAACCGACACTATGAAACAGACTGAGGAAGCTGAGAAAAAGTGTCTCCTGCAACCCGTTCCCTTGGTGCTAGATGAACGAACGTCTCTCCACTTGCTTAGTTCTGAGAGATAAGTGTGTGTGAAAGCCGTCCTTCACCTAGCTTGTTGGGAACACAAAGTTTCTTTACAGTTGCAAACTCCATTCCATTCATATATATGGGGAGGTACTAGCTCCAACTCGGATTGACAGTCAAAACTGAAGGAAGATCAAACCGGCACTAGGAAACAGACTGAGGAAGCAGAGAAAAAGTGTCTCCTGCAACCCGTTCCCTTGGTGCTAGATGAACGAACGTCTCTCCACTTGCTCTGTTCTGAGAGATAAGTGTGTGTGAAAGCCTTCCTTCACCTAGCTTGTTGGGAACACAAAGTTTCTTTTCGGTTGCAAACTCCATTCCATACATATATATGGGGCGGTAGAAGCTCCAACACGATTTTACAGTGAAAACTGCAGGAACTTCAAACCGGCACTTGGAAACAGACTGAGAAAGCAGAGAAAAATTGTCTCCTGCAACCCGTTCCCTTGGTGCTAGATGAACGAACGTCTCTCCACTTGCTCAGTTCTGAGAGATAAGTGTGTGTGAAAGCCGTCCTTCACCTAGCTTGTTGGGAACACAGAGTTTCTTTTCAGTTGCAAACTCCATTCCATACATATATATAGGGAGGTAGAAGCTCCAACTCGGTTTCACAGTGAAAACTGCAGGAACTTCAAACCGGCACTAGGAAACAGACTGAGAAAGCAGAGAAAATATGTCTCCTGCAACCCGTTCCCTTGGTGCTAGATGAACGAACGTCTCTCCACTTGCTCTGTTCTGAGAGATAAGTGTGTGTGAAAGCCGTCCTTCACCTAGCTTGTTGGGAACACAAAGTTTCTTTTCAGTTGCAAACTCCATTCCATACATATATATGGGGAGGTAGAAGCTCCAACTCGATTTTACAGTGAAAACTGCAGGAACATCAAACCGGCACTAGGAAACAGACTGAGAAAGCAGAGAAAAAGTGTCTCCTGCAACCCGTTCCCTTGGTGCTAGATGAACGAACGTCTCTCCACTTGCTCAGTTCTGAGAGATAAGTGTGTGTGAAAGCCGTCCATCACCTAGCTTGTTGTGAACACAAATTTTCTTTTCAGTTGCAAACTCCATTCCATACATATATATGGAGAGGTACTAGCTCCAACTCGGTTTGACAGTGAAAACTGCAGGAACTTCAAACCGGCACTAGGAAACAGAGTGAGAAAGCAGAGAAAAAGTGTCTCCTGCAACCCGTTCCCTTGGTGCTAGATGAACGAACGTCTCTCAACTTGCTCTGTTCTGAGAGATAAGTGTGTGTGAAAGCCGTCCTTCACCTAGCATGTTGGGAACACAAAGTTTCTTTTCATTTGCAAAATCCACTCCATACATATATATGGGGAGGTACAAGCTCCAAATCGGTTTTAAAGTGAAAACTGCAGGAATTTCAAACCGGCACTAGGAAACAGACTGAGGAAGCAGAGAAAATGTGTCCCCTGCAAACCGTTCCCTTGGTGCTAGATGAACGAACGTCTCTCCACTTGCTCAGTTCTGAGAGATAATTGTGTGTGAAAGCCGTCCTTCAACTAGCTTGTTGGGAACACAAAGTTTCTTTTCAGTTGCAAACTCCATTCCATACATATATATGGGGAGGTACTAGCTCCAACTCGGTTTGACAGTGAAAACTGCAGGAACTTCAAACCGGCACTAGGAAACAGACTGAGAATGCACAGAAAAAGTGTCTCCTGCAACCCGATCCCTTGGTGCTAGATGAACGAATGTCTCTCCACTTGCTCAGTTCTGAGAGATAAGTGTGTGTGAAAGCCGTCCTTCACCTATCTTGTAGGGAACACAAAGTTCTTTTCAGTTGCATACTCCATTCCATACATATATATGGGGAGGTACTAGCTCCAACTCGGTTTTACAGTGAAAACTGCAGGAACTTCAAACCGGCACTAGGAAACAGACTGAGAAAGCAGAGAAAAAGTGTCTCCTGCAACCCGTTCCCTTGGTGCTAGATGAACGAACGTCTCTCCACTTGCTCAGTTCTGAGAGATAAGTGTGTGTGAAAGCCGTCCTTCACCTAGCTTGTTGGGAACACAAAGTTTCTTTTCAGTTGCAAACTCCATTCCATACATATATATGGGGAGGTACTAGCTCCAACTCGGTTTGACAGTGAAAACTGCAGGAACTTCAAACCGGCACTAGGAAACAGACTGAGCATGCACAGAAAAAGTGTCTCCTGCAACCCGATCCCTTGGTGCTAGATGAACGAATGTCTCTCCACTTGCTCAGTTCTGAGAGATAAGTGTGTGTGAAAGCCGTCCTACATCTATCTTGTTGGGAACACAAAGTTCTTTTCAGTTGCAAACTCCATTCCATTCATATATATGGGGAGGTACAAGCTCCAACTCGGATGGACAGTGAAAACTGCAGGAACTTCAAACCGGCACTAGGAAACAGACTGACAAAGCAGAGAATAAGTGTCTCCTGCAACCCGTTCCCTTGGTGCTAGATGAACGAACGTCTCTCCACTTGCTCTGTTCTGTGAGATAAGTGTGTGTGAAAGCCGTCCTTCACCTAGCTTGTTGGGAACACAAAGTTTCTTTTCAGTTGCAAACTCCATTCCATACATATATATGGGGAGGTAGAAGCTCCAACTCGGTTTTACAGTGAAAACTGCAGGAACTTCAAACCGGCACTAGGAAACAGACTGAGAAAGCAGAGAAAAAGTGTCTCCTGCAACCCGTTCCCTTGGTGCTAGATGAACGAACGTCTCTCCACTTGCTCAGTTCTGAGAGATAAGTGTGTGTGAAAGCCGTCCTTCACCTAGCTTGTTGGGAAAACAAAGTTTCTTATCAGTTGCAAACTCCATTCCATACATATATATGGGGAGGTACTAGCTCCAACTCGGTTTGACAGTGAAAACTGCAGGAACTTCAAACCGGCACTAGGAAACAGACTGAGAAAGCAGAGAAACAGTGTCTCCTGCAACCCGTTCCTTTGGTGCTAGATGAACGAACGTCTCTCCACTTGCTCAGTTCTGAGAGATAAGTGTGTGTGAAAGCCGTCCTTCACCTAGCTTGTTGGGAACACAAAGTTTCTTTTCAGTTGCAAACTCCATTCCATACCTATATATGGGGAGGTACAAGCTCCAACTCGGTTTGACAGTGAAAACTGCAGGAACTTCAAACCGGCACTAGGAAACAGACTGAGAAAGCAGAGAAAAAGTGTCTCCTGCAACCCGTTCCCTTGGTGCTAGATGAACGAACGTCTCTCCACTTGCTCAGTTCTGAGAGATAACTGTGTGTGAAAGCCGTCCTTCACCTAGCTTGTTGGGAACACAAAGTTTCTTTTCAGTTGCAAACTCCATTCCATACATATATATGGGGAGGTACAAGCTCCAACTCGGTTTTACAGTGAAAACTGCAGGAACTTCAAACCGGCACTATGAAACAGACTGAGGAAGCTGAGAAAAAGTGTCTCCTGCAACCCGTTCCCTTGGTGCTAGATGAACGAACGTCTCTCCACTTGCTTAGTTCTGAGAGATAAGTGTGTGTGAAAGCCGTCCTTCACCTAGCTTGTTGGGAACACAAAGTTTCTTTACAGTTGCAAACTCCATTCCATTCATATATATGGGGAGGTACTAGCTCCAACTCGGATTGACTGTCAAAACTGCAGGAACTTCAAACCGGCACTAGGAAACAGACTGAGGAAGCAGAGAAAAAGTGTCTCCTGCAACCCGTTCCCTTGGTGCTAGATGAACGAACGTCTCTCCACTTGCTCTGTTCTGAGAGATAAGTGTGTGTGAAAGCCGTCCTTCACCTAGCTTGTTGGGAACACAAAATTTCTTTTCAATTGCAAACTCCATTCCATACATATATATGGGGAGGTAGAAGCTCCAACTCGGTTTTACAGTGAAAACTGCAGGAACTTCAAACCGGCACTTGGAAACAGACTGAGAAAGCAGAGAAAAAGTGTCTCCTGCAACCCGTTCCCTTGGTGCTAGATGAACGAACGTCTCTCCACTTGCTCAGTTCTGAGAGATAAGTGTGTGTGAAAGCCGTCCTTCACCTAGCTTGTTGGGAACACAGAGTTTCTTTTCAGTTGCAAACTCCATTCCATACATATATATAGGGAGGTAGAAGCTCCAACTCGGTTTTACAGTGAAAACTGCAGGAACTTCAAACCGGCACTAGGAAACAGACTGAGAAAGCAGAGAAAAAATGTCTCCTGCAACCCGTTCCCTTGGTGCTAGATGAACGAACGTCTCTCCACTTGCTCTGTTCTGAGAGATAATTGTGTGTGAAAGCCGTCCTTCACCTAGCTTGTTGGGAACACAAAGTTTCTTTTCAGTTGCAAACTCCATTCCATACATATATATGGGGAGGTAGAAGCTCCAACTCGATTTTACAGTGAAAACTGCAGGAACATCAAACCGGCACTAGGAAACAGACAGAGAAAGCAGAGAAAAAGTGTCTCCTGCAACCCGTTCCATTGGTGCTAGATGAACGAACGTCTCTCAACTTGCTCTGTTCTGAGAGATAAGTGTGTGTGAAAGCCGTCCTTCACCTAGCATGTTGGGAACACAAAGTTTCTTTTCATTTGCAAACTCCACTCCATACATATATATGGGGAGGTACAAGCTCCAACTCGGTTTTAAAGTGAAAACTGCAGGAACTTCAAACCGGCACTAGGAAACAGACTGAGGAAGCAGAGAAAATGTGTCCCCTGCAAACCGTTCCCTTGGTGCTAGATGAACGAACGTCTCTCCACTTGCTCAGTTCTGAGAGATAATTGTGTGTGAAAGCCGACCTTCAACTAGCTTGTTGGGAACACAAAGTTTCTTTTCAGTTGCAAACTCCATTCCATACATATATATGGGGAGGTACTAGCTCCAACTCGGTTTGACAGTGAAAACTGCAGGAACTTCAAACCGGCACTAGGAAACAGACTGAGAATGCACAGAAAAAGTGTCTCCTGCAACCCGATCCCTTGGTGCTAGATGAACGAATGTCTCTCCACTTGCTCAGTTCTGAGAGATAAGTGTGTGTGAAAGCCGTCCTTCACCTATCTTGTAGGGAACACAAAGTTCTTTTCAGTTGCAAACTCCATTCCATACATATATATGGGGAGGTACTAGCTCCAACTCGGTTTGACAGTGAAAACTGCAGGAACTTCAAACCGGCACTAGGAAACAGACTGAGAAAGCAGAGAAAAAGTGTCTCCTGCAACCCGTTCCCTTGGTGCTAGATGAACGAACGTCTCTCCACTTGCTCAGTTCTGAGAGATAAGTGTGTGTGAAAGCCGTCCTTCACCTAGCTTGTTGGGAACAGAAAGTTTCTTTTCAGTTGCAAACTCCATTCCATTCATATATATGGGGAGGTAGAAGCTCCAACTCGGTTTGACAGTGAAAACTGCAGGAACTTCAAACCGGCACTTGGAAACAGACTGAGAAATCAGAGAAAAAGTGTCTCCTGCAACCCGTTCCCTTGGTGCTAGATGAACGAACGTCTCTCCACTTGCTCAGTTCTGAGAGATAAGTGTGTGTGAAAGCCGTCCTTCACCTAGCTTGTTGGGAACACAGAGTTTCTTTTCAGTTGCAAACTCCATTCCATACATATATATAGGGAGGTAGAAGCTCCAAATCGGTTTTACAGTGAAAACTGCAGGAACTTCAAACCGGCACTAGGAAACAGACTGAGAAAGCAGAGTAAAAATGTCTCCTGCAACCCGTTCCCTTGGTGCTAGATGAACGAACGTCTCTCCACTTGCTCTGTTCTGAGAGATAAGTGTGTGTGAAAGCCGTCCTTCACCTAGCTTGTTGGGAAAACAAAGTTTCTTTTCAGTTGCAAACTCCATTCCATACATATATATGGGGAGGTAGAAGCTCCAACTCGATTTTACAGTGAAAACTGCAGGAACATCAAACCGGCACTAGGAAACAGACTGAGAAAGCAGAGAAAAAGTGTCTCCTGTAACCCGTTCCCTTGGTGCTAGATGAACGAACGTCTCTCCACTTGCTCAGTTCTGAGAGATAAGTGTGTGTGAAAGCCGTCCATCACCTAGCTTGTTGTGAACACAAATTTTCTTTTCAGTTGCAAACTCCATTCCATACATATATATGGGGAGGTACTAGCTCCAACTCGGTTTGACAGTGAAAACTGCAGGAACTTCAAACCGGCACTAGGAAACAGAGTGAGAAAGCAGAGAAAAAGTGTCTCCTGCAACCCGTTCCCTTGGTGCTAGATGAACGAACGTCTCTCAACTTGCTCTGTTCTGAGAGATAAGTGTGTGTGAAAGCCGTCCTTCACCTAGCATGTTGGGAACACAAAGTTTCTTTTCATTTGCCAACTCCACTCCATACATATATATGGGGAGGTACAAGCTCCAAATCGGTTTTAAAGTGAAAACTGCAGGAACTTCAAACCGGCACTAGGAAACAGACTGAGGAAGCAGAGAAAATGTGTCCCCTGCAAACCGTTCCCTTGGTGCTAGATGAACGAACGTCTCTCCACTTGCTCAGTTCTGAGAGATAATTGTGTGTGAAAGCCGTCCTTCACCTATCTTGTTGGGAACAGAAAGTTCTTTTCAGTTGCAAACTCCATTCCATACATATATATGGGGAGGTACTAGCTCCAACTCGGTTTGACAGTGAAAACTGCAGGAACTTCAAACCGGCACTAGGAAACAGACTGAGAATGCACAGAAAAAGTGTCTCCTGCAACCCGATTCCTTGGTGCTAGATGAACGAATGTCTCTCCACTTGCTCAGTTCTGAGAGATAAGTGTGTGTGAAAGCCGTCCTTCACCTATCTTGTAGGGAACACAAAGTTCTTTTCAGTTGCATACTCCATTCCATACATATATATGGGGAGGTACTAGCTCCAACTCGGTTTGACAGTGAAAACTGCAGGAACTTCAAACCGGCACTAGGAAACAGACTGAGAATGCACAGAAAAAGTGTCTCCTGCAACCCGATCCCTTGGTGCTAGATGAACGAATGTCTCTCCACTTGCTCAGTTCTGAGAGATAAGTGTGTGTGAAAGCCGTCCTTCACCTATCTTGTAGGGAACACAAAGTTCTTTTCAGTTGCATACTCCATTCCATACATATATATGGGGAGGTACTAGCTCCAACTCGGTTTTACAGTGAAAACTGCAGGAACTTCAAACCGGCACTAGGAAACAGACTGAGAAAGCAGAGAAAAAGTGTCTCCTGCAACCCGTTCCCTTGGTGCTAGATGAACGAACGTCTCTCCACTTGCTCAGTTCTGAGAGATAAGTGTGTGTGAAAGCCGTCCTTCACCTAGCTTGTTGGGAACACAAAGTTTCTTTTCAGTTGCAAACTCCATTCCATTCATATATATGGGGAGGTACTAGCTCCAACTCGGTTTGACAGTGAAAACTGCAGGAACTTCAAACCGGCACTAGGAAACAGATTGAGAAAGCAGAGAAAAAGTGTCTCCTGCAACCCGATCTCTTGGTGCTAGATGAACGAACGTCTCTCCACTTGCTCTGTTCTGAGAGATAAGTGTGTGTGAAAGCCGTCCTTCACCTAGCTTGTTGGGAACACAAAGTTTCTTTTCAGTTGCAAACTCCATTCCATACATATATATGGGGAGGTAGAAGCTCCAACTAGGTTTAACAGTGAAAACTGCAGGAACTTCAAACCGGCACTAGGAAACAGACTGAGAAAGCAGAGAAAAAGTGTCTCCTGCAACCAGTTCCCTTGGTGCTAGATGAACGAACGTCTCTCCACTTGCTCAGTTCTGAGAGATAAGTGTGTGTGAAAGCCGTCCTTCACCTAGCTTGTTGGGAACACAAAGTTTCTTTTCAGTTGCAAACTCCATTCCATACATATATATGGGGAGGTACTAGCTCCAACTCGGTTTGACAGTGAAAACTGCAGGAACTTCAAACCGGCACTAGGAAACAGACTGAGAATGCACAGAAAAAGTGTCTCCTGCAACCCGATCCCTTGGTGCTAGATGAACGAATGTCTCTCCACTTGCTCAGTTCTGAGAGATAAGTGTGTGTGAAAGCCGTCCTACATCTATCTTGTTGGGAACACAAAGTTCTTTTCAGTTGCAAACTCCATTCCATTCATATATATGGGGAGGTACAAGCTCCAACTCGGATGGACAGTGAAAACTGCAGGAACTTCAAACCGGCACTAGGAAACAGACTGACAAAGCAGAGAATAAGTGTCTCCTGCAACCCGTTCCCTTGCTGCAAGATGAACGAACGTCTCTCCACTTGCTCTGTTCTGTGAGATAAGTGTGTGTGAAAGCCGTCCTTCACCTAGCTTGTTGGGAACACAAAGTTTCTTATCAGTTGCAAACTCCATTCCATACATATATATGGGGAGGTACTAGCTCCAACTCGGTTTGACAGTGAAAACTGCAGGAACTTCAAACCGGCACTAGGAAACAGACTGAGAAAGCAGAGAAAAAGTGTCTCCTGAAACCCGTTCCCTTGGTGCTAGATGAACGAACGTCTCTCCACTTGCTCAGTTCTGAGAGATAAGTGTGTGTGAAAGCCGTCCTTCACCTAGCTTGTTGGGAACAGAAAGTTTCTTTTCAGTTGCAAACTCCATTCCATTCATATATATGGGGAGGTAGAAGCTCCAACTCGGTTTGACAGTGAAAACTGCAGGAACTTCAAACCGGCACTTGGAAACAGACTGAGAAATCAGAGAAAAAGTGTCTCCTGCAACCCGTTCCCTTGGTGCTAGATGAACGAACGTCTCTCCACTTGCTCAGTTCTGAGAGATAAGTGTGTGTGAAAGCCGTCCTTCACCTAGCTTGTTGGGAACACAGAGTTTCTTTTCAGTTGCAAACTCCATTCCATACATATATATAGGGATGTAGAAGCTCCAACGCGGTTTTACAGTGAAAACTGCAGGAACTTCAAACCGGCACTAGGAAACAGACTGAGAAAGCAGAGAAAAAATGTCTCCTGCAACCCGTTCCCTTGGTGCTAGATGAACGAACGTCTCTCCACTTGCTCAGTTCTGAGAGATAAGTGTGTGTGAAAGCCGTCCATCACCTAGCTTGTTGTGAACACAAATTTTCTTTTCAGTTGCAAACTCCATTCCATACATATATATGGGGAGGTACTAGCTCCAACTCGGTTTGACAGTGAAAACTGCAGGAACTTCAAACCGGCACTAGGAAACAGAGTGAGAAAGCAGAGAAAAAGTGTCTCCTGCAACCCGTTCCCTTGGTGCTAGATGAACGAACGTCTCTCAACTTGCTCTGTTCTGAGAGATAAGTGTGTGTGAAAGCCGTCCTTCACCTAGCATGTTGGGAACACAAAGTTTCTTTTCATTTGCCAACTCCACTCCATACATATATATGGGGAGGTACAAGCTCCAAATCGGTTTTAAAGTGAAAACTGCAGGAACTTCAAACCGGCACTAGGAAACAGACTGAGGAAGCAGAGAAAATGTGTCCCCTGCAAACCGTTCCCTTGGTGCTAGATGAACGAACGTCTCTCCACTTGCTCAGTTCTGAGAGATAATTGTGTGTGAAAGCCGTCCTTCACCTATCTTGTTGGGAACAGAAAGTTCTTTTCAGTTGCAAACTCCATTCCATACATATATATGGGGAGGTACTAGCTCCAACTCGGTTTGACAGTGAAAACTGCAGGAACTTCAAACCGGCACTAGGAAACAGACTGAGAATGCACAGAAAAAGTGTCTCCTGCAACCCGATTCCTTGGTGCTAGATGAACGAATGTCTCTCCACTTGCTCAGTTCTGAGAGATAAGTGTGTGTGAAAGCCGTCCTTCACCTATCTTGTAGGGAACACAAAGTTCTTTTCAGTTGCATACTCCATTCCATACATATATATGGGGAGGTACTAGCTCCAACTCGGTTTGACAGTGAAAACTGCAGGAACTTCAAACCGGCACTAGGAAACAGACTGAGAATGCACAGAAAAAGTGTCTCCTGCAACCCGATCCCTTGGTGCTAGATGAACGAATGTCTCTCCACTTGCTCAGTTCTGAGAGATAAGTGTGTGTGAAAGCCGTCCTTCACCTATCTTGTAGGGAACACAAAGTTCTTTTCAGTTGCATACTCCATTCCATACATATATATGGGGAGGTACTAGCTCCAACTCGGTTTTACAGTGAAAACTGCAGGAACTTCAAACCGGCACTAGGAAACAGACTGAGAAAGCAGAGAAAAAGTGTCTCCTGCAACCCGTTCCCTTGGTGCTAGATGAACGAACGTCTCTCCACTTGCTCAGTTCTGAGAGATAAGTGTGTGTGAAAGCCGTCCTTCACCTAGCTTGTTGGGAACACAAAGTTTCTTTTCAGTTGCAAACTCCATTCCATTCATATATATGGGGAGGTACTAGCTCCAACTCGGTTTGACAGTGAAAACTGCAGGAACTTCAAACCGGCACTAGGAAACAGATTGAGAAAGCAGAGAAAAAGTGTCTCCTGCAACCCGATCCCTTGGTGCTAGATGAACGAACGTCTCTCCACTTGCTCTGTTCTGAGAGATAAGTGTGTGTGAAAGCCGTCCTTCACCTAGCTTGTTGGGAACACAAAGTTTCTTTTCAGTTGCAAACTCCATTCCATACATATATATGGGGAGGTAGAAGCTCCAACTAGGTTTAACAGTGAAAACTGCAGGAACTTCAAACCGGCACTAGGAAACAGACTGAGAAAGCAGAGAAAAAGTGTCTCCTGCAACCCGTTCCCTTGGTGCTAGATGAACGAACGTCTCTCCACTTGCTCAGTTCTGAGAGATAAGTGTGTGTGAAAGCCGTCCTTCACCTAGCTTGTTGGGAACACAAAGTTTCTTTTCAGTTGCAAACTCCATTCCATACATATATATGGGGAGGTACTAGCTCCAACTCGGTTTGACAGTGAAAACTGCAGGAACTTCAAACCGGCACTAGGAAACAGACTGAGAATGCACAGAAAAAGTGTCTCCTGCAACCCGATCCCTTGGTGCTAGATGAACGAATGTCTCTCCACTTGCTCAGTTCTAAGAGATAAGTGTGTGTGAAAGCCGTCCTACATCTATCTTGTTGGGAACACAAAGTTCTTTTCAGTTGCAAACTCCATTCCATTCATATATATGGGGAGGTACAAGCTCCAACTCGGATGGACAGTGAAAACTGCAGGAACTTCAAACCGGCACTAGGAAACAGACTGACAAAGCAGAGAATAAGTGTCTCCTGCAACCCGTTCCCTTGCTGCAAGATGAACGAACGTCTCTCCACTTGCTCAGTTCTGAGAGATAAGTGTGTGTGAAAGCCGTCCTTTACCTATCTTGTTGGGAACACAAATTTTCTTTTCAGTTGCAAACTCCATTCCATACATATATATGGGGAGGTACTAGCTCCAACTCGGTTTGACAGTGAAAACTGCAGGAACTTCAAACCGACACTAGGAAACAGACTGAGAAATCAGAGACAAAGTTTCTCCTGCAACCCGTTCCCTTGGTGCTAGATGAACGAACGTCTCTCCACTTGCTCTGTTCTGTGAGATAAGTGTGTGTGAAAGCCGTCCTTCACCTAGCTTGTTGGGAACACAAAGTTTCTTTTCAGTTGCTAACTCCATTCCATACATATATATGGGGAGGTAGAAGCTCCAACTCGGTTTTACAGTGAAAACTGCAGGAACTTCAAACCGGCACTAGGAAACAGACTGAGAAAGCAGAGAAAAAGTGTCTCCTGCAACCCGTTCCCTTGGTGCTAGATGAACGAACGTCTCTCCACTTGCTCAGTTCTGAGAGATAAGTGTGTGTGAAAGCCGTCCTTCACCTAGCTTGTTGGGAACACAAAGTTTCTTTTCAGTTGCAAACTCCATTCCATACATATATATGGGGAGGTACTAGCTCCAACTCGGTTTGACAGTGAAAACTGCAGGAACTTCAAACCGGCACTAGGAAACAGACTGAGAAAGCAGAGAAACAGTGTCTCCTGCAACCTGTTCCCTTGGTGCTAGATGAACGAACGTCTCTCCACTTGCTCAGTTCTGAGAGATAAGTGTGTGTGAAAGCCGTCCTTCACCTAGCTTGTTGGGAACACAAAGTTTCTTTTCAGTTGCAAACTCCATTCCATACCTATATATGGGGAGGTACAAGCTCCAACTCGGTTTGACAGTGAAAACTGCAGGAACTTCAAACCGGCACTAGGAAACAGACTGAGAAAGCAGAGAAAAAGTGTCTCCTGCAACCCGTTCCCTTGGTGCTAGATGAACGAACGTCTCTCCACTTGCTCAGTTCTGAGAGATAACTGTGTGTGAAAGCCGTCCTTCACCTAGCTTGTTGGGAACACAAAGTTTCTTTTCAGTTGCAAACTCCATTCCATACATATATATGGGGAGGTACAAGCTCCAACTCGGTTTTACAGTGAAAACTGCAGGAACTTCAAACCGGCACTATGAAACAGACTGAGGAAGCTGAGAAAAAGTGTCTCCTGCAACCCGTTCCCTTGGTGCTAGATGAACGAACGTCTCTCCACTTGCTTAGTTCTGAGAGATAAGTGTGTGTGAAAGCCGTCCTTCACCTAGCTTGTTGGGAACACAAAGTTTCTTTACAGTTGCAAACTCCATTCCATTCATATATATGGGGAGGTACTAGCTCCAACTCGGATTGACAGTCAAAACTGCAGGAACTTCAAACCGGCACTAGGAAACAGACTGAGGAAGCAGAGAAAAAGTGTCTCCTGCAACCCGTTCCCTTGGTGCTAGATGAACGAACGTCTCTCCACTTGCTCTGTTCTGAGAGATAAGTGTGTGTGAAAGCCGTCCTTCACCTAGCTTGTTGGGAACACAAAATTTCTTTTCAATTGCAAACTCCATTCCATACATATATATGGGGAGGTAGAAGCTCCAACTCGGTTTTACAGTGAAAACTGCAGGAACTTCAAACCGGCACTTGGAAACAGACTGAGAAAGCAGAGAAAAAGTGTCTCCTGCAACCCGTTCCCTTGGTGCTAGATGAACGAACGTCTCTCCACTTGCTCAGTTCTGAGAGATAAGTGTGTGTGAAAGCCGTCCTTCACCTAGCTTGTTGGGAACACAGAGTTTCTTTTCAGTTGCAAACTCCATTCCATACATATATATAGGGAGGTAGAAGCTCCAACTCGGTTTTACAGTGAAAACTGCAGGAACTTCAAACCGGCACTAGGAAACAGACTGAGAAAGCAGAGAAAAAATGTCTCCTGCAACCCGTTCCCTTGGTGCTAGATGAACGAACGTCTCTCCACTTGCTCTGTTCTGAGAGATAATTGTGTGTGAAAGCCGTCCTTCACCTAGCTTGTTGGGAACACAAAGTTTCTTTTCAGTTGCAAACTCCATTCCATACATATATATGGGGAGGTAGAAGCTCCAACTCGATTTTACAGTGAAAACTGCAGGAACATCAAACCGGCACTAGGAAACAGACTGAGAAAGCAGAGAAAAAGTGTCTCCTGCAACCCGTTCCATTGGTGCTAGATGAACGAACGTCTCTCAACTTGCTCTGTTCTGAGAGATAAGTGTGTGTGAAAGCCGTCCTTCACCTAGCATGTTGGGAACACAAAGTTTCTTTTCATTTGCAAACTCCACTCCATACATATATATGGGGAGGTACAAGCTCCAACTCGGTTTTTAAGTGAAAACTGCAGGAACTTCAAACCGGCACTAGGAAACAGACTGAGGAAGCAGAGAAAATGTGTCCCCTGCAAACCGTTCCCTTGGTGCTAGATGAACGAACGTCTCTCCACTTGCTCAGTTCTGAGAGATAATTGTGTGTGAAAGCCGTCCTTCAACTAGCTTGTTGGGAACACAAAGTTTCTTTTCAGTTGCAAACTCCATTCCATACATATATATGGGGAGGTACTAGCTCCAACTCGGTTTGACAGTGAAAACTGCAGGAACTTCAAACCGGCACTAGGAAACAGACTGAGAATGCACAGAAAAAGTGTCTCCTGCAACCCGATCCCTTGGTGCTAGATGAACGAATGTCTCTCCACTTGCTCAGTTCTGAGAGATAAGTGTGTGTGAAAGCCGTCCTTCACCTATCTTGTAGGGAACACAAAGTTCTTTTCAGTTGCAAACTCCATTCCATACATATATATGGGGAGGTACTAGCTCCAACTCGGTTTGACAGTGAAAACTGCAGGAACTTCAAACCGGCACTAGGAAACAGACTGAGAAAGCAGAGAAAAAGTGTCTCCTGCAAACCGTTCCCTTGGTGCTAGATGAACGAACGTCTCTCCACTTGCTCAGTTCTGAGAGATAAGTGTGTGTGAAAGCCGTCCTTCACCTAGCTTGTTGGGAACACAAAGTTTCTTTTCAGTTGCAAACTCCATTCCATTCATATATATGGGGAGGTAGAAGCTCCAACTCGGTTTGATAGTGAAAACTGCAGGAACTTCAAACCGGCACTTGGAAACAGACTGAGAAATCAGAGAAAAAGTGTCTCCTGCAACCCGTTCCCTTGGTGCTAGATGAACGAACGTCTCTCCACTTGCTCAGTTCTGAGAGATAAGTGTGTGTGAAAGCCGTCCTTCACCTAGCTTGTTGGGAACACAGAGTTTCTTTTCAGTTGCAAACTCCATTCCATACATATATATAGGGAGGTAGAAGCTCCAACTCGGTTTTACAGTGAAAACTGCAGGAACTTCAAACCGGCACTAGGAAACAGACTGAGAAAGCAGAGAAAAAATGTCTCCTGCAACCCGTTCCCTTGGTGCTAGATGAACGAACGTCTCTCCACTTGCTCTGTTCTGAGAGATAAGTGTGTGTGAAAGCCGTCCTTCACCTAGCTTGTTGGGAACACAAAGTTTCTTTTCAGTTGCAAACTCCATTCCATACATATATATGGGGAGGTAGAAGCTCCAACTCGATTTTACAGTGAAAACTGCAGGAACATCAAACCGGCACTAGGAAACAGACTGAGAAAGCAGAGAAAAAGTGTCTCCTGCAACCCGTTCCCTTGGTGCTAGATGAACGAACGTCTCTCCACTTGCTCAGTTCTGAGAGATAAGTGTGTGTGAAAGCCGTCCTTCACCTAGCTTGTTGTGAACACAAATTTTCTTTTCAGTTGCAAACTCCATTCCATACATATATATGGGGAGGTACTAGCTCCAACTCGGTTTGACAGTGAAAACTGCAGGAACTTCAAACCGGCACTAGGAAACAGAGTGAGAAAGCAGAGAAAAAGTGTCTCCTGCAACCCGTTCCCTTGGTGCTAGATGAACGAACGTCTCTCAACTTGCTCTGTTCTGAGAGATAAGTGTGTGTGAAAGCCGTACTTCACCTAGCATGTTGGGAACACAAAGTTTCTTTTCATTTGCAAACTCCACTCCATACATATATATGGGGAGGTACAAGCTCCAACTCGGTTTTAAAGTGAAAACTGCAGGAACTTCAAACCGGCACTAGGAAACAGACTGAGGAAGCAGAGAAATTATGTCCCCTGCAAACCGTTCCCTTGGTGCTAGATGAACGAACGTCTCTCCACTTGCTCAGTTCTGAGAGATAATTGTGTGTGAAAGCCGTCCTTCAACTAGCTTGTTGGGAACACAAAGTTTCTTTTCAGTTGCAAACTCCATTTCATACATATATATGGGGAGGTACTAGCTCCAACTCGGTTTGAGAGTGAAAACTGCAGGAAATTCAAACCGGCACTAGGAAACAGACTGAGAATGCACAGAAAAAGTGTCTCCTGCAATCCGATCCCTTGGTGCTAGATGAACGAATGTCTCTCCACTTGCTCAGTTCTGAGAGATAAGTGTGTGTGAAAGCCGTCCTTCACCTATCTTGTAGGGAACACAAAGTTCTTTTCAGTTGCAAACTCCATTCCATACATATATATGGGGAGGTACTAGCTCCAACTCGGTTTGACAGTGAAAACTGCAGGAACGTCAAACCGGCACTAGGAATCAGACTGAGAAAGCAGAGAAAATGTGTCTCCTGCAACCCGTTCCCTTGGTGCTAGATGAACGAACGTCTCTCCACTTGCTCAGTTCTGAGAGAAAAGTGTGTGTGAAAGCCGTCCTTCACCTAGCTTGTTGGGAACACAAAGTTTCTTTTCAGTTGCAAACTCCATTCCATTCATATATATGGGGAGGTACTAGCTCCAACTCGGTTTGACAGTGAAAACTGCAGGAACTTCAAACCGGCACTAGGAAACAGACTGAGAAAGCAGAGAAAAAGGGTCTCCTGCAACCCGTTCCCTTGGTGCTAGATGAACGAACGTCTCTCCACTTGCTCTGTTCTGAGAGATAAGTGTGTGTGAAAGCCGTCCTTCACCTAGCTTGTTGGGAACACAGAGTTTCTTTTCAGTTGCAAACTCCATTCCATACATATATATGGGGAGGTAGAAGCTCCAACTAGGTTTAACAGTGAAAACTGCAGGAACTTCAAACCGGCACTAGGAAACAGACTGAGAAAGCAGAGAAAAAGTGTCTCCTGCAACCCGTTCCCTTGGTGCTAGATGAACGAACGTCTCTCCACTTGCTCTGTTCTGAGAGATAAGTGTGTGTGAAAGCCGTACTTCACCTAGCATGTTGGGAACACAAAGTTTCTTTTCATTTGCAAACTCCACTCCATACATATATATGGGGAGGTACAAGCTCCAACTCGGTTTTAAAGTGAAAACTGCAGGAACTTCAAACCGGCACTAGGAAACAGACTGAGGAAGCAGAGAAATTATGTCCCCTGCAAACCGTTCCCTTGGTGCTAGATGAACGAACGTCTCTCCACTTGCTCAGTTCTGAGAGATAATTGTGTGTGAAAGCCGTCCTTCAACTAGCTCGTTGGGAACACAAAGTTTCTTTTCAGTTGCAAACTCCATTTCATACATATATATGGGGAGGTACTAGCTCCAACTCGGTTTGAGAGTGAAAACTGCAGGAAATTCAAACCGGCACTAGGAAACAGACTGAGAATGCACAGAAAAAGTGTCTCCTGCAATCCGATCCCTTGGTGCTACATGAACGAATGTCTCTCCACTTGCTCAGTTCTGAGAGATAAGTGTGTGTGAAAGCCGTCCTTCACCTATCTTGTAGGGAACACAAAGTTCTTTTCAGTTGCAAACTCCATTCCATACATATATATGGGGAGGTACTAGCTCCAACTCGGTTTGACAGTGAAAACTGCAGGAACGTCAAACCGGCACTAGGAATCAGACTGAGAAAGCAGAGAAAATGTGTCTCCTGCAACCCGTTCCCTTGGTGCTAGATGAACGAACGTCTCTCCACTTGCTCAGTTCTGAGAGAAAAGTGTGTGTGAAAGCCGTCCTTCACCTAGCTTGTTGGGAACACAAAGTTTCTTTTCAGTTGCAAACTCCATTCCATTCATATATATGGGGAGGTACTAGCTCCAACTCGGTTTGACAGTGAAAACTGCAGGAACTTCAAACCGGCACTAGGAAACAGACTGAGAAAGCAGAGAAAAAGGGTCTCCTGCAACCCGTTCCCTTGGTGCTAGATGAACGAACGTCTCTCCACTTGCTCTGTTCTGAGAGATAAGTGTGTGTGAAAGCCGTCCTTCACCTAGCTTGTTGGGAACACAGAGTTTCTTTTCAGTTGCAAACTCCATTCCATACATATATATGGGGAGGTAGAAGCTCCAACTAGGTTTAACAGTGAAAACTGCAGGAACTTCAAACCGGCACTAGGAAACAGACTGAGAAAGCAGAGAAAAAGTGTCTCCTGCAACCCGTTCCCTTGGTGCTAGATGAACGAACGTCTCTCCACTTGCTCAGTTCTGAGAGATAAGTGTGTGTGAAAGCCGTCCTTCACCTAGCTTGTTGGGAACACAGAGTTTCTTTTCAGTTGCAAACTCCATTCCATACATATATATAGGGAGGTAGAAGCTCCAACACGGTTTTACAGTGAAAACTGCAGGAACTTCAAACCGGCACTAGGAAACAGACTGAGAAAGCAGAGAAAAAATGTCTCCTGCAACCCGTTCCCTTGGTGCTAGATGAACGAACGTCTCTCCACTTGCTCTGTTCTGAGAGATAACTGTGTGTGAAAGCCGTCCTTCACCTAGCTTGTTGGGAACACAAAGTTTCTTTTCAGTTGCAAACTCCATTCCATACATATATATGGGGAGGTAGAAGCTCCAACTCGATTTTACAGTGAAAACTGCAGGAACATCAAACCGGCACTAGGAAACAGACTGAGAAAGCAGAGAAAAAGTGTCTCCTGCAACCCGTTCCCTTGGTGCTAGATGAACGAACGTCTCTCCACTTGCTCAGTTCTGAGAGATAAGTGTGTGTGAAAGCCGTCCTTCACCTAGCTTGTTGTGAACACAAATTTTCTTTTCAGTTGCAAACACCATTCCATACATATATATGGGGAGGTACTAGCTCCAACTCGGTTTGACAGTGAAAACTGCAGGAACTTCAAACCGGCACTAGGAAACAGAGTGAGAAAGCAGAGAAAAAGTGTCCCTGCAACCCGTTCCCTTGGTGCTAGATGAACGAACGTCTCTCAACTTGCTCTGTTCTGAGAGATAAGTGTGTGTGAAAGCCGTCCTTCACCTAGCATGTTGGGAACACAAAGTTTCTTTTCATTTGCAAACTCCACTCCATACATATATATGGGGAGGTACAAGCTCCAACTCGGTTTTAAAGTGAAAACTGCAGGAACTTCAAACCGGCACTAGGAAACAGACTGAGGAAGCAGAGAAAATATGTCCCCTGCAAACCGTTCCCTTGGTGCTAGATGAACGAACGTCTCTCCACTTGCTCAGTTCTGAGAGATAATTGTGTGTGAAAGAAGTCCTTCAACTAGCTTGTTGGGAACACAAAGTTTCTTTTCAGTTGCAAACTCCATTCCATACATATATATGGGGAGGTACTAGCTCCAACTCGGTTTGACAGTGAAAACTGCAGGAACTTCAAACCGGCACTAGGAAACAGACTGAGAATG
The DNA here is from genome assembly GCF_036321535.1 of Camelus dromedarius. Taxonomy (NCBI): domain Eukaryota; kingdom Metazoa; phylum Chordata; class Mammalia; order Artiodactyla; family Camelidae; genus Camelus; species Camelus dromedarius. The sequence goes on from NW_026989835.1 coordinate 1,421,046, forward strand.
CACAGAAAAAGTGTCTCCTGCAATCCGATCCCTTGGTGCTAGATGAACGAATGTCTCTCAACTTGCTCAGTTCTGAGAGATAAGTGTGTGTGAAAGCCGTCCTTCACCTATCTTGTAGGGAACACAAAGATCTTTTCAGTTGCAAACTCCATTCCATACATATATATGGGGAGGTACTAGCTCCAACTCTGTTTGACAGTGAAAACTGCAGGAACGTCAAACCGGCATTAGGAAACAGACTGAGAAAGCAGAGAAAAAGTGTCTCCTGCAACCCGTTCCCTTGGTGCTAGATGAACGAACGTCTCTCCACTTGCTCAGTTCTGAGAGATAAGTGTGTGTGAAAGCCGTCCTTCACCTAGCTTGTTGGGAACACAAAGTTTCTTTTCAGTTGCAAACTCCATTCCATACATATATATTTGGAGGTAGAAGCTCCAACACGGTTTTACAGTGAAAACTGCAGGAACTTCAAACCGGCACTAGGAAACAGACTGAGAAAGCAGAGAAAAAGTGTCTCCTGCAACCCGTTCCCTTGGTGCTAGATGAACGAACGTCTCTCCACTTGCTCTGTTCTGAGAGATAAGTGTGTGTGAAAGCCGTCCTTCACCTAGCTTTTTGGGAACACAAAGTTTCTTTTCAGTTGCAAACTCCATTCCATACATATATATTTGGAGGTAGAAGCTCCAACACGGTTTTACAGTGAAAACTGCAGGAACTTCAAACCGGCACTAGGAAACAGACTGAGAAAGCAGAGAAAAAGTGTCTCCTGCAACCCGTTCCCTTTGTGCTAGATGAACGAACGTCTCTCCACTTGCTCAGTTCTGAGAGATAAGTGTGTGTGAAAGCCGTCCTTCACCTAGCTTGTTGGGAACAAAAATTTTCTTTTCAGTTGCAAACCCCATTCCATAAATATATATGGGGAGGTACTAGCTCCAACTCGGTTTGACAGTGAAAACTGCAGGAACTTCAAACCGGCACTAGGAAACAGACTGAGAAAGCAGAGAAAAAGTGTCTCCTGCAACCCGTTCCCTTGGTGCTAGATGAACGAAAGTCTCTCCACTTGCTCTGTTCTCAGAGATAAGTGTGTGTGAAAGCCGTCCTTCACCTAGCTTGTTGGGAACACAAAGTTTCTTTTCAGTTGCAAACTCCATTCCATACATATATATGGGGAGGTAGAATCTCCAACTCGGTTTTACAGTGAAAACTGCAGGAACTTCAAACCGGCACTAGGAAACAGACTGAGAAAGCAGAGAAAAAGTGTCTCCTGCAACCCGTTCCCTTGGTGCTAGATGAACGAACGTCTCTCCACTTGCTCAGTTCTGAGAGATAAGTGTGTGTGAAAGCCGTCCTTCACCTAGCTTGTTGGGAACACAAAGTTTCTTTTCAGTTGCAAACTCCATTCCATACATATATATTTGGAGGTAGAAGCTCCAACACGGTTTTACAGTGAAAACTGCAGGAACTTCAAACCGGCACTAGGAAACAGACTGAGAAAGCAGAGAAAAATATCTCCTGCAACCCGTTCCCTTTGTGCTAGATGAACGAACGTCTCTCCACTTGCTCAGTTCTGAGAGATAAGTGTGTGTGAAAGCCGTCCTTCACCTAGCTTGTTGGGAACACAAATTTTCTTTCCAGTTGAAAACTCCATTCCATACATATATATGGGGAGGTACTAGCTCCAACTCGGTTTGACAGTGAAAACTGCAGGAACTTCAAACCGGCACTAGGAAACAGACTGAAAAAGCAAAGAAAAAGTGCCTCCTGCAACCCGTTCCCTTGGTGCTATATGAACGAACGTCTCTCCACTTGCTCAGTTCTGAGGGATAAGTGTGTGTGAAAGCCGTCCTTCACCCAGCTTGTTGGGAACACAAAGTTTCTTTTCGGTTGCAAACTCCATTCCATACATATATATGGGGAGGTAGAAGCTCCAAATCTGTTTTACAGTGAAAACTGCAGGAACATCAAACCGGCACTAGGAAACAGACTGAGAAAGCAGAGAATAAGTGTCTCCTGCAACCCGTTCCCTTGGTGCTAGATGAACGAACGTCTCTCCACTTGCTCAGTTCTGAGAGATAAGTGTGTGTGAAAGCCGTCCTTCACCTAGCTTGTTGGGAACACAAAGTTTCCTTTCAGTTGCAAACTCCATTCCATACATATATATGGGGAGGTACTAGCTCCAACTCGGTTTTACAGTGAAAACTGCAGGAACTTCAAACCGGCACTAGGAAACAGACTGAGAAAGCAGAGAAAAAGTGTCTCCTGCAACCCGTTCCCTTGGTGCTAGATGAACGAACGTCTCTCCACTTGCTCAGTTCTGAGAGATAAGTGTGTGTGAAAGCCGTCCTTCACCTAGCTTGTTGGGAACACAAAGTTTCTTTTCGGTTGCAAACTCCATTCCATACATATATATGGGGAGGTAGAAGCTCCAACTCGGTTTTACAGTGAAAACTGCAGGAACTTCAAACCGGCACTAGGAAACAGACTGAGAAAGCAGAGGAAAAGTGTCTCCTGCAACCCGTTCCCTTGGTGCTAGATGAACGAACGTCTCTCCACTTGCTCAGTTCTGAGAGATAACTGTTTGTGAAAGCCGAACTTCACCTAGCTTGTTGGGAACACAAAGTTTCTTTTCAGTTGCAAACTCCATTCCATACATATATATGGGGAGGTACAAGTTCCAACTCGGTTTTACAGTGAAAACTGCAGGAACTTCATACCGGCACTATGAAACAGACTGAGGAAGCAGAGAAAAAGTGTCCCCTGCAACCCGTTCCCTTGGTGCTAGATGAACGAACGTCTCTCCACTTGCTCAGTTCTGAGAGATAAGTGTTTGTGAAAGCCGTCCTTCACCTAGCTTGTTGGGAACACAAAGTTTCTTTTCAGTTGCAAACTCCATTCCATTCATATATATGGGGAGGTACTAGCTCCAACTCGTATTGACAGTGAAAACTGCAGGAACTTCAAACCGGCACTAGGAAACAGAATGAGGAAGCAGAGAAAAAGTGTCTCCTGCAACCCGTTCCCTTGGTGCTAGATGAACGAACGTCTCTCCACTTGCTCTGTTCTGAGAGATAAGTGTGTGTGAAAGCCGTCCTTCACCTAGCTTGTTGGGAACACAAAGTTTCTTTTCAGTTGCAAACTCCATTCCATACATATATATGGGGAGGTAGAAGCTCCAACTCGGTTTTACAGTGAAAACTGCAGGAACTTCAAACCGGCACTAGGAAACAGACTGAGAAAGCAAAGAAAAAGTGTCTCCTGCAACCCGTTCCCTTGGTGCTAGATGAACGAACGTCTCTCCACTTGCTCAGTTCTGAGAGATAAGTGTGTGTGAAAGCCGTCCTTCACCTAGCTTGTTGGGAACACAAAGTTTCCTTTCAGTTGCAAACTCCATTCCATACATATATATGGGGAGGTACTAGCTCCAACTCGGTTTGACAGTGAAAACTTCAGGAACTTCAAACCGGCACTAGGAAACAGACTGAGAATGCACAGAAAAAGTGTCTCCTGCAACCCGATCCCTTGGTGCTAGATGAACGAATGTCTCTCCACTTGCTCAGTTCTGAGAGATAAGTGTGTGTGAAAGCCGTCCTTCACCTATCTTGTTGGGAACACAACGTTCTTTTCAGTTGCAAACTCCATTCCATACATATATATGGGGAGGTACTAGCTCCAACTCGGTTTTACAGTGAAAACTGCAGGAACTTCAAACCGGCACTAGGAAACAGACTGAGAAAGCAGAGAATAAGTGTCTCCTGCAACCCGTTCCCTTGTTGCTAGATGAACGAAAGTCTCTCCAATTGCTCTGTTCTGAGAGATAAGTGTGTGTGAAGGCCGTCCTTCACCTAGCTTGTTGGGAACACAAAGTTTCTTTTCAGTTGCAAACTCCATTCCATACATATATATAGGGAGGTAGAAGCTCCAACTCGGTTTTACAGTGAAAACTGCAGGAACTTCAAACCGGCACTAGGAAACAGACTGAGAAAGCAGAGAAAAAGTGTCTCCTGCAACCCGTTCCCTTGGTGCTAGATGAACGAAAGTCTCTCCACTTGCTCAGTTCTGAGATATAAGTGTGTGTGAAAGTCGTCCTTCACCTAGCTTGTTGGGAACACAAAGTTTCTTTTCATTTGCAAACTCCACTCCATACATATATATGTGGAGGTAGAAGCTCCAACTCGGTTTTACAGTGAAAACTGCAGGAACTTCAAACCGGCACTAGGAAACAGACTGAGGAAGCAGAGAAAAAGTGTCCCCTGCAATCCGTTCCCTTGGTGCTAGATGAACGAACGTCTCTCCACTTGCTAAGTTCTGAGAGATAAGTGTGTGTGAAAGCCGTCCTTCAACTAGCTTGATGGGAACACAAAGTTTCTTTTCAGTTTCAAACTCCATTCCATACATATATATGGGGAGGTACTAGCTCCAACTCGGTTTGACAGTGAAAACTGCAGGAACTTCAAACCGGCACTAGGAAACAGACTGAGAATACACAGACAAAGTGTCTCCTGCAACCCGATCCCTTGGTGCTAGATGAACGAATGTCTCTCCACTTGCTCAGTTCTGAGAGATAAGTGTGTGTGAAAGCCGTCCTTCACCTATCTTGTTGGGAACAGAAAGTTCTTTTCAGTTGCAAACTCCATTCCATACATATATATGGGGAGGTACTAGCTCCAACTCGGTTTTACAGTGAAAACTGCAGGAACTTCAAATCGGCACTAGGAAACAGACTGAGAAAGCAGAGAATAAGTGTCCCCTGCAACCCGTTCCCTTGGTGCTAGATGAACGAACGTCTCTCCAATTGCTCTGTTCTGAGAGACAAGTGTGTGTGAAAGCCGTCCTTCACCTAGCTTGTTGGGAACACAAAGTTTCTTTTCAGTTGCAAACTCCATTCCATTCATATATATGGGGAGGTACTAGCTCCAACTCGGTTTGACAGTGAAAACTGCAGGAACTTCAAACCGGCACTAGGAAACAGACTGAGAAAGCAGAGAAAAAGTGTCTCCTGCAACCCGTTCCCTTGGTGCTAGATGAACGAACGTCTCTCCACTTGCTCAGTTCTGAGAGATAAGTGTGTGTGAAAGCCGTCCTTCACCTAGCTTGTTGGGAACACAAATTTTCTTTTCAGTTGCAAACTCCATTCCATACATATATATGGGGAGGTACTAGCTCCAACTCGGTTTGACAGTGAAAACTGCAGGAACTTCAAACCGGCACTAGGAAACAGACTGAGAAAGCAGAGACAAAGTGTCTCCTGCAACCCGTTCCCTTGGTGCTAAATGAACGAACGTCTCTCCACTTGCTCTGTTCTGAGAGATAAGTGTGTGTGAAAGCCGTCCTTCACCTAGCTTGTTGGGATCACAAAGTTTCTTTTCAGTTGCAAACTCCATTCCATACATATATATGGGGAGGTAGAAGCTCCAACTCGGTTTTACAGTGAAAACTGCAGGAACTTCAAACCGGCACTAGGAAACAGACTGAGAATGCAGAGAAAAAGTGTCTCCTGCAACCCGTTCCCTTGGTGCTAGATGAACGAACGTCTCTCCACTTGCTCAGTTCTGAGAGATAAGTGTGTGTGAAAGCCGTCCTTCACCTAGCTTGTTGGGAACACAAAGTTTCTTTTCAGTTGCAAACTCCATTCCATACATATATATGGGGAGGTACTAGCTCCAACTCGGTTTGACAGTGAAAACTGCAGGAACTTCAAACCGGCACTAGGAAACAGACTGAGAAAGCAGAGAAAAAGTGTCTCCTGCAACCCGTTCCCTTGGTGCTAGATGAACGAAAGTCTCTCCACTTGCTCAGTTCTGAGAGATAAGTGTGTGTGAAAGCCGTCCTTCACCTAGCATGCTGGGAACACAAAGTTTCTTTTCAGTTGCAAACTCCATTCCATATATATATATTTGGAGGTAGAAGCTCCAACTCGGTTTTACAGTGAAAACTGCAGGAACTTCAAACCGGCACTAGGAAACAGACTGAGAAAGCAGAGAAAAAGTGTCTCCTGTAACCCGTTCCCTTGGTGCTAGATGAACGAACGTCTCTCCACTTGGTCAGTTCTGAGAGATAAGTGTGTGTGAAAGCCGTCCTTCACCTAGCTTGTTGTGAACACAAATTTTCTTTTCAGTTGCAAACTCCATTCCATACATATATATGGGGAGGTACTAGCTCCAACTCGGTTTGACAGTGAAAACTGCAGGAACTTCAAACCGGCACTAGGAAACAGACTGAGAAAGCAGAGAAAAAGTGTCTCCTGCAACCCGTTCCCTTGGTGCTAGATGAACGAACGTCTCTCCACTTGCTCAGTTCTGAGAGATAAGTGTGTGTGAAAGCCGTACTTCACCTAGCTTTTTGGGAACAAAAAGTTTCTTTTCAGTTGCAAACTCCATTCCATACATATATATGGGGAGGTACTATCTCCAACTCGGTTTGACAGTGAAAACTGCTGGAACTTCAAACCGGCAATAGGAAACAGACTGAGGAAGCAGAGAAAAAGTGTCTCCTGCAACCCGTTCCCTTGGTGCTAGATGAACGAAAGTCTCTCCACTTGCTCTGTTCTGAGAGATAAGTGTGTGTGAAAGCCGTCCTTCACCTAGCTTGTTGGGAACGCAAAGTTTCTTTTCAGTTGCAAACTCCATTCCATGCATATATATAGGGAGGTAGAAGCTCCAACTCGTTTTTACAGTGAAAACTGCAGGAACTTCAAACCGGCACTTGGAAACAGACTGAGAAAGCAGAGAAAAAGTGTCTTCTGCAACCCGTTCCCTTGGTGCTAGATGAACGAACGTCTCTCCACTTGCTCAGTTCTGAGAGATAAGTGTGTGTGAAAGCCGTCCTTCACCTAGCTTGCTGGGAACACAAAGTTTCTTTTCAGTTGCAAACTCCATTCCATACATATATATTTGGAGGTAGAAGCTCCAACTCGGGTTTACAGTGAAAACTGCAGGAACTTCAAACCGGCACTAGGAAACAGACTGAGAAAGCAGAGAAAAAGTGTCTCCTGTAACCCGTTCCCTTGGTGCTAGATGAACGAACGTCTCTCCACTTGCTCAGTTCTGAGAGATAAGTGTGTGTGAAAGCCGTCCTTCACCTAGCTTGTTGTGAACACAAATTTTCTTTTCAGTTGCAAACTCCATTCCATACATATATATGGGGAGGTACTAGCTCCAACTCGGTTTTACAGTGAAAACTGCAGGAACTTCAAACCGGCACTAGGAAACAGACTGAGAAAGCAGAGAAAAAGTGTCTCCTGCAACCCGTTCCCTTGGTGCTAGATGAACGAACGTCTCTCCACTTGTTCAGTTCTGAGAGATAAGTGTGTGTGAAAGCCGTACTTCACCTAGCTTTATGGGAACAAAAAGTTTCTTTTCAGTTGCAAACTCCATTCCATACATATATATGGGGAGGTACTAGCTCCAACTCGGTTTTACAGTGAAAACTGCAGGAACTTCAAACCGGCACTTGGAAACAGACTGAGAAAGCAGAGAAAAAGTGTCTTCTGCAACCCGTTCCCTTGGTGCTAGATGAACGAACGTCTCTCCACTTGCTCAGTTCTGAGAGATAAGTGTGTGTGAAAGCCGTCCTTCACCTAGCTTGTTGGGAACACAAAGTTTCTTTTCAGTTGCAAACCCCATTCCATACATATATATGGGGAGGTACTAGCTCCAACTCGGTTTGACAGTGAAATCTGCAGGAACTTCAAACCGGCACTAGGAAACAGACTGAGAAAGCAGAGACAAAGTATCTCCTGCAACCCGTTCCCTTGGTGCTAGATGAACGAACGTCTCTCCACTTGCTCTGTTCTCAGAGATAAGTGTGTGTGAAAGCCGTCCTTCACCTAGCTTGTTGGGAACACAAAGTTTCTTTTCAGTTGCAAACTCCATTCCATACATATATATGGGGAGGTAGAAGCTCCAACTCGGTTTTACAGTGAAAACTGCAGGAACTTCAAACCGGCACTAGGAAACAGACTGAGGAAGCAGAGAAAAAGTGTCTCCTGCAACCCGTTCCCTTGGTGCTAGATGAACGAACGTCTCTCCACTTGCTCTGTTCTGAGAGATAAGTGTGTGTGAAAGCCGTCCTTCACCTAGCTTGTTGGGAACACAAAGTTTCTTTTCAGTTGCAAACTCCATTCCATACATATATATGGGGAGGTAGAAGCTCCAACTCGGTTTGACAGTGAAAACTGCAGGAACTTCAAACCGGCACTAGGAAACAGACTGAGAAAGCAGAGAAATAGTGTCTCCTGCAACCCGTTCCCTTGGTGCTAGATGAACGAACGTCTCTCCATTTGCTCAGTTCTGAGAGATAAGTGTGTGTGAAAGCCGTCCTTCACCTAGCTTGTTGGGAACACAAAGTTTCTTTTCAGTTGCAAACTCCATTCCATACATATATATTTGGAGGTAGAAGCTCCAACTCGGTTTTACAGTGAAAACTGCAGGAACTTCAAATCGGCACTAGGAAACAGACTGAGAAAGCAGAGAAAAAGTGTCTCCTGCAACCCGTTCCCTTGGTGCTAGATGAACGAACGTCTTTCCACTTGCTCAGTTCTGAGAGATAAGTGTGTGTGAAAGCCGTCCTTCACCTAGCTTGTTGGGAACACAAAGTTTCCTTTCAGTTGCAAACTCCATTCCATAGATATATATGGGGAGGTACTAGCTCCAACTCGGTTTTACAGTGAAAACTGCAGGAACTTCAAACCGGCACTTGGAAACAGACTGAGAAAGCAGAGAAAAAGTGTCTACTGCAACCCGTTCCCTTGGTGCTAGATGAACGAACGTCTCTCCACTTGCTCTGTTCTGAGAGATAAGTGTGTGTGAAAGCCGTACTTCACCTAGCTTGTTGGGAACACAAAGTTTCTTTTCAGTTGCAAACTCCATTCCATACATATATATAGGGAAGTAGAAGCTCCAACTCGGTTTTACAGTGAAAACTGCAGGAACTTCAAACCGGCACTAGGAAACAGACTGAGAAAGCAGAGAAAAAGTGTCTCCTGCAACCCGTTCCCTTGGTGCTAGATGAACGAACGTCTCTCCACTTGCTCAGTACTGAGATATAAGTGTGTGTGAAAGTCGTCCTTCACCTAGCTTGTTGGGAACACAAAGTTTCTTTTCATTTGCAAACTCCACTCCATACATATATATGGGGAGGTACAAGCTCCAACTCGATTTTACAGTGAAAACTGCAGGAATTTCAAACCGGCACTAGGAAACAGACTGAGGAAGCAGAGAAAAAGTGTCCCCTGCAACCCGTTCCCTTGGTGCTAGATGAACGAACGTCTCTCCACTTGCTCAGTTCTGAGAGATAAGTGTGTGTGAAAGCCGTCCTTCAACTAGCTTGTTGGGAACACAAAGTTTCTTTTCAGTTGCAAACTCCATTCCATACATATATATGGGGAGGTACTAGCTCCAAATCGATTTGACAGTGAAAACTGCAGGAACTTCAAACCGGCACTAGGAAACAGACTGAGAATGCACAGAAAAAGTGTCTCCTGCAACCCGATCCCTTGGTGCTAGATGAACGAATGTCTCTCCACTTGCTCAGTTCTGAGAGATAAGTGTGTGTGAAAGCCGTCCTTCACCTATCTTGTTGGGAACACAAAGTTCTTTTCAGTTGCAAACTCCATTCCATACATATATATGGGGAGGTACTAGCTCCAACTCGGTTTTACAGTGAAAACTGCAGGAACTTCAAACCGGCACTAGGAAACAGACTGAGAAAGCAGAGAATAAGTGTCTCCTGCAACCCGTTCCCTTGGTGCTAGATGAACGAACGTCTCTCCAATTGCTCTGTTCTGAGAGATAAGTGTGTGTGAAAGCCGTCCTTCACCTAGCTTGTTGGGAACACAAAGTTTCCTTTCAGTTGCAAACTCCATTCCATACATATATATGGGGAGGTACTAGCTCCAACTCGGTTTTACAGTGAAAACTGCAGGAACTTCAAACCGGCACTTGGAAACAGACTGAGAAAGCAGAGAAAAAGTGTCTCCTGCAACCCGTTCCCTTGGTGCTAGATGAACGAACGTCTCTCCACTTGCTCTGTTCTGAGAGATAAGTGTGTGTGAAGGCCGTCCTTCACCTAGCTTGTTGGGAACACAAAGTTTCTTTTCATTTGCAAACTCCACTCCATACATATATATGGGGAGGTACAAGCTCCAAATCGGTTTTACAGTGAAAACTGCAGGAACTTCAAACCGGCACTAGGAAACAGACTGAGGAACCAGAGAAAAAGTGTCCCCTGCAACCCGTTCCCTTGGTGCTAGATGAACGAACGTCTCTCCACTTGCTCTGTTCTGAGAGATAAGTGTGTGTGAAAGCCGTCCTTCACCTAGCTTGTTGGGAACACAAAGTTCCTTTTCAGTTGCAAACTCCATTCCATACATATATATGGGGAGGTAGAAGCTCCAACTCGGTTTGACAGTGAAAACTGCAGGAACTTCAAACCGGCACTAGGAAACAGACTGAGAAAGCAGAGACAAAGTGTCTCCTGCAACCCGTTCCCTTGGTGCTAGATGAACGAACGTCTCTCCACTTGCTCTGTTCTGAGAGATAAGTGTGTGTGAAAGCCGTACTTCACCTAGCTTGTTGGGAACACAAAGTTTCTTTTCAGTTGCAAACTCCATTCCATACATATATATGGGGAGGTAGAAGCTCCAACTCGGTTTTACAGTGAAAACTGCAGGAACTTCAAACCGGCACTAGGAAACAGACTGAGAAAGCAGAGAAAAAGTGTCTCCTGCAACCCGTTCCCTTGGTGCTAGATGAACGAACGTCTCTCAAATTGCTCTGTTCTGAGAGATAAGTGTGTGTGAAAGCCGTCCTTCAACTAGCTTGTTGGGAACACAAAGTTTCCTTTCAGTTGCAAACTCCATTCCATACATATATATGGGGAGGTACTAGCTCCAACTCGGTTTTACAGTGAAAACTGCAGGAACTTCAAACCGGCACTTGGAAACAGACTGAGAAAGCAGAGAAAAAGTGTCTCCTGCAACCCGTTCCTTTGGTGCTAGATGAACGAAAGTCTCTCCACTTGCTCTGTTCTGAGAGATAAGTGTGTGTGAAGGCCGTCCTTCACCTAGCTTGTTGGGAACACAAAGTTTCTTTTCAGTTGCAAACTCCATTCCATACATATATATAGGGAGGTAGAAGCTCCAACTCGGTTTTACAGTGAAAACTGCAGGAACTTCAAACCGGCACTAGGAAACAGACTGAGAAAGCAGAGAAAAAGTGTCTCCTGCAACCCGTTCCCTTGGTGCTAGATGAACGAACGTCTCTCCACTTCCTCAGTTCTGAGATATAAGTGTGTGTGAAAGTCGTCCTTCACCTAGCTTGTTGGGAACACAAAGTTTCTTTTCATTTGCAAACTCCACTCCATACATATATATGGGGAGGTACAAGCTCCAACTCGGTTTTACAGTGAAAACTGCAGGAACTTCAAACCGGCACTAGGAAACAGACTGAGGAAGCAGAGAAAAAGTGTCCCCTGCAACCCGTTCCCTTGGTGCTAGATGAACGAACGTCTCTCCACTTGCTCAGTTCTGAGAGATAAGTGTGTGTGAAAGCCGTCCTTCAACTAGCTTGTTGGGACACAAAGTTTCTTTTCAGTTGCAAACTCCATTCCATACATATATATGGGGAGGTACTAGCTCCAACTCGGTTTGACAGTGAAAACTGCAGGAACTTCAAACCGGCACTAGGAAACAGACTGAGAATGCACGGAAAAAGTGTCTCCTGCAACCTGATCCCTTGGTGCTAGATGAACGAATGTCTCTCCAGTTGCTCAGTTCTGAGAGATAAGTGTGTGTGAAAGCCGTCCTTCACCTATCTTGTTGGGAACAGAAAGTTCTTTTCAGTTGCAAACTCCATTCCATACATATATATGGGGAGGTACTAGCTCCAACTCGGTTTGACAGTGAAAACTGCAGGAACTTCAAACCGGCACTAGGAAACAGACTGAGAAAGCAGAGAATAAGTGTCCCCTGCAACCCGTTCCCTTGGTGCTAGATGAACGAACGTCTCTCCAATTGCTCTGTTCTGAGAGACAAGTGTGTGTGAAAGCCGTCCTTCACCTAGCTTGTTGGGAACACAAAGTTTCTTTTCAGTTGCAAACTCCATTCCATTCATATATATGGGGAGGTACTAGCTCCAACTCGGTTTGACAGTGAAAACTGCAGGAACTTCAAACCGGCACTAGGAAACAGACTGAGAAAGCAGAGAAAAAGTGTCTTCTGCAACCCGTTCCCTTGGTGCTAGATGAACGAACGTCTCTCCACTTGCTCAGTTCTGAGAGATAAGTGTGTGTGAAAGCCGTCCTTCACCTAGCTTGTTGGGAACACAAAGTTTCCTTTCAGTTGCAAACTCCATTCCATACATATATATGGGGAGGTACTAGCTCCAACTCGGTTTTACAGTGAAAACTGCAGGAACTTCAAACCGGCACTAGGAAACAGACTGAGAAAGCAGAGAAAAAGTGTCTCCTGCAACCCGTTCCCTTGGTGCTAGATGAACGAACGTCTCTCCACTTGCTCTGTTCTGAGAGATAAATGTGTGTGAAGGCCGTCCTTCACCTAGCTTGTTGGGAACACAAAGTTTCTTTTCATTTGCAAACTCCACTCCATACATATATATGGGGAGGTACAAGCTCCAAATCGGTTTTACAGTGAAAACTGCAGGAACTTCAAACCGGCACTAGGAAACAGACTGAGGAACCAGAGAAAAAGTGTCCCTTGCAACCCGTTCCCTTTGTGCTAGATGAACGAACGTCTCTCCACTTGCTCTGTTCTGAGAGATAAGTGTGTGTGAAAGCCGTCCTTCACCTAGCTTGTTGGGAACACAAAGTTCCTTTTCAGTTGCAAACTCCAATCCATACATATATATGGGGAGGTACTAGCTCCAACTCGGTTTTACAGTGAAAACTGCAGGAACTTCAAACCGGCACTTGGAAACAGACTGAGAAAGCAGAGAAAAAGTGTCTCCTGCAACCCGTTCCCTTGGTGCTAGATGAACGAAAGTCTCTCCACTTGCTCTGTTCTGAGAGATAAGTGTGTGTGAAGGCCGTCCTTCACCTAGCTTGTTGGGAACACAAAGTTTCTTTTCAGTTGCAAACTCCATTCCATACATATATATAGGGAGGTAGAAGCTCCAACTCGGTTTTACAGTGAAAACTGCAGGAACTTCAAACCGGCACTAGGAAACAGACTGAGAAAGCAGAGAAAAAGTGTCTCCTGCAACCCGTTCCCTTGGTGCTAGATGAACGAACGTCTCTCCACTTCCTCAGTTCTGAGATATAAGTGTGTGTGAAAGTCGTCCTTCACCTAGCTTGTTGGGAACACAAAGTTTCTTTTCATTTGCAAACTCCACTCCATACATATATATGGGGAGGTACAAGCTCCAACTCGGTTTTACAGTGAAAACTGCAGGAACTTCAAACCGGCACTAGGAAACAGACTGAGGAAGCAGAGAAAAAGTGTCCCCTGCAACCCGTTCCCTTGGTGCTAGATGAACGAACGTCTCTCCACTTGCTCAGTTCTGAGAGATAAGTGTGTGTGAAAGCCGTCCTTCAACTAGCTTGTTGGGACACAAAGTTTCTTTTCAGTTGCAAACTCCATTCCATACATATATATGGGGAGGTACTAGCTCCAACTCGGTTTGACAGTGAAAACTGCAGGAACTTCAAACCGGCACTAGGAAACAGACTGAGAATGCACGGAAAAAGTGTCTCCTGCAACCTGATCCCTTGGTGCTAGATGAACGAATGTCTCTCCAGTTGCTCAGTTCTGAGAGATAAGTGTGTGTGAAAGCCGTCCTTCACCTATCTTGTTGGGAACAGAAAGTTCTTTTCAGTTGCAAACTCCATTCCATACATATATATGGGGAGGTACTAGCTCCAACTCGGTTTGACAGTGAAAACTGCAGGAACTTCAAACCGGCACTAGGAAACAGACTGAGAAAGCAGAGAATAAGTGTCCCCTGCAACCCGTTCCCTTGGTGCTAGATGAACGAACGTCTCTCCAATTGCTCTGTTCTGAGAGACAAGTGTGTGTGAAAGCCGTCCTTCACCTAGCTTGTTGGGAACACAAAGTTTCTTTTCAGTTGCAAACTCCATTCCATTCATATATATGGGGAGGTACTAGCTCCAACTCGGTTTGACAGTGAAAACTGCAGGAACTTCAAACCGGCACTAGGAAACAGACTGAGAAAGCAGAGAAAATGTGTCTCCTGCAACCCGTTCCCTTGGTGCTAGATGAACGAACGTCTCTCCACTTGCTCAGTTCTGAGAGATAAGTGTGTGTGAAAGCCGTCCTTCACCTAGCTTGTTGGGAACACAAAGTTTCCTTTCAGTTGCAAACTCCATTCCATACATATATATGGGGAGGTACTAGCTCCAACACGGTTTTACAGTGAAAACTGCAGGAACTTCAAACCGGCACTTGGAAACAGACTGAGAAAGCAGAGAAAAAGTGTCTCCTGCAACCCGTTCCCTTGGTGCTAGATGAACGAACGTCTCTCCACTTGCTCTGTTCTGAGAGATAAGTGTGTGTGAAGGCCGTCCTTCACCTAGCTTGTTGGGAACACAAAGTTTCTTTTCATTTGCAAACTCCACTCCATACATATATATGGGGAGGTACAAGCTCCAAATCGGTTTTACAGTGAAAACTGCAGGAACTTCAAACCGGCACTAGGAAACAGACTGAGGAACCAGAGAAAAAGTGTCCCTTGCAAACCGTTCCCTTGGTGCTAGATGAACGAACGTCTCTCCACTTGCTCTGTTCTGAGAGATAAGTGTGTGTGAAAGCCGTCCTTCACCTAGCTTGTTGGGAACACAAAGTTCCTTTTCAGTTGCAAACTCCAATCCATACATATATATGGGGAGGTAGAAGCTCCAACTCAGTTTGACAGTGAAAACTGCAGGAACTTCAAACCGGCACTAGGAAACAGACTGAGAAAGCAGAGACAAAGTGTCTCCTGCAACCCGTTCCCTTGGTGCTAGATGAACGAACGTCTCTCCACTTGCTCTGTTCTCAGAGATAAGTGTGTGTGAAAGCCGTCCTTCACCTAGCTTGTTGGGAACACAAAGTTTCTTTTCAGTTGCAAACTCCATTCCATACATATATATGGGGAGGTAGAAGCTCCAACTCGGTTTTACAGTGAAAACTGCAGGAACTTCAAACCGGCACTAGGAAACAGACTGAGAAAGCAGAGAAAAAGTGTCTCCTGCATCCCGTTCCCTTGGTGCTAGATGAACGAACGTCTCTCCAATTGCTCTGTTCTGAGAGATAAGTGTGTGTGAAAGCCGTCCTTCAACTAGCTTGTTGGGAACACAAAGTTTCCTTTCAGTTGCAAACTCCATTTCATACATATATATGGGGAGGTACTAGCTCCAACTCGGTTTGACAGTGAAAACTGCAGGAACTTCAAACCGGCACTTGGAAACAGACTGAGAAAGCAGAGAAAAAGTGTCTCCTGCAACCCGTTCCCTTGGTGCTAGATGAACGAAAGTCTCTCCACTTGCTCTGTTCTGAGAGATAATTGTGTGTGAAGGCCGTCCTTCACCTAGCTTGTTGGGAACACAAAGTTTCTTTTCAGTTGCAAACTCCATTCCATACATATATATAGGGAGGTAGAAGCTCCAACTCGGTTTTACAGTGAAAACTGCAGGAACTTCAAACCGGCACTAGGAAACAGACTGAGGAAGCAGAGAAAAAGTGTCCCCTGCAACCCGTTCCCTTGGTGCTAGATGAACGAACGTCTCTCCACTTGCTCAGTTCTGAGAGATAAGTGTGTGTGAAAGCCGTCCTTCAACTAGCTTGTTGGGACACAAAGTTTCTTTTCAGTTGCAAACTCCATTCCATACATATATATGGGGAGGTACTAGCTCCAACTCGGTTTGACAGTGAAAACTGCAGGAACTTCAAACCGGCACTAGGAAACAGACTGAGAATGCACGGAAAAAGTGTCTCCTGCAACCTGATCCCTTGGTGCTAGATGAACGAATGTCTCTCCATTTGCTCAGTTCTGAGAGATAAGTGTGTGTGAAAGCCGTCCTTCATCTAGCTTGTTGGGAACAGAAAGTTCTTTTCAGTTGCAAACTCCATTCCATACATATATATGGGGAGGTACTAGCTCCAACTCGGTTTGACAGTGAAAACTGCAGGAACTTCAAACCGGCACTAGGAAACAGACTGAGAAAGCAGAGAATAAGTGTCCCCTGCAACCCGTTCCCTTGGTGCTAGATGAACGAACGTCTCTCCAATTGCTCTGTTCTGAGAGACAAGTGTGTGTGAAAGCCGTCCTTCACCTAGCTTGTTGGGAACACAAAGTTTCTTTTCAGTTGCAAACTCCATTCCATTCATATATATGGGGAGGTACTAGCTCCAACTCGGTTTGACAGTGAAAACTGCAGGAACTTCAAACCGGCACTAGGAAACAGACTGAGAAAGCAGAGAAAATGTGTCTCCTGCAACCCGTTCCCTTGGTGCTAGATGAACGAACGTCTCTCCACTTGCTCAGTTCTGAGAGATAAGTGTGTGTGAAAGCCGTCCTTCTACTAGCTTGTTGGGAACACAAATTTTCTTTTCAGTTGCAAACTCCATTCCATACATATATATGGGGAGGTACAAGCTCCAACTCGGTTTGACAGTGAAAACTGCAGGAACTTCAAACCGGCACTAGGAAACAGACTGAGAAAGCAGAGACAAAGTGTCTCCTGCAAACCGTTCCCTTGGTGCTAGATGAACGAACGTCTCTCCACTTGCTCAGTTCTGAGAGATAAGTGTGTGTGAAAGCCGTCCTTCACCTAGCTTGTTGGGAACACAAAGTTTCTTTTCAGTTGCAAACTCCATTCCATACATATATATGGGGAGGTACTAGCTCCAACTCGGTTTTACAGTGAAAACTGCAGGATCTTCAAACCGGCACTAGGAAACAGACTGAGAAGCAGAGAAAAAGTGTCTCCTGCAACCCGTTCCCTTGGTCCTAGATGAACGAACGTCTCTCCACTTGCTCAGTTCTGAGAGATAAGTGTGTGTGAAAGCCGTCCTTCAACTAGCTTGTTGGGAACACAAAGTTTCTTTTCAGTTGCAAACTCCATTCCATACATATATATGGGGAGGTACTAGCTCCAACTCGGTTTGACAGTGAAAACTGCAGGAACTTCAAACCGGCACTAGGAAACAGACTGAGAAAGCAGAGAAAAGTGTCTCCTGCAACCCGTTCCCTTGGTGCTAGATGAATGAAAGTCTCTCCACTTCCTCAGTTCTGAGAGATAAATGTGTGTGAAAGCCGTCCTTCACCTAGCTTGTTGGGAACACAAAGTTTCTTTTCAGTTGCAAACTCCACTCCATACATATATATGGGGAGGTACAAGCTCCAACTCGGTTTTACAGTGAAAACTGCAGGAACTTCAAAGCGGCACTAGGAAACAGACTGAGAAAGCAGAGAAAAAGTGTCTCCTGCAACCCGTTCCCTTGGTGCTAGATGAACGAACGTCTCTCCACTTGCTCAGTTCTGAGAGATAAGTGTGTGTGAAAGCCGTCCTTCACCTAGCTTGTTGGGAACACAAAGTTTCCTTTCAGTTGCAAACTCCATTCCATACATATATATGGGGAGGTACTAGCTCCAACTCGGTTTTACAGTGAAAACTGCAGGAACTTCAAACCGGCACTTGGAAACAGACTGAGAAAGCAGAGAAAAAGTGTCTCCTGCAACCCGTTCCCTTGGTGCTAGATGAACGAACGTCTCTCCACTTGCTCTGTTCTGAGAGATAAGTGTGTGTGAAAGCCGTCCTTCACCTAGCTTTTTGGGAACACAAAGTTTCTTTTAGTTGCACACTCCATTCCATACATATATATTTGGAGGTAGAAGCTCCAACACGGTTTTACAGTGAAAACTGCAGGAAATTCAAACCGGCACTAGGAAACAGACTGAGAAAGCAGAGAAAAATTGTCTCCTGCAACCCGTTCCCTTGGTGCTAGATGAACGAACGTCTCTCCACTTGCTCAGTTCTGAGAGATAAGTGTGTGTGAAAGCCGTCCTTCACCTAGCTTGTTGGGAACACAAATTTTCTTTTCAGTTGCAAACCCCATTCCATACATATATATGGGGAGGTACTAGCTCCAACTCGGTTTGACAGTGAAAACTGCAGGAACTTCAAACCAGCACTAGGAAACAGACTGAGAAAGCAGAGACAAAGTGTCTCCTGCAACCCGTTCCCTTGGTGCTAGATGAACGAACGTCTCTCCACTTGCTCTGTTCTGATAGATAAGTGTGTGTGAAAGCAGTCCTTCACCTAGCTTGTTGGGAACACAAAGTTTCTTTTCAGTTGCAAACTCCATTCCATACATATATATGGGGAGGTAGAAGCTCCAACTCGGTTTTACAGTGAAAACTGCAGGAACTTCAAAACGGCACTAGGAAACAGACTGAGAAAGCAGAGAAAAAGTGTCTCCTGCAACCCGTTCCCTTGGTGCTAGTTGAACGAACGTCTCTCCACTTGCTCAGTTCTGAGAGATAAGTGTGTGTGAAAGCCGTCCTTCACCTAGCTTGTTGGGAACACAAATTTTCTTTTCAGTTGCAAACTCCATTCCATATATATATATGGGGAGGTACTAGCTCCAACTCGGTTTGACAGTGAAAACTGCAGGAACTTCAAACCGGCACTTGGAAACAGAGGGAGAAAGCAGAGAAAAAGTGTCTCCTGCAACCCGTTCCCTTGGTGCTAGAGGAACGAACGTCTCTCCACTTGCTCTGTTCTGAGAGATAAGTGTGTGTGAAAGCCGTCCTTCACCTAGCTTGTTGGGAACACAAAGTTTCTTTTCATTTGCAAACTCCACTCCATACATATATATCTGGATGTACAAGCTCCAACTCGGTTTTAAAGAGAAAACAGCAGGAACTACAAACCGGCACTAGGAAACAGACTGAGGAAGCAGAGAAAAAGTGTCCCCTGCAACCCGTTCCCTTGGTGCTAGATGAACGAACGTCTCTCCACTTGCTCAGTTCTGAGAGATAAGTGTGTGTGAAAGCCGTCCTTCAACTAGCTTGTTGGGAACACAAAGTTTCTTTTCAGTTGCAAACTCCATTCCATACATATATATGGGGAGGTACTAGCTCCAACTCGGTTTGACAGGGAAAACTGCAGGAAATTCAAACCGGCACTAGGAAACAGACTGAGAATGCACAGAAAAAGTGTCTCCTGCAACCCGATCCCTTGGTGCTAGATGAACGAATGTCTCTCCACTTGCTCAGTTCTGAGAGATAATTGTGTGTGAAAGCCGTCCTTCACCTAGCTTGTTGGGAACACAAAGTTTCTTTTCAGTTGCAAACTCCATTCCATACATATATATGGGGAGGTACTAGCTCCAACTCGGTTTGACAGTGAAAACTGCAGGAACTTCAAACCGGCACTAGGAAACAGACTGAGAATGCACAGAAAAAGTGTCTCCTGCAACCCGATCCCTTGGTGCTAGATGAACGAATGTCTCTCCACTTGCTCAGTTCTGAGAGATAAGTGTGTGTGAAAGCCGTCCTACATCTTTCTTGTTGGGAACACAAAGTTCTTTTCAGTTGCATACTCCATTCCATTCATATATATGGGGAGGTACAAGCTCCAACTCGGATGGACAGTGAAAACTGCAGGAACTTCAAACCGGCACTAGGAAACAGACTGAGAAAGCAGAGAATAAGTGTCTCCTGCAACCCGTTCCCTTGCTGCTAGATGAACGAACGTCTCTCCACTTGCTCCGTTCTGAGAGATAAGTGTGTGTGAAAGCCGTCCTTTACCTAGCTTGTTGGGAACACAAATTTTCTTTTCAGTTGCAAACTCCATTCCATACATATATATGGGGAGGTACTAGCTCCAACTCGGTTTGACAGTGAAAACTGCAGGAACTTCAAACCGACACTAGGAAACAGACTGAGAAAGCAGAGACAAAGTTTCTCCTGCAACCCGTTCCCTTGGTGCTAGATGAACGAACGTCTCTCCACTTGCTCTGTTCTGTGAGATAAGTGTGTGTGAAAGCCGTCCTTCAACTAGCTTGTTGGGAACACAAAGTTTCTTTTCAGTTGCAAACTCCATTCCATACATATATATGGGGAGGTACTAGCTCCAACTCGGTTTGACAGGGAAAACTGCAGGAACTTCAAACCGGCACTAGGAAACAGACTGAGAATGCACAGAAAAAGTGTCTCCTGCAACTCGATCCCTTGGTGCTAGATGAACGAATGTCTCTCCACTTGCTCAGTTCTGAGAGTTAAGTGTGTGTGAAAGCCGTCCTTCACCTAGCTTGTTGGGAACACAAAGTTTCTTTTCAGTTGCAAACTCCATTCCATACATATATATGGGGAGGTACTAGCTCCAACTCGGTTTGACAGTGAAAACTGCAGGAACTTCAAACGGGCACTAGGAAACAGACTGAGAATGCACAGAAAAAGTGTCTCCTGCAACCCGATCCCTTGGTGCTAGATGAACGAATGTCTCTCCACTTGCTCAGTTCTGAGAGATAAGTGTGTGTGAAAGTCGTCCTACATCTATCTTGTTGGGAACACAAAGTTCTTTTCAGTTGCAAACTCCATTCCATTCATATATATGGGGAGGTACAAGCTCCAACTCGGATGGACAGTGAAAACTGCAGGAACTTCAAACCGGCACTAGGAAACAGACTGAGAAAGCAGAGAATAAGTGTCTCCTGCAACCCGTTCCCTTGCTGCTAGATGAACGAACGTCTCTCCACTTGCTCAGTTCTGAGAGATAAGTGTGTGTGAAAGCCGTCCTTTACCTAGCTTGTTGGGAACACAAATTTTCTTTTCGGTTGCAAACTCCATTCCATACATATATATGGGGAGGTACAAGCTCCAACTCGGTTTGACAGTGAAAACTGCAGGAACTTCAAACAGACACTAGGAAACAGACTGAGAAAGCAGAGACAAAGTTTCTCCTGCAACCCGTTCCCTTGGTGCTAGATGAACGAACGTCTCTCCACTTGCTCTGTTCTGTGAGATAAGTATGTGTGAAAGCCGTCCTTCACCTAGCTTGTTGGGAACACAAAGTTTCTTTTCAGTTGCAAACTCCATTCCATGCATATATATGGGGAGGTAGAAGCTCCAACTCGGTTTTACAGTGAAAACTGCAGGAACTTCAAACCGGCACTAGGAAACAGACTGAGAAAGCAGAGAAAAAGTGTCTCCTGCAACCCGTTCCCTTGGTGCTAGATGAACGAACGTCTCTCCACTTGCTCAGTTCTGAGAGATAAGTGTGTGTGAAAGCCGTCCTTCACCTAGCTTGTTGGGAACACAAAGTTTCTTATCAGTTGCAAACTCCATTCCATAAATATATATGGGGAGGTACTAGCTCCAACTCGGTTTGACAGTGAAAACTGCAGGAACTTCAAACCGGCACTAGGAAACAGACTGAGAAAGCAGAGAAAAAGTGTCTCCTGCAACCCGTTCCCTTGGTGCTAGATGAACGAACGTCTCTCCACTTGCTCAGTTCTGAGAGATAAGTGTGTGTGAAAGCCGTCCTTCACCTAGCTTGTTGGGAACACAAAGTTTCTTTTCAGTTGCAAACTCCAATCCATACATATATATGGGGAGGTACTAGCTCCAACTCGGTTTGACAGTGAAAACTGCAGGAACTTCAAACCGGCACTAGGAAACAGACTGAGAAAGCAGAGAAAAAGTGTCTCCTGCAACCCGTTCCCTTGGTGCTAGATGAACGAACGTCTCTCCACTTGCTCAGTTCTGAGAGATAAGTGTGTGTGAAAGCCGTCCTTCACCTAGCTTGTTGGGAACACAAAGTTTCTTTTCAGTTGCAAACTCCATTCCATACATATATATGGGGAGGTACAAGCTCCAACTCGGTTTTACAGTGAAAACTGCAGGAAATTCAAACCGGCACTAGGAAACAGACTGAGGAAGCTGAGAAAAAGTGTCTCCTGCAACCCGTTCCCTTGGTGCTAGATGAACGAACGTCTCTCCACTTGCTTAGTTCTGAGAGATAAGTGTGTGTGAAAGCCGTCCTTCACCTAGCTTGTTGGGAACACAAAGTTTCTTTACAGTTGCAAACTCCATTCCATTCATATATATGGGGAGGTACTAGCTCCAACTCGGATTGACAGTCAAAACTGCAGGAAGATCAAACCGGCACTAGGAAACAGACTAAGGAAGCAGAGAAAAAGTGTCTCCTGCAACCCGTTCCCTTGGTGCTAGATGAACGAATGTCTCTCCACTTGCTCTGTTCTGAGAGATAAGTGTGTGTGAAAGCCGTCCTTCACCTAGCTTGTTGGGAACACAGAGTTTCCTTTCAGTTGCAAACTCCATTCCATACATATATATAGGGAGGTAGAAGCTCCAACTCGGTTTCACAGTGAAAACTGCAGGAACTTCAAACCGGCACTAGTAAACAGACTGAGAAAGCAGAGAAAAAGTGTCTCCTGCAACCCGTTCCCTTGGTGCTAGATGAACGAACGTCTCTCCACTTGCTCAGTTCTGAGAGATAAGTGTGTGTTAAAGCCGTCCTTCAACTAGCTTGTTGGGAACACAAAGTTTCTTTTCAGTTGCAAACTCCATTCCATACATATATATGGGGAGGTACTAGCTCCAACTCGGTTTGACAGGGAAAACTGCAGGAAATTCAAACCGGCACTAGGAAACAGACTGAGAATGCACAGAAAAAGTGTCTCCTGCAACCCGATCCCTTGGTGCTAGATGAACGAATGTCTCTCCACTTGCTCAGTTCTGAGAGATAAGTGTGTGTGAAAGCCGTCCTTCACCTAGCTTGTTGGGAACACAAAGTTTCTTTTCAGTTGCAAACTCCATTCCATACATATATATGGGGAGGTACTAGCTCCAACTCGGTTTGACAGTGAAAACTGCAGGAACTTCAAACCGGCACTAGGAAACAGACTGAGAATGCACAGAAAAAGTGTCTCCTGCAACCCGATCCCTTGGTGCTAGATGAACGAATGTCTCTCCACTTGCTCAGTTCTGAGAGATAAGTGTGTGTGAAAGCCGTCCTACATCTATCTTGTTGGGAACACAAAGTTCTTTTCAGTTGCAAACTCCATTCCATTCATATATATGGGGAGGTACAAGCTCCAACTCGGATGGACAGTGAAAACTGCAGGAACTTCAAACCGGCACTAGGAAACAGACTGAGAAAGCAGAGAATAAGTGTCTCCTGCAACCCGTTCCCTTGCTGCTAGATGAACGAACGTCTCTCCACTTGCTCAGTTCTGAGAGATAAGTGTGTGTGAAAGCCGTCCTTTACCTAGCTTGTTGGGAACACAAATTTTCTTTTCAGTTGCAAACTCCATTCCATACATATATATGGGGAGGTACTAGCTCCAACTCGGTTTGACAGTGAAAACTGCAGGAACTTCAAACCGGCACTAGGAAACAGACTGAGAAAGCAGAGAAACAGTGTCTCCTGCAACCCGTTCCCTTGGTGCTAGATGAACGAACGTCTCTCCACTTGCTCAGTTCTGAGAGATAAGTGTGTGTGAAAGCCGTCCTTCAACTAGCTTGTTGGGAACACAAAGTTTCTTTTCAGTTGCAAACTCCATTCCATACATATATATGGGGAGGTACTAGCTCCAACTCGGTTTGACAGGGAAAACTGCAGGAAATTCAAACCGGCACTAGGAAACAGACTGAGAATGCACAGAAAAAGTGTCTCCTGCAACCCGATCCCTTGGTGCTAGATGAACGAATGTCTCTCCACTTGCTCAGTTCTGAGAGATAAGTGTGTGTGAAAGCCGTCCTACATCTATCTTGTTGGGAACACAAAGTTCTTTTCAGTTGCAAACTCCATTCCATTCATATATATGGGGAGGTACAAGCTCCAACTCGGATGGACAGTGAAAACTGCAGGAACTTCAAACCGGCACTAGGAAACAGACTGAGAAAGCAGAGAATAAGTGTCTCCTGCAACCCGTTCCCTTGCTGCTAGATGAACGAACGTCTCTCCACTTGCTCAGTTCTGAGAGATAAGTGTGTGTGAAAGCCGTCCTTTACCTAGCTTGTTGGGAACACAAATTTTCTTTTCAGTTGCAAACTCCATTCCATACATATATATGGGGAGGTACTAGCTCCAACTCGGTTTGACAGTGAAAACTGCAGGAACTTCAAACCGACACTAGGAAACAGACTGAGAAAGCAGAGACAAAGTTTCTCCTGCAACCCGTTCCCTTGGTGCTAGATGAACGAACGTCTCTCCACTTGCTCTGTTCTGTGAGATAAGTGTGTGTGAAAGCCGTCCTTCAACTAGCTTGTTGGGAACACAAAGTTTCTTTTCAGTTGTAAACTCCATTCCATACATATATATGGGGAGGTACTAGCTCCAACTCGGTTTGACAGGGAAAACTGCAGGAACTTCAAACCGGCACTAGGAAACAGACTGAGAATGCACAGAAAAAGTGTCTCCTGCAACCCGATCCCTTGGTGCTAGATGAACGAATGTCTCTCCACTTGCTCAGTTCTGAGAGTTAAGTGTGTGTGAAAGCCGTCCTTCACCTAGCTTGTTGGGAACACAAAGTTTCTTTTCAGTTGCAAACTCCATTCCATACATATATATGGGGAGGTACTAGCTCCAACTCGGTTTGACAGTGAAAACTGCAGGAACTTCAAACCGGCACTAGGAAACAGACTGAGAATGCACAGAAAAAGTGTCTCCTGCAACCCGATCCCTTGGTGCTAGATGAACGAATGTCTCTCCACTTGCTCAGTTCTGAGAGATAAGTGTGTGTGAAAGTCGTCCTACATCTATCTTGTTGGGAACACAAAGTTCTTTTCAGTTGCAAACTCCATTCCATTCATATATATGGGGAGGTACAAGCTCCAACTCGGATGGACAGTGAAAACTGCAGGAACTTCAAACCGGCACTAGGAAACAGACTGAGAAAGCAGAGAATAAGTGTCTCCTGCAACCCGTTCCCTTGCTGCTAGATGAACGAACGTCTCTCCACTTGCTCAGTTCTGAGAGATAAGTGTGTGTGAAAGCCGTCCTTTACCTAGCTTGTTGGGAACACAAATTTTCTTTTCGGTTGCAAACTCCATTCCATACATATATATGGGGAGGTACTAGCTCCAACTCGGTTTGACAGTGAAAACTGCAGGAACTTCAAACAGACACTAGGAAACAGACTGAGAAAGCAGAGACAAAGTTTCTCCTGCAACCCGTTCCCTTGGTGCTAGATGAACGAACGTCTCTCCACTTGCTCTGTTCTGTGAGATAAGTGTGTGTGAAAGCCGTCCTTCACCTAGCTTGTTGGGAACACAAAGTTTCTTTTCAGTTGCAAACTCCATTCCATGCATATATATGGGGAGGTAGAAGCTCCAACTCGGTTTTACAGTGAAAACTGCAGGAACTTCAAACCGGCACTAGGAAACAGACTGAGAAAGCAGAGAAAAAGTGTCTCCTGCAACCCGTTCCCTTGGTGCTAGATGAACGAACGTCTCTCCACTTGCTCAGTTCTGAGAGATAAGTGTGTGTGAAAGCCGTCCTTCACCTAGCTTGTTGGGAACACAAAGTTTCTTATCAGTTGCAAACTCCATTCCATACATATATATGGGGAGGTACTAGCTCCAACTCGGTTTGACAGTGAAAACTGCAGGAACTTCAAACCGGCACTAGGAAACAGACTGAGAAAGCAGAGAAACAGTGTCTCCTGCAACCCGTTCCCTTGGTGCTAGATGAACGAACGTCTCTCCACTTGCTCAGTTCTGAGAGATAAGTGTGTGTGAAAGCCGTCCTTCACCTAGCTTGTTGGGAACACAAAGTTTCTTTTCAGTTGCAAACTCCATTCCATACATATATATGGGGAGGTACTAGCTCCAACTCGGTTTGACAGTGAAAACTGCAGGAACTTCAAACCGGCACTAGGAAACAGACTGAGAAAGCAGAGAAAAAGTGTCTCCTGCAACCCGTTCCCTTGGTGCTAGATGAACGAACGTCTCTCCACTTGCTCAGTTCTGAGAGATAAGTGTGTGTGAAAGCCGTCCTTCACCTAGCTTGTTGGGAACACAAAGTTTCTTTTCAGTTGCAAACTCCATTCCATACATATATATGGGGAGGTACAAGCTCCAACTCGGTTTTACAGTGAAAACTGCAGGAACTTCAAACCGACACTATGAAAAAGACTGAGGAAGCTGAGAAAAAGTGTCTCCTGCAACCCGTTCCCTTGGTGCTAGATGAACGAACGTCTCTCCACTTGCTTAGTTCTGAGAGATAAGTGTGTGTGAAAGCCGTCCTTCACCTAGCTTGTTGGGAACACAAAGTTTCTTTACAGTTGCAAACTCCATTCCATTCATATATATGGGGAGGTACTAGCTCCAACTCGGATTGACAGTCAAAACTGCAGGAAGATCAAACCGGCACTAGGAAACAGACTAAGGAAGCAGAGAAAAAGTGTCTCCTGCAACCCGTTCCCTTGGTGCTAGATGAACGAACGTCTCTCCACTTGCTCTGTTCTGAGAGATAAGTGTGTGTGAAAGCCGTCCTTCACCTAGCTTGTTGGGAACACAGAGTTTCTTTTCAGTTGCAAACTCCATTCCATACATATATATAGGGAGGTAGAAGCTCCAACTCGGTTTCACAGTGAAAACTGCAGGAACTTCAAACCGGCACTAGGAAACAGACTGAGAAAGCAGAGAAAAAATGTCTCCTGCAACCCGTTCCCTTGGTGCTAGATGAACGAACGTCTCTCCACTTGCTATGTTCTGAGAGATAAGTGTGTGTGAAAGCCGTCCTTCACCTAGCTTGTTGGGAACACAAAGTTTCTTTTCAGTTGCAAACTCCATTCCATACATATATATGGGGAGGTAGAAGCTCCAACTCGATTTTACAGTGAAAACTGCAGGAACATCAAACCGGCACTAGGAAACAGACTGAGAAAGCAGAGAAAAAGTGTCTCCTGCAACCCGTTCCCTTGGTGCTAGATGAACGAACGTCTCTCCACTTGCTCAGTTCTGAGAGATAAGTGTGTGTGAAAG
Organism: Camelus dromedarius; assembly: GCF_036321535.1. Lineage (NCBI taxonomy): Eukaryota > Metazoa > Chordata > Mammalia > Artiodactyla > Camelidae > Camelus > Camelus dromedarius. The sequence continues at coordinate 1,448,015 of NW_026989835.1, forward strand.
CCGTCCATCACCTAGCTTGTTGTGAACACAAATTTTCTTTTCAGTTGCAAACTCCATTCCATACATATATATGGGTAGGTACTAGCTCCAACACGGTTTGACAGTGAAAACTGCAGGAACTTCAAACCGGCACTAGGAAACAGAGTGAGAAATCAGAGAAAAAGTGTCTCCTGCAACCCGTTCCCTTGGTGCTAGATGAACGAACGTCTCTCAACTTGCTCTGTTCTGAGAGATAAGTGTGTGTGAAAGCCGTCCTTCACCTAGCATGTTGGGAACACAAAGTTTCTTTTCATTTGCAAACTCCACTCCATACATATATATGGGGAGGTACAAGCTCCAAATCGGTTTTAAAGTGAAAACTGCAGGAACTTCAAACCGGCACTAGGAAACAGACTGAGGAAGAAGAGAAAATGTGTCCCCTGCAAACCGTTCCCTTGGTGCTAGATGAACGAACGTCTCTCCACTTGCTCAGTTCTGAGAGATAATTGTGTGTGAAAGCCGTCCTTCAACTAGCTTGTTGGGAACACAAAGTTTCTTTTCAGTTGCAAACTCCATTCCATACATATATATGGGGAGGTACTAGCTCCAACTCGGTTTGACAGTGAAAACTGCAGGAACTTCAAACCGACACTAGGAAACAGACTGAGAAAGCAGAGAAAAAGTGTCTCCTGCAACCCGTTCCCTTGGTGCTAGATGAACGAACGTCTCTCCACTTGCTCTGTTCTGAGAGATAAGTGTGTGTGAAAGCCGTCCTTCACCTAGCTTGTTGGGAACACAAAGTTTCTTTTCAGTTGCAAACTCCATTCCATACATATATATGGGGAGGTAGAAGCTCCAACTAGGTTTAACAGTGAAAACTGCAGGAACTTCAAACCGGCACTAGGAAACAGACTGAGAAAGCAGAGAAAAAGTGTCTCCTGCAACCCGTTCCCTTGGTGCTAGATGAACGAACGTCTCTCCACTTGCTCAGTTCTGAGAGATAAGTGTGTGTGAAAGCCGTCCTTCACCTAGCTTGTTGGGAACACAAAGTTTCTTTTCAGTTGCAAACTCCATTCCATACATATATATGGGGAGGTACTAGCTCCAACTCGGTTTGACAGTGAAAACTGCAGGAACTTCAAACCGGCACTAGGAAACATACTGAGAATGCACAGAAAAAGTGTCTCCTGCAACCCGATCCCTTGGTGCTAGATGAACGAATGTCTCTCCACTTGCTCAGTTCTGAGAGATAAGTGTGTGTGAAAGCCGTCCTACATCTATCTTGTTGGGAACACAAAGTTCTTTTCAGTTGCAAACTCCATTCCATTCATATATATGGGGAGGTACAAGCTCCAACTCGGATGGACACTGAAAACTGCAGGAACTTCAAACCGGCACTAGGAAACAGACTGACAAAGCAGAGAATAAGTGTCTCCTGCAACCCGTTCCCTTGCTGCTAGATGAACGAACGTCTCTCCACTTGCTCAGTTCTGAGAGATAAGTGTGTGTGAAAGCCGTCCTTTACCTATCTTGTTGGGAACACAAATTTTCTTTTCAGTTGCAAACTCCATTCCATACATATATATGGGGAGGTACTAGCTCCAACTCGGTTTGACAGTGAAAACTGCAGGAACTTCAAACCGACACTAGGAAACAGACTGAGAAAGCAGAGACAAAGTTTCTCCTGCAACCCGTTCCCTTGGTGCTAGATGAACGAACGTCTCTCCACTTGCTCTGTTCTGTGAGATAAGTGTGTGTGAAAGCCGTCCTTCACCTAGCTTGTTGGGAACACAAAGTTTCTTTTCAGTTGCAAACTCCATTCCATACATATATATGGGGAGGTAGAAGCTCCAACTCGGTTTTACAGTGAAAACTGCAGGAACTTCAAACCGGCACTAGGAAACAGACTGAGAAAGCAGAGAAAAAGTGTCTCCTGCAACCCGTTCCCTTGGTGCTAGATGAACGAACGTCTCTCCACTTGCTCAGTTCTGAGAGATAAGTGTGTGTGAAAGCCGTCCTTCACATAGCTTGTTGGGAACACAAAGTTTCTTATCAGTTGCAAACTCCATTCCATACATATATATGGGGAGGTACTAGCTCCAACTCGGTTTGAAAGTGAAAACTGCAGGAACTTCAAACCGGCACTAGGAAACAGACTGAGAATGCAGAGAAACAGTGTCTCCTGCAACCCGTTCCCTTGGTGCTAGATGAACGAACGTCTCTCCACTTGCTCAGTTCTGAGAGATAAGTGTGTGTGAAAGCCGTCCTTCACCTAGCTTGTTGGGAACACAAAGTTTCTTTTCTGTTGCAAACACCATTCCATACATATATAGGGGAGGTACTAGCTCCAACTCGGTTTGACAGTGAAAACTGCAGGAACTTCAAACCGGCACTAGGAAACAGACTGAGAAAGCAGAGAAAAAGTGTCTCCTGCAACCCGTTCCCTTGGTGCTAGATGAACGAACGTCTCTCCACTTGCTCAGTTCTGAGCGATAAGTGTGTGTGAAAGCCGTCCTTCACCTAGCTTGTTGGGAACACAAAGTTTCTTTTCAGTTGCAAACTCCATTCCATACATATATATGGGGAGGTACAAGCTCCAACTCGGTTTTACAGTGAAAACTGCAGGAACTTCAAACCGGCACTATGAAACAGACTGAGGAAGCTGAGAAAAAGTGTCTCCAGCAACCCGTTCCCTTGGTGCTAGATGAACGAACGTCTCTCCACTTGCTTAGTTCTGAGAGATAAGTGTGTGTGAAAGCCGTCCTTCACCTAGCTTGTTGGGAACACAAAGTTTCTTTACAGTTGCAAACTCCATTCCATTCATATATATGGGGAGGTACTAGCTCCAACTCGGATTGACAGTCAAAACTGCAGGAACTTCAAACCGGCACTAGGAAACAGACTGAGGAAGCAGAGAAAAAGTGTCTCCTGCAACCCGTTCCCTTGGTGCTAGATGAACGAACGTCTCTCCACTTGCTCTGTTCTGAGAGATAAGTGTGTGTGAAAGCCGTCCTTCACCTAGCTTGTTGGGAACACAAAATTTCTTTTCAATTGCAAACTCCATTCCATACATATATATGGGGAGGTAGAAGCTCCAACTCGGTTTTACAGTGAAAACTGCAGGAACTTCAAACCGGCACTTGGAAACAGACTGAGAAAGCAGAGAAAAAGTGTCTCCTGCAACCCGTTCCCTTGGTGCTAGATGAACGAACGTCTCTCCACTTGCTCAGTTCTGAGAGATAAGTGTGTGTGAAAGCCGTCCTTCACCTAGCTTGTTGGGAACACAGAGTTTCTTTTCAGTTGCAAACTCCATTCCATACATATATATAGGGAGGTAGAAGCTCCAACTCGGTTTTACAGTGAAAACTGCAGGAACTTCAAACCGGCACTAGGAAACAGACTGAGAAAGCAGAGAAAAAGTGTCTCCTGCAACCCGTTCCCTTGGTGCTAGATGAACGAACGTCTCTCCACTTGCTCTGTTCTGAGAGATAAGTGTGTGTGAAAGCCGTCCTTCACCTAGCTTGTTGGGAACACAAAGTTTCTTTTCAGTTGCAAACTCCATTCCATACATATATATGGGGAGGTAGAAGCTCCAACTCGATTTTACAGTGAAAACTGCAGGAACATCAAACCGGCACTAGGAAACAGACTGAGAAAGCAGAGAAAAAGTGTCTCCTGCAACCCGTTCCCTTGGTGCTAGATGAACGAACGTCTCTCCACTTGCTCAGTTCTGAGAGATAAGTGTGTGTGAAAGCCGTCCTTCACCTAGCTTGTTGGGAACACAAAGTTTCTTTTCAGTTGCAAACTCCATTCCATACATATATATGGGGAGGTACTAGCTCCAACTCGGTTTGACAGTGAAAACTGCAGGAACTTCAAACCGGCACTAGGAAACAGAGTGAGAAAGCAGAGAAAAAGTGTCTCCTGCAACCCGTTCCCTTGCTGCTAGATGAACGAACGTCTCTCCACTTGCTCAGTTCTGAGAGATAAGTGTGTGTGAAAGCCGTCCTTTACCTATCTTGTTGGGAACACAAATTTTCTTTTCAGTTGCAAACTCCATTCCATACATATATATGGGGAGGTACTAGCTCCAACTCGGTTTGACAGTGAAAACTGCAGGAACTTCAAACCGACACTAGGAAACAGACTGAGAAAGCAGAGACAAAGTTTCTCCTGCAACCCGTTCCCTTGGTGCTAGATGAACGAACGTCTCTCCACTTGCTCTGTTCTGTGAGATAAGTGTGTGTGAAAGCCGTCCTTCACCTAGCTTGTTGGGAACACAAAGTTTCTTTTCAGTTGCAAACTCCATTCCATACATATATATGGGGAGGTAGAAGCTCCAACTCGGTTTTACAGTGAAAACTGCAGGAACTTCAAACCGGCACTAGGAAACAGACTGAGAAAGCAGAGAAAAAGTGTCTCCTGCAACCCGTTCCCTTGGTGCTAGATGAACGAACGTCTCTCCACTTGCTCAGTTCTGAGAGATAAGTGTGTGTGAAAGCCGTCCTTCACATAGCTTGTTGGGAACACAAAGTTTCTTATCAGTTGCAAACTCCATTCCATACATATATATGGGGAGGTACTAGCTCCAACTCGGTTTGAAAGTGAAAACTGCAGGAACTTCAAACCGGCACTAGGAAACAGACTGAGAATGCAGAGAAACAGTGTCTCCTGCAACCCGTTCCCTTGGTGCTAGATGAACGAACGTCTCTCCACTTGCTCAGTTCTGAGAGATAAGTGTGTGTGAAAGCCGTCCTTCACCTAGCTTGTTGGGAACACAAAGTTTCTTTTCTGTTGCAAACACCATTCCATACATATATAGGGGAGGTACTAGCTCCAACTCGGTTTGACAGTGAAAACTGCAGGAACTTCAAACCGGCACTAGGAAACAGACTGAGAAAGCAGAGAAAAAGTGTCTCCTGCAACCCGTTCCCTTGGTGCTAGATGAACGAACGTCTCTCCACTTGCTCAGTTCTGAGCGATAAGTGTGTGTGAAAGCCGTCCTTCACCCAGCTTGTTGGGAACACAAAGTTTCTTTTCAGTTGCAAACTCCATTCCATACATATATATGGGGAGGTACAAGCTCCAACTCGGTTTTACAGTGAAAACTGCAGGAACTTCAAACCGGCACTATGAAACAGACTGAGGAAGCTGAGAAAAAGTGTCTCCAGCAACCCGTTCCCTTGGTGCTAGATGAACGAACGTCTCTCCACTTGCTTAGTTCTGAGAGATAAGTGTGTGTGAAAGCCGTCCTTCACCTAGCTTGTTGGGAACACAAAGTTTCTTTACAGTTGCAAACTCCATTCCATTCATATATATGGGGAGGTACTAGCTCCAACTCGGATTGACAGTCAAAACTGCAGGAACTTCAAACCGGCACTAGGAAACAGACTGAGGAAGCAGAGAAAAAGTGTCTCCTGCAACCCGTTCCCTTGGTGCTAGATGAACGAACGTCTCTCCACTTGCTCTGTTCTGAGAGATAAGTGTGTGTGAAAGCCGTCCTTCACCTAGCTTGTTGGGAACACAAAATTTCTTTTCAATTGCAAACTCCATTCCATACATATATATGGGGAGGTAGAAGCTCCAACTCGGTTTTACAGTGAAAACTGCAGGAACTTCAAACCGGCACTTGGAAACAGACTGAGAAAGCAGAGAAAAAGTGTCTCCTGCAACCCGTTCCCTTGGTGCTAGATGAACGAACGTCTCTCCACTTGCTCAGTTCTGAGAGATAAGTGTGTGTGAAAGCCGTCCTTCACCTAGCTTGTTGGGAACACAGAGTTTCTTTTCAGTTGCAAACTCCATTCCATACATATATATAGGGAGGTAGAAGCTCCAACTCGGTTTTACAGTGAAAACTGCAGGAACTTCAAACCGGCACTAGGAAACAGACTGAGAAAGCAGAGAAAAAGTGTCTCCTGCAACCCGTTCCCTTGGTGCTAGATGAACGAACGTCTCTCCACTTGCTCTGTTCTGAGAGATAAGTGTGTGTGAAAGCCGTCCTTCACCTAGCTTGTTGGGAACACAAAGTTTCTTTTCAGTTGCAAACTCCATTCCATACATATATATGGGGAGGTAGAAGCTCCAACTCGATTTTACAGTGAAAACTGCAGGAACATCAAACCGGCACTAGGAAACAGACTGAGAAAGCAGAGAAAAAGTGTCTCCTGCAACCCGTTCCCTTGGTGCTAGATGAACGAACGTCTCTCCACTTGCTCAGTTCTGAGAGATAAGTGTGTGTGAAAGCCGTCCTTCACCTAGCTTGTTGGGAACACAAAGTTTCTTTTCAGTTGCAAACTCCATTCCATACATATATATGGGGAGGTACTAGCTCCAACTCGGTTTGACAGTGAAAACTGCAGGAACTTCAAACCGGCACTAGGAAACAGAGTGAGAAAGCAGAGAAAAAGTGTCTCCTGCAACCCGTTCCCTTGGTGCTAGATGAACGAACGTCTCTCAACTTGCTCTGTTCTGAGAGATAAGTGTGTGTGAAAGCCGTCCTTCACCTAGCATGTTGGGAACACAAAGTTTCTTTTCATTTGCAAACTCCACTCCATACATATATATGGGGAGGTACAAGCTCCAACTCGGTTTTAAAGTGAAAACTTCAGGAACTTCAAACCGGCACTAGGAAACAGACTGAGGAAGCAGAGAAAATGTGTCCCCTGCAAACCGTTCCCTTGGTGCTAGATGAACAAACGTCTCTCCACTTGCTCAGTTCTGAGAGATAATTGTGTGTGAAAGCCGTCCTTCACCTAGCTTGTTGGGAACACAAAGTTTCTTTTCAGTTGCAAACTCCATTCCATACATATATATGGGGAGGTACTAGCTCCAACTCGGTTTGACAGTGGAAACTGCAGGAACTTCAAACCGGCACTAGGAAACAGACTGAGAATGCACAGAAAATGTGTCTCCTGCAACCCGATCCCTTGGTGCTAGATGAACGAATGTCTCTCCACTTGCTCAGTTCTGAGAGATAAGTGTGTGTGAAAGCCGTCCTTCACCTATCTTGTAGGGAACACAAAGTTCTTTTCAGTTGCAAACTCCATTCCATACATATATATGGGGAGGTACTAGCTCCAACTCGGTTTGACAGTGAAAACTGCAGGAACTTCAAACCGGCACTAGGAAACAGACTGAGAAAGCAGAGAAAAAGTGTCTCCTGCAACCCGTTCCCTTGGTGCTAGATGAACGAACGTCTCTCCATTTGCTCAGTTCTGAGAGATAAGTGTGTGTGAAAGCCGTCCTTCACCTAGCTTGTTGGGAACACAAAGTTTCTTTTCAGTTGCAAACTCCATTCCATTCATATATATGGGGAGGTACTAGCTCCAACTCGGTTTGACAGTGAAAACTGCAGGAAATTCAAACCGGCACTAGGAAACAGACTGAGAAAGCAGAGAAAATGTGTCTCCTGCAACCCGTTCCCTTGGTGCTAGATGAACGAACGTCTCTCCACTTGCTCTGTTCTGAGAGATAAGTGTGTGTGAAAGCCGTCCTTCACCTAGCTTGTTGGGAACACAAAGTTTCTTTTCAGTTGCAAACTCCATTCCATACATATATATGGGGAGGTACAAGCTCCAACTCGGTTTTACAGTGAAAACTGCAGGAACTTCAAACCGGCACTACGAAACAGACTGAGGAAGCTGAGAAAAAGTGTCTCCTGCAACCCGTTCCCTTGGTGCTAGATGAACGAACGTCTCTCCACTTGCTTAGTTCTGAGAGATAAGTGTGTGTGAAAGCCATCCTTCACCTAGCTTGTTGGGAACACAAAGTTTCTTTACAGTTGCAAACTCCATTCCATTCATATATATGGGGAGGTACTAGCTCCAACTCGGATTGACAGTCAAAACTGCAGGAACTTCAAACCGGCACTAGGAAACAGACTGAGGAAGCAGAGAAAAAGTTTCTCCTGCAACCCGTTCCCTTGGTGCTAGATGAACGAACGTCTCTCCACTTGCTCTGTTCTGAGAGATAAGTGTGTGTGAAAGCCGTCCTTCACCTAGCTTGTTGGGAACACAAAATTTCTTTTCAATTGCAAACTCCATTCCATACATATATATGGGGAGGTAGAAGCTCCAACTCGGTTTTACAGTGAAAACTGCAGGAACTTCAAACCGGCACTTGGAAACAGACTGAGAAAGCAGAGAAAAAGTGTCTCCTGCAACCCGTTCCCTTGGTGCTAGATGAACGAACGTCTCTCCACTTGCTCTGTTCTGAGAGATAAGTGTGTGTGAAAGCCGTCCTTCACCTAGCTTGTTGGGAACACAAAGTTTCTTTTCAGTTGCAAACTCCATTCCATACATATATATGGGGAGGTAGAAGCTCCAACTAGGTTTAACAGTGAAAACTGCAGGAACTTCAAATCGGCACTAGGAAACAGACTGAGAAAGCAGAGAAAAAGTGTCTCCTGCAACCCGTTCCCTTGGTGCTAGATGAACGAACGTCTCTCCACTTGCTCAGTTCTGAGAGATAAGTGTGTGTGAAAGCCGTCCTTCACCTAGCTTGTTGGGAACACAAAGTTTCTTTTCAGTTGCAAACTCCATTCCATACATATATATGGGGAGGTACTAGCTCCAACTCGGTTTGACAGTGAAAACTGCAGGAACTTCAAACCGGCACTAGGAAACAGAGTGAGAAAGCAGAGAAAAAGTGTCTCCTGCAACCCGTTCCCTTGGTGCTAGATGAACGAACGTCTCTCAACTTGCTCTGTTCTGAGAGATAAGTGTGTGTGAAAGCCGTCCTTCACCTAGCATGTTGGGAACACAAAGTTTCTTTTCATTTGCAAACTCCACTCCATACATATATATGGGGAGGTACAAGCTCCAACTCGGTTTTAAAGTGAAAACTTCAGGAACTTCAAACCGGCACTAGGAAACAGACTGAGGAAGCAGAGAAAATGTGTCCCCTGCAAACCGTTCCCTTGGTGCTAGATGAACAAACGTCTCTCCACTTGCTCAGTTCTGAGAGATAATTGTGTGTGAAAGCCGTCCTTCAACTAGCTTGTTGGGAACACAAAGTTTCTTTTCAGTTGCAAACTCCATTCCATACATATATATGGGGAGGTACTAGCTCCAACTCGGTTTGACAGTGGAAACTGCAGGAACTTCAAACCGGCACTAGGAAACAGACTGAGAATGCACAGAAAATGTGTCTCCTGCAACCCGATCCCTTGGTGCTAGATGAACGAATGTCTCTCCACTTGCTCAGTTCTGAGAGATAAGTGTGTGTGAAAGCCGTCCTTCACCTATCTTGTAGGGAACACAAAGTTCTTTTCAGTTGCAAACTCCATTCCATACATATATATGGGGAGGTACTAGCTCCAACTCGGTTTGACAGTGAAAACTGCAGGAACTTCAAACCGGCACTAGGAAACAGACTGAGAAAGCAGAGAAAAAGTGTCTCCTGCAACCCGTTCCCTTGGTGCTAGATGAACGAACGTCTCTCCATTTGCTCAGTTCTGAGAGATAAGTGTGTGTGAAAGCCGTCCTTCACCTAGCTTGTTGGGAACACAAAGTTTCTTTTCAGTTGCAAACTCCATTCCATTCATATATATGGGGAGGTACTAGCTCCAACTCGGTTTGACAGTGAAAACTGCAGGAAATTCAAACCGGCACTAGGAAACAGACTGAGAAAGCAGAGAAAATGTGTCTCCTGCAACCCGTTCCCTTGGTGCTAGATGAACGAACGTCTCTCCACTTGCTCTGTTCTGAGAGATAAGTGTGTGTGAAAGCCGTCCTTCACCTAGCTTGTTGGGAACACAAAGTTTCTTTTCAGTTGCAAACTCCATTCCATACATATATATGGGGAGGTACAAGCTCCAACTCGGTTTTACAGTGAAAACTGCAGGAACTTCAAACCGGCACTACGAAACAGACTGAGGAAGCTGAGAAAAAGTGTCTCCTGCAACCCGTTCCCTTGGTGCTAGATGAACGAACGTCTCTCCACTTGCTTAGTTCTGAGAGATAAGTGTGTGTGAAAGCCATCCTTCACCTAGCTTGTTGGGAACACAAAGTTTCTTTACAGTTGCAAACTCCATTCCATTCATATATATGGGGAGGTACTAGCTCCAACTCGGATTGACAGTCAAAACTGCAGGAACTTCAAACCGGCACTAGGAAACAGACTGAGGAAGCAGAGAAAAAGTTTCTCCTGCAACCCGTTCCCTTGGTGCTAGATGAACGAACGTCTCTCCACTTGCTCTGTTCTGAGAGATAAGTGTGTGTGAAAGCCGTCCTTCACCTAGCTTGTTGGGAACACAAAATTTCTTTTCAATTGCAAACTCCATTCCATACATATATATGGGGAGGTAGAAGCTCCAACTCGGTTTTACAGTGAAAACTGCAGGAACTTCAAACCGGCACTTGGAAACAGACTGAGAAAGCAGAGAAAAAGTGTCTCCTGCAACCCGTTCCCTTGGTGCTAGATGAACGAACGTCTCTCCACTTGCTCTGTTCTGAGAGATAAGTGTGTGTGAAAGCCGTCCTTCACCTAGCTTGTTGGGAACACAAAGTTTCTTTTCAGTTGCAAACTCCATTCCATACATATATATGGGGAGGTAGAAGCTCCAACTAGGTTTAACAGTGAAAACTGCAGGAACTTCAAATCGGCACTAGGAAACAGACTGAGAAAGCAGAGAAAAAGTGTCTCCTGCAACCCGTTCCCTTGGTGCTAGATGAACGAACGTCTCTCCACTTGCTCAGTTCTGAGAGATAAGTGTGTGTGAAAGCCGTCCTTCACCTAGCTTGTTGGGAACACAAAGTTTCTTTTCAGTTGCAAACTCCATTCCATACATATATATGGGGAGGTACTAGCTCCAACTCGGTTTGACAGTGAAAACTGCAGGAACTTCAAACCGGCACTAGGAAACAGACTGAGAATGCACAGAATAAGTGTCTCCTGCAACCCGATCCCTTGGTGCTAGATGAACGAATGTCTCTCCACTTGCTCAGTTCTGAGAGATAAGTGTGTGTGAAAGCCGTCCTACACCTATCTTGTTGGGAACACAGAGTTCTTTTCAGTTGCAAACTCCATTCCATTCATATATATGGGGAGGTACAAGCTCCAACTCGGATTGACAGTGAAAACTGCAGGAACTTCAAACCGGCAGTAGGAAACAGACTGAGAAAGCAGAGAATAAGTGTCTCCTGCAACCCGTTCCCTTGGTGCTAGATGAACGAACGTCTCTCCACTTGCTCAGTTCTGAGAGATATGTGTGTGTGAAAGCCGTCCTTTACATAGCTTGTTGGGAACACAAATTTTCTTTTCAGTTGCAAACTCCATTTCATACATATATATGGGGAGGTACTAGCTCCAACTCGGTTTGACAGTGAAAACTGCAGGAACTTCAAACTGGCACTAGGAAACAGACTGAGAAAGCAGAGGCAAAGTTTTTCCTGCAACCCGTTCCCTTGGTGCTAGATGAACGAACGTCTCTCCACTTGCTCTGTTCTGTGAGATAAGTGTGTGTGAAAGCCGTCCTTCACCTAGCTTGTTGGGAACACAAAGTTTCTTTTAAGTTGCAAACTCCACTCCATACATATATATGGGGAGGTTGAAGCTCCAACTCGGTTTTACAGTGAAAACTGCAGGAACTTCAAACCGGCACTAGGAAACAGACTGAGAAAGCAGAGAAAAAGTGTCTCCTGCAACCCGTTCCCTTGGTGCTAGATGAACGAACGTCTCTCCACTTGCTCAGTTCTGAGAGATAAGTGTGTGTGAAAGCCGTCCTTCACCTAGCTTGTTGGGAACACAAAGTTTCTTTTCAGTTGCAAACTCCATTCCATACATATATATGGGGAGGTACAAGCTCCAACTCGGTTTTACAGTGAAAACTGCAGGAACTTCAAACCGGCACTATGAAACAGACTGAGGAAGCTGAGAAAAAGTGTCTCCTGCAACCCGTTCCCTTGGTGCTAGATGAACGAACGTCTCTCCACTTGCTCTGTTCTCTGAGATAAGTGTGTGTGAAAGACGTCCTTCACCTAGCTTGTTGGGAACACAAAGATTCTTTTCAGTTGCAAACTCCATTCCATTCATATATATGGGGAGGTACTAGCTCAAACTCGGATTGACAGTCAAAACTGCAGGAACTTCAAACCGGCACTAGGAAACAGACTGAGGAAGCAGAGAAAAAGTGTCTCCTGCAACCCGTTCCCTTGGTGCTAGATGAACGAACGTCTCTCCACTTGCTCTGTTCTGAGAGATAAGTGTGTGTGAAAGCCGTCCTTCACCTAGCTTGTTGGGAACACAAAGTTTCTTTTCAGTTGCAAACTCCATTCCATACATATATATGGGGAGGTCGAAGCTCCAACTCGGTTTGACAGTGAAAACTGCAGGAACTTCAAACCGGCACTTGGAAACAGACTGAGAAAGCAGAGAAAAAGTGTCTCCTGCAACCCGTTCCCTTGGTGCTAGATGAACGAACGTCTCTCCACTTGCTCAGTTCTGAGAGATAAGTGTGTGTGAAAGCCGTCCTTCACCTAGCTTGTTGGGAACACAGAGTTTCTTTTCAGTTGCAAACTCCATTCCATACATATATATAGGGAGGTAGAAGCTCCAACTCGGTTTTACAGTGAAAACTGCAGGAACTTCAAACCGGCACTAGGAAACAGACTGAGAAAGCAGAGAAAAAGTGTCTCCTGCAACCCGTTCACTTGGTGCTAGATGAACGAACGTCTCTCCACTTGCTCAGTTCTGAGAGATAAGTGTGTGTGAAAGCCGTCCTTCACCTAGCTTGTTGGGAACACAAAGTTTCTTTTCAGTTGCAAACTCCATTCCATTCATATATATGGGGAAGTACTAGCTCCAACTCGGTTTGACAGTGAAAACTGCAGGAACTTCAAACCGGCACTAGGAAACAGACTGAGAAAGCAGAGAAAAAGTGTCTCCTGCAACCCGTTCCCTTGGTGCTAGATGAACGAACGTCTCTCCACTTGCTCTGTTCTGAGAGATAAGTGTGTGTGAAAGCCGTCCTTCACCTAGCTTGTTGGGAACACAAAGTTTCTTTTCAGTTGCAAACTCCATTCCATACATATATATGGGGAGGTAGAAGCTCCAACTAGGTTTAACAGTGAAAACTGCATGAACTTCAAACCGGCACTAGGAAACAGACTGAGAAAGCAGAGAAAAAGTGTCTCCTGCAACCCGTTCCCTTGGTGCTAGATGAACGAACGTCTCTCCACTTGCTCAGTTCTGAGAGATAAGTGTGTGTGAAAGCCGTCCTTCACCTAGCTTGTTGGGAACACAAAGTTTCTTTTCAGTTGCAAACTCCATTCCATACATATATATGGGGAGGTACTAGCTCCAAATCGGTTTGACAGTGAAAACTGCAGGAACTTCAAACCGGCACTAGGAAACAGACTGAGAATGCACAGAAAAAGTGTCTCCTGCAACCCGATCCCTTGGTGCTAGATGAACGAATGTCTCTCCACTTGCTCAGTTCTGAGAGATAAGTGTGTGTGAAAGCCGTCCTACACCTATCTTGTTGGGAACACAGAGTTCTTTTCAGTTGCAAACTCCATTCCATTCATATATATGGGGAGGTACAAGCTCCAACTCGGATTGACAGTGAAAACTGCAGGAACTTCAAACCGGCACTAGGAAACAGACTGAGAAAGCAGAGAAAAAGTGTCTCCTGCAACCCGTTCCCTTGGTGCTAGATGAACGAACGTCTCTCCACTTGCTCAGTTCTGAGAGATAAGTGTGTGTGAAAGCCGTCCTTCACCTAGCTTGTTGGGAACACAGAGTTTCTTTTCAGTTGCAAACTCCATTCCATACATATATATAGGGAGGTAGAAGCTCCAACTCGGTTTTACAGTGAAAACTGCAGGAACTTCAAACGGCACTAGGAAACAGACTGAGAAAGCAGAGAAAAAGTGTCTCCTGCAACCCGTTCACTTGGTGCTAGGTGAACGAACGTCTCTCCACTTGCTCAGTTCTGAGAGATAAGTGTGTGTGAAAGCCGTCCTTCACCTAGCTTGTTGGGAACACAAAGTTTCTTTTCAGTTGCAAACTCCATTCCATTCATATATATGGGGAAGTACAAGCTCCAACTCGGTTTGACAGTGAAAACTGCAGGAACTTCAAACCGGCACTAGGAAACAGACTGAGAAAGCAGAGAAAAAGTGTCTCCTGCAACCCGTTCCCTTGGTGCTAGATGAACGAACGTCTCTCCACTTGCTCTGTTCTGAGAGATAAGTGTGTGTGAAAGCCGTCCTTCACCTAGCTTGTTGGGAACACAAAGTTTCTTTTCAGTTGCAAACTCCATTCCATACATATATATGGGGAGGTAGAAGCTCCAACTAGGTTTAACAGTGAAAACTGCATGAACTTCAAACCGGCACTAGGAAACAGACTGAGAAAGCAGAGAAAAAGTGTCTCCTGCAACCCGTTCCCTTGGTGCTAGATGAACGAACGTCTCTCAACTTGCTCTGTTCTGAGAGATAAGTGTGTGTGAAAGCCGTCCTTCACCTAGCTTGTTGGGAACACAAAGTTTCTTTTCAGTTGCAAACTCCATTCCATACATATATATGGGGAGGTACTAGCTCCAAATCGGTTTGACAGTGAAAACTGCAGGAACTTCAAACCGGCACTAGGAAACAGACTGAGAATGCACAGAAAAAGTGTCTCCTGCAACCCGATCCCTTGGTGCTAGATGAACGAATGTCTCTCCACTTGCTCAGTTCTGAGAGATAAGTGTGTGTGAAAGCCGTCCTACACCTATCTTGTTGGGAACACAGAGTTCTTTTCAGTTGCAAACTCCATTCCATTCATATATATGGGGAGGTACAAGCTCCAACTCGGATTGACAGTGAAAACTGCAGGAACTTCAAACCGGCACTAGGAAACAGCCTGAGAAAGCAGAGAATAAGTGTCTCCTGCAACCCGTTCCCTTGGTGCTAGATGAACGAACGTCTCTGCACTTGCTCAGTTCGGAGAGATAAGTGTGTGTGAAAGCCGTCCTTTACATAGCTTGTTGGGAACACAAATTTTCTTTTCAGTTGCAAACTCCATTTCATACATATATATGGGGAGGTACTAGCTCCAACTCGGTTTGACAGTGAAAACTGCAGGAACTTCTAACTGGCACTAGGAAACAGACTGAGAAAGCAGAGACAAAGTTTTTCCTGCAACCCGTTCCCTTGGTGCTAGATGAACGAACGTCTCTCCACTTGCTCTGTTCTGTGAGATAAGTGTGTGTGAAAGCCGTCCTTCACCTAGCTTGTTGGGAACACAAAGTTTCTTTTCAGTTGCAAACTCCACTCCATACATATATATGGGAAGGTTGAAACTCCAACTCGGTTTTACAGTGAAAACTGCAGGAACTTCAAACCGGCACTAGGAAACAGACTGAGAAAGCAGAGAAAAAGTGTCTCCTGCATCCCGTTCCCTTGGTGCTAGATGAACGAACGTCTCTCCACTTGCTCAGTTCTGAGAGATAAGTGTGTGTGAAAGCCGTCCTTCACCTAGCTTGTTGGGAACACAAAGTTTCTTTTCAGTTGCAAACTCCACTCCATACATATATATGGGGAGGTTGAAGCTCCAACTCGGTTTTACAGTGAAAACTGCAGGAACTTCAAACCGGCACTAGGAAACAGACTGAGGAAGCTGAGAAAAAGTGTCTCCTGCAACCCGTTCCCTTGGTGCTAGATGAACGAACGTCTCTCCACTTGCTCTGTTCTCAGAGATAAGTGTGTGTGAAAGCCGTCCTTCACCTAGCTTGTTGGGAACACAAAGATTCTTTTCAGTTGCAAACTCCATTCCATTCATATATATGGGGAGGTACTAGCTCCAACTCGGATTGACAGTCAAAACTGCAGGAACTTCAAACCGGCACTAGGAAACAGACTGAGGAAGCAGAGAAAAAGTTTCTCCTGCAACCCGTTCCCTTGGTGCTAGATGAACGAACGTCTCTCCACTTGCTCTGTTCTGAGAGATAAGTGTGTGTGAAAGCCGTCCTTCACCTAGCTTGTTGGGAACACAAAGTTTCTTTTCAGTTGCAAACTCCTTTCCATACATATATATGGGGAGGTCGAAGCTCCAACTCGGTTTGACAGTGAAAACTGCAGGAACTTCAAACCGGCACTTGGAAACAGACTGAGAAAGCAGAGAAAAAGTGTCTCCTGCAACCCGTTCCCTTGGTGCTAGATGAACGAACGTCTCTCCACTTGCTCAGTTCTGAGAGATAAGTGTGTGTGAAAGCCGTCCTTCACCTAGCTTGTTGGGAACACAAAGTTTCTTTTCAGTTGCAAACTCCATTCCATACATATATATGGGGAGGTACTAGCTACAACTCGGTTTGACAGTGAAAACTGCAGGAACTTCAAACCGGCACTAGGAAACAGACTGAGAATGCACAGAAAAAGTGTCTCCTGCAACCCGATCCCTTGGTGCTAGATGAACGAATGTCTCTCCACTTGCTCAGTTCTGAGAGATAAGTGTGTGTGAAAGCCGTCCTACACCGATCTTGTTGGGAACACAGAGTTCTTTTCAGTTGCAAACTCCATTCCATTCATATATATGGGGAGGTACAAGCTCCAACTCGGATTGACAGTGAAAACTGCAGTAACTTCAAACCGGCAATAGGAAACAGACTGAGAAAGCAGAGAATAAGTGTCTCCTGCAATCCGTTCCCTTGGTGCTAGATGAACGAACGTCTCTCCACTTGCTCAGTTCTGAGAGATAATTGTGTGTGAAAGCCGTCCTTTACATAGCTTGTTGGGAACACAAATTTTCTTTTCAGTTGCAAACTCCATTTCATACATATATATGGGGAGGTACTAGCTCCAACTCGGTTTGACAGTGAAAACTGCAGGAACTTCAAACCGGCACTAGGAAACAGACTGAGGAAGCAGAGAAAAAGTTTCTCCTGCAACCCGTTCCCTTGGTGCTAGATGAACGAACGTCTCTCCACTTGCTCTGTTCTGAGAGATAAGTGTGTGTGAAAGCCGTCCTTCACCTAGCTTGTTGGGAACACAAAGTTTCTTTTCAGTTGCAAACTCCTTTCCATACATATATATGGGGAGGTCGAAGCTCCAACTCGGTTTGACAGTGAAAACTGCAGGAACTTCAAACCGGCACTTGGAAACAGACTGAGAAAGCAGAGAAAAAGTGTCTCCTGCAACCCGTTCCCTTGGTGCTAGATGAACGAACGTCTCTCCACTTGCTCAGTTCTGAGAGATAAGTGTGTGTGAAAGCCGTCCTTCACCTAGCTTGTTGGGAACACAAAGTTTCTTTTCAGTTGCAAACTCCATTCCATACATATATATGGGGAGGTACTAGCTACAACTCGGTTTGACAGTGAAAACTGCAGGAACTTCAAACCGGCACTAGGAAACAGACTGAGAATGCACAGAAAAAGTGTCTCCTGCAACCCGATCCCTTGGTGCTAGATGAACGAATGTCTCTCCACTTGCTCAGTTCTGAGAGATAAGTGTGTGTGAAAGCCGTCCTACACCGATCTTGTTGGGAACACAGAGTTCTTTTCAGTTGCAAACTCCATTCCATTCATATATATGGGGAGGTACAAGCTCCAACTCGGATTGACAGTGAAAACTGCAGTAACTTCAAACCGGCAATAGGAAACAGACTGAGAAAGCAGAGAAAAAGTGTCTCCTGCATCCCGTTCCCTTGGTGCTAGATGAACGAACGTCTCTCCACTTGCTCAGTTCTGAGAGATAAGTGTGTGTGAAAGCCGTCCTTCACCTAGCTTGTTGGGAACACAAAGTTTCTTTTCAGTTGCAAACTCCACTCCATACATATATATGGGGAGGTTGAAGCTCCAACTCGGTTTTACAGTGAAAACTGCAGGAACTTCAAACCGGCACTAGGAAACAGACTGAGGAAGCTGAGAAAAAGTGTCTCCTGCAACCCGTTCCCTTGGTGCTAGATGAACGAACGTCTCTCCACTTGCTCTGTTCTCAGAGATAAGTGTGTGTGAAAGCCGTCCTTCACCTAGCTTGTTGGGAACACAAAGATTCTTTTCAGTTGCAAACTCCATTCCATTCATATATATGGGGAGGTACTAGCTCCAACTCGGATTGACAGTCAAAACTGCAGGAACTTCAAACCGGCACTAGGAAACAGACTGAGGAAGCAGAGAAAAAGTTTCTCCTGCAACCCGTTCCCTTGGTGCTAGATGAACGAACGTCTCTCCACTTGCTCTGTTCTGAGAGATAAGTGTGTGTGAAAGCCGTCCTTCACCTAGCTTGTTGGGAACACAAAGTTTCTTTTCAGTTGCAAACTCCTTTCCATACATATATATGGGGAGGTCGAAGCTCCAACTCGGTTTGACAGTGAAAACTGCAGGAACTTCAAACCGGCACTTGGAAACAGACTGAGAAAGCAGAGAAAAAGTGTCTCCTGCAACCCGTTCCCTTGGTGCTAGATGAACGAACGTCTCTCCACTTGCTCAGTTCTGAGAGATAAGTGTGTGTGAAAGCCGTCCTTCACCTAGCTTGTTGGGAACACAAAGTTTCTTTTCAGTTGCAAACTCCATTCCATACATATATATGGGGAGGTACTAGCTACAACTCGGTTTGACAGTGAAAACTGCAGGAACTTCAAACCGGCACTAGGAAACAGACTGAGAATGCACAGAAAAAGTGTCTCCTGCAACCCGATCCCTTGGTGCTAGATGAACGAATGTCTCTCCACTTGCTCAGTTCTGAGAGATAAGTGTGTGTGAAAGCCGTCCTACACCGATCTTGTTGGGAACACAGAGTTCTTTTCAGTTGCAAACTCCATTCCATTCATATATATGGGGAGGTACAAGCTCCAACTCGGATTGACAGTGAAAACTGCAGTAACTTCAAACCGGCAATAGGAAACAGACTGAGAAAGCAGAGAATAAGTGTCTCCTGCAATCCGTTCCCTTGGTGCTAGATGAACGAACGTCTCTCCACTTGCTCAGTTCTGAGAGATAATTGTGTGTGAAAGCCGTCCTTTACATAGCTTGTTGGGAACACAAATTTTCTTTTCAGTTGCAAACTCCATTTCATACATATATATGGGGAGGTACTAGCTCCAACTCGGTTTGACAGTGAAAACTGCAGGAACTTCAAACCGGCACTAGGAAACAGACTGAGGAAGCAGAGAAAAAGTTTCTCCTGCAAACCGTTCCCTTGGTGCTAGATGAACGAACGTCTCTCCACTTGCTCTGTTCTGAGAGATAAGTGTGTGTGAAAGCCGTCCTTCACCTAGCTTGTTGGGAACACAAAGTTTCTTTTCAGTTGCAAACTCCTTTCCATACATATATATGGGGAGGTCGAAGCTCCAACTCGGTTTGACAGTGAAAACTGCAGGAACTTCAAACCGGCACTTGGAAACAGACTGAGAAAGCAGAGAAAAAGTGTCTCCTGCAACCCGTTCCCTTGGTGCTAGATGAACGAACGTCTCTCCACTTGCTCAGTTCTGAGAGATAAGTGTGTGTGAAAGCCGTCCTTCACCTAGCTTGTTGGGAACACAAAGTTTCTTTTCAGTTGCAAACTCCATTCCATACATATATATGGGGAGGTACTAGCTACAACTCGGTTTGACAGTGAAAACTGCAGGAACTTCAAACCGGCACTAGGAAACAGACTGAGAATGCACAGAAAAAGTGTCTCCTGCAACCCGATCCCTTGGTGCTAGATGAACGAATGTCTCTCCACTTGCTCAGTTCTGAGAGATAAGTGTGTGTGAAAGCCGTCCTACACCGATCTTGTTGGGAACACAGAGTTCTTTTCAGTTGCAAACTCCATTCCATTCATATATATGGGGAGGTACAAGCTCCAACTCGGATTGACAGTGAAAACTGCAGTAACTTCAAACCGGCAATAGGAAACAGACTGAGAAAGCAGAGAATAAGTGTCTCCTGCAATCCGTTCCCTTGGTGCTAGATGAACGAACGTCTCTCCACTTGCTCAGTTCTGAGAGATAATTGTGTGTGAAAGCCGTCCTTTACATAGCTTGTTGGGAACACAAATTTTCTTTTCAGTTGCAAACTCCATTTCATACATATATATGGGGAGGTACTAGCTCCAACTCGGTTTGACAGTGAAAACTGCAGGAACTTCAAACTGGCACTAGGAAACAGACTGAGAAAGCAGAGACAAAGTTTTTCCTGCAACCCGTTCCCTTGGTGCTAGATGAACGAACGTCTCTCCACTTGCTCTGTTCTGTGAGATAAGTGTGTGTGAAAGCCGTCCTTCACCTAGCTTGTTGGGAACACAAAGTTTCTTTTCAGTTGCAAACTCCATTCCATACATATATATGGGGAGGTACAAGCTCCAACTCGGTTTTACAGTGAAAACTGCAGGAACTTCAAACCGGCACTATGAAACAGACTGAGGAAGCTGAGAAAAAGTGTCTCCTGCAACCCGTTCCCTTGGTGCTAGATGAACGAACGTCTCTCCACTTGCTCTGTTCTCAGAGATAAGTGTGTGTGAAAGCCGTCCTTCACATAGCTTGTTGGGAACACAAAGATTCTTTTCAGTTGCAAACTCCATTCCATTCATATATATGGGGAGGTACTAGCTCCAACTCGGATTGACAGTCAAAACTGCAGGAACTTCAAACCGGCACTAGGAAACAGACTGAGGAAGCAGAGAAAAAGTGTCTCCTGCAACCCGTTCCCTTGGTGCTAGATGAACGAACGTCTCTCCACTTGCTCTGTTCTGAGAGATAAGTGTGTGTGAAAGCCGTCCTTCACCTAGCTTGTTGGGAACACAAAGTTTCTTTTCAGTTGCAAACTCCATTCCATACATATATATGGGGAGGTCGAAGCTCCAACTCGGTTTGACAGTGAAAACTGCAGGAACTACAAACCGGCACTTGGAAACAGACTGAGAAAGCAGAGAAAAAGTGTCTCCTGCAACCCGTTCCCTTGGTGCTAGATGAACGAACGTCTCTCCACTTGCTCAGTTCTGAGAGATAAGTGTGTGTGAAAGCCGTCCTTCACCTAGCTTGTTGGGAACACAGAGTTTCTTTTCAGTTGCAAACTCCATTCCATACATATATATAGGGAGGTAGAAGCTCCAACTCGGTTTTACAGTGAAAACTGCAGGAACTTCAAACCGGCACTAGGAAACAGACTGAGAATGCAGAGAAAAAGTGTCTCCTGCAACCCGTTCCCTTGGTGCTAGATGAACGAACGTCTCTCCACTTGCTCAGTTCTGAGAGATAAGTGTGTGTGAAAGCCGTCCTTCACCTAGCTTGTTGGGAACACAAAGTTTCCTTTCAGTTGCAAACTCCATTCCATACATATATATGGGGAGGTACTAGCTCCAACTCGGTTTGACAGTGAAAACTGCAGGAACTTCAAACCGGCACTAGGAAACAGACTGAGAAAGCAGAGAAAAAGTGTCTCCTGCAACCCGTTCCCTAGGTGCTAGATGAACGAAAGTCTCTCCACTTGCTCTGTTCTGAGAGATAAGTGTGTGTGAAAGCCGTCCTTAACCTAGCTTTTTGGGAACACATAGTTTCTTTTCAGTTGCAAACTCCATTCCATACATATATATAGGGAGGTAGAAGCTCCAACTCGGTTTTACAGTGAAAACTGCAGGAACTTCAAACCGGCACTAGGAAACAGACTGAGAAAGCAGAGAAAAAGTGTCTCCTACAACCCGTTCCCTTGGTGCTAGATGAACGAACGTCTCTCCACTTGCTCAGTTCTGAGAGATAAGTGTGTGTGAAAGACGTCCTTCACCTAGCTTGTTGGGAACACAAAGTTACTTTTCATTTGCAAACTCCACTCCATACATATATATGGGGAGGTACAAGCTCCAACACGGTTTTACAGTGAAAACTGCAGGAACTTCAAACCGGCACTAGGAAACAGACTGAGGAAGCAGAGAAAAAGTGTCCCCTGCAACCCGTTCCCTTGGTGCTAGATGAACGAACGTCTCTCCACTTGCTCTGTTCTGAGAGATAATTGTGTGTGAAAGCCGTCCTTCACCTAGCTTTTTGGGAACACAAAGTTTCTTTTCAGTTGCACACTCCATTCCATACATATATATTTGGAGGTAGAAAATCCAACTCGGTTTTACAGTGAAAACTGCAGGAACTTCAAACCGGCACTAGGAAACAAACTGAGGAAGCAGAGAAAAAGTGTCCCCTGCAACCCGTTCCCTTGGTGCTAGATGAACGAACGTCTCTCCACTTGCTCAGTTCTGAGAGATATGTGTGTGTGAAAGCCGTCCTTCAACTAGCTTGTTGGGAACACAAAGTTTCTTTTCAGTTGCAAAATCCATTCCATACATATATATGGGGAGGTACTAGCTCCAACTCGGTTTGTCAGTGAAAACTGCAGGAACTTCAAACCGGCACTAGGAAACAGACTGAGAATGCACAGAAATAGTGTCTCCTGCAACCCGTTCCCTTGGTGCTAGATGAACGAATGTCTCTCCACTTGCTCAGTTCTGAGAGATAAGTGTGTGTGAAAGCCGTCCTTCACCTATCTTGTAGGGAACACAAAGTTCTTTTCAGTTGCAAACTCCATTCCATACATATATATGGGGATTTACTAGCTCCAACTCGGTTTTACAGTGAAAACTGCAGGAACTTCAAACCGGCACTAGGAAACAGACTGAGAAAGCAGAGAATAAGTGTCTCCTGCAACCCGTTCCCTTGGTGCTAGATGAACGAACGTCTCTCCACTTGCTCAGTTCTGAGAGATAAGTGTGTGTGAAAGCCGTCCTTCACCTATCTTATTGGGAACACAAAGTTTCTTTTCAGTTGCAAACTCCATTCCATACATATATATGGGGAGGTACTAGCTCCAACTCGGTTTGACAGTGAAAACTGCAGGAACTTCAAACCGGCACTAGGAAACAGACTGAGAAAGCAGAGACAAAGTGTCTCCTGCAACCCGTTCCCTTGGTGCTAGATGAACGAACGTCTCTCCACTTGCTCTGTTCTGTGAGATAAATGTGTGTGAAAGCCGTCCTTCACCTAGCTTGTTGGGAACACAAAGTTTCTTTTCAGTTGCAAACTCCATTCCATACATATATATGGGGAGGTACTAGCTCCAACTCGGTTTGACAGTGAAAACTGCAGGAACTTCAAACCGGCACTAGGAAACAGACTGAGAAAGCAGAGACAAAGTGTCTCCTGCAACCCGTTCCCTTGGTGCTAGATGAACGAACGTCTCTCCACTTGCTCTGTTCTGAGAGATAAGTGTGTGTGAAAGCCGTCCTTCACCTAGCTTGTTGGGAACACAAAGTTTCTTTTCAGTTGCAAACTCCATTCCATACATATATATGGGGAGGTAGAAGCTCCAACTCGGTTTTACAGTGAAAACTGCAGGAACTTCAAACCGGCACTAGGAAACAGACTGAGAAAGCAGAGAAAAAGTGTCTCCTGCAACCCGTTCCCTTGGTGCTAGATGAACGAACGTCTCTCCACTTGCTCAGTTCTGAGAGATAAGTGTGTGTGAAAGCCGTCCTTCACCTAGCTTGTTGGGAACACAAAGTTTCTTTTCAGTTGCAAACTCCATTCCATACATATATATGGGGAGGTACTAGCTCCAACTCGGTTTGACAGTGAAAACTGCAGGAACTTCAAACCGGCACTAGGAAACAGACTGAGAATGCACAGAAAAAGTGTCTCCTTCAACCCGATCCCTTGGTGCTAGATGAACGAATGTCTCTCCACTTGCTCAGTTCTGAGAGATAAGTGTGTGTGAAAGCAGTCCTTCACCTATCTTGTAGGGAACACAAAGTTCTTTTCAGTTGCAAACTCCATTCCATACATATATAGGGGGAGGTACTAGCTCCAACTCGGTTTGACAGTGAAAACTGCAGGAACTTCAAACCGGCACTAGGAAACAGACTGAGAAAGCAGAGACAAAGTTTCTCCTGCAACCCGTTCCCTTGGTGCTAGATGAACGAACGTCTCTCCACTTGCTTTTTTCTGTGAGATAATTGTGTGTGAAAGCCGTCCTTCACCTAGCTTGTTGGGAACACAAAGTTTCTTTTCAGTTGCAAACTCCATTCTATACATATATATGGGGAGGTAGAAGCTCCAACTCGGTTTTACAGTGAAAACTGCAGGAACTTCAAATCGGCACTAGGAAACAGACTGAGAAAGCAGAGAAAAAGTGTCTCCTGCAACCCGTTCCCTTGGTGCTAGATGAACGAACGTCTCTCCACTTGCTCAGTTCTGAGAGATAAGTGTGTGTGAAAGCCGTCCTTCACCTAGCTTGTTGGGAACACAAAGTTTCTTTTCAGTTGCAAACTCCATTCCATACATATATATGGGGAGGTACTAGCTCCAACTCGGTTTGACAGTGAAAACTGCAGGAACTTCAAACCGGCACTAGGAAACAGACTGAGAAAGCAGAGAAAAAGTGTCTCCTGCAACCCGTTCCCTTGGTGCTAGATGAACGAACGTCTCTCCACTTGCTCAGTTCTGAGAGATAAGTGTGTGTGAAAGCCGTCCTTCACCTAGCTTGTTGGGAACACAAAGTTTCTTTTCAGTTGCAAACTCCATTCCATACATATATATGGGGATGTACAAGCTCCAACTCGGTTTTACAGTGAAAACTGCTGGAACTTCAAACCGGCACTAGGAAACAGACTGAGGAAGCAGAGAAAAAGTGTCCCCTGCAACCCGTTCCCTTGGTGCTAGACGAACGAACGTCTCTCCACTTGCTCAGTTCTGAGAGATAAGTGTGTGTGAAAGCCGTCCTTCAACTAGCTTGTTGGGAAAACAAAGTTTCTTTTCAGTTGCAAACTCCTTTCCATACATATATATGGGGGGGTAATAGCTCCAACTCGGTTTGACAGTGAAAACTGCAGGAACTTCAAACCGGCACTAGGAAACAGACTGAGAATGCACAGTAAAAGTGTCTCCTGCAACCCGATCCCTTGGTGCTAGATGAACGAATGTCTCTCCACTTGCTCATTTCTGAGAAATAAGTGTGTGTGAAAGCCGTCCTTCACCTATCTTGTTGGGAACAGAAAGTTTCTTTTCAGTTGCAAACTCCATTCCATACATATATATGGGGAGGTACTAGCTCCAACTCGGTTTTACAGTGAAAACTGCAGGAACTTTAAACCGGCACTAGGAAACAGACTGAGAAAGCAGAGAATAAGTGTCTCCTGCAACCCGTTCCCTTGGTGCTAGATGAACGAACGTCTCTCCAATTGCTCAGTTCTGAGAGATAAGTGTGTGTGAAAGCCGTCCTTCACCTAGGTTGTTGGGAACACAAAGTTTCTTTTCATTTGCAAACTCCATTCCATTCATATATATGGGGAGGTACTAGCTCCAACTCGGTTTGACAGTGAAAACTGCAGGAACTTCAAACCGGCACTAGGAAACAGACTGAGAAAGCAGAGAAAAAGTGTCTCCTGCAACCCGTTCCCTTGGTGCTAGATGAACGAACGTCTCTCCACTTGCTCAGTTCTGAGAGATAAGTGTGTGTGAAAGCCATCCTTCACCTAGCTTCTTGGGAACACAAATTTTCTTTTCAGTTGCAAACTCCATTCCATACATATATATGGGGATGTAGAAGCTCCAACTCGGTTTGACAGTGAAAACTGCAGGAACTTCAAACCGGCACTAGGAAACAGACTGAGAAAGCAGAGAAAAAGTGTCTCCTGCAACCCGTTCCCTTGGTGTTAGATGAACGAACGTCTCTCCACTTGCTCAGTTCTGAGAGATAAGTGTGTGTGAAAGCCGTCCTTCACCTAGCTTGTTGGGAACACAAAATTTCTTTTCAGTTGCAAACTCCATTCCATACATATATATGGGGAGGTACTAGCTCCAACTCGGTTTGACAGTGAAAACTGCAGGAACTTCAAACCGGCACTAGGAAACAGACTGAGAAAGCAGAGAAAAAGTGTCTCCTGCAACCCGTTCCCTTGGTGCTAGATGAACGAACGTCTCTCCACTTGCTCTTTTCTGAGAGATAATTGTGTGTGAAAGCCGTCCTTCACCAAGCTTGTTGGGAACACAAAGTTTCTTTTCAGTTGCAAACTCCATTCCATACATATATATGGGGAGGTACTAGCTCCAACTCGGTTTGACAGTGAAAACTGCAGGAACTTCAAACCGGCACTAGGAAACAGACTGAGAAAGCAGAGAATAATTGTCTCCTGCAACCCGTTCCCTTGGTGCTAGATGAACGAACGTCTCTCCACTTGCTCTTTTCTCTGAGATAATTGTGTGTGAAAGCCGTCCCTCACCTAGCTTGTTGGGAACACAAAGTTTCTTTTCAGTTGCAAACTCCATTCCATACATATATATGGGGAGGTACTAGCTCCAACTCGGTTTGACAGTGAAAACTGCAGGAACTTCAAACCGGCACTAGGAAACAGACTGAGAAAGCAGAGACAAAGTTTCTCCTGCAACCCGTTCCCTTGGTGCTAGATGAACGAACGTCTCTCCACTTGCTTTTTTCTGTGAGATAAGTGTGTGTGAAAGCCGTCCTTCACCTAGCTTGTTGGGAACACAAAGTTTCTTTTCAGTTGCAAACTCCATTCCATACATATATATGGGGAGGTAGAAGCTCCAACTCGGTTTTACAGTGAAAACTGCAGGAACTTCAAACCGGCACTAGGAAACAGACTGAGAAAGCAGAGAAAAAGTGTCTCCTGCAACCCGTTCCCTTGGTGCTAGATGAACGAACGTCTCTCCACTTGCTCAGTTCTGAGAGATAAGTGTGTGTGAAAGCCGTCCTTCACCTAGCTTGTTGGGAACACAAAGTTTCTTTTCAGTTGCAAACTCCATTCCATACATATATATGGGGAGGTACTAGCTCCAACTCGGTTTGACAGTGAAAACTGCAGGAACTTCAAACCGGCACTAGGAAACAGACTGAGAAAGCAGAGAAAAAGTGTCCCCTGCAACCCGTTCCCTTGGTGCTAGATGAACGAACGTCTCTCCACTTGCTCAGTTCTGAGAGATAAGTGTGTGTGAAAGCCGTCCTTCACCTAGCTTGTTGGGAACACAAAGTTCCTTTTCAGTTGCAAACTCCATTCCATACATATATATGGGGAGGTACTAGCTCCAACTCGGATTGACAGTGAAAACTGCAGGAACTTCAAATCGGCACTAGGAAACAGACTGAGTTAGCAGAGAAAAATTGTCCCCTGCAACCCGTTCCCTTGGTGCTAGACGAACGAACGTCTCTCCACTTGCTCAGTTCTGAGAGATAAGTGTGTGTGAAAGCCGTCCTTCAACTAGCTTGTTGGGAACACAAAGTTTCTTTTCAGTTGCAAACTCCATTCCATACATATATATGGGGAGGTACTAGCTCCAACTCGGTTTTACAGTGAAAACTGCAGGAACTTCAAACCGGCACTAGGAAACAGACTGAGGAAGGAGAGAAAAAGTGTCTCCTGCAACCCGTTCCCTAGGTGCTAGATGAACGAACGTCTCTCCACTTGCTCTGTTCTGAGAGATAAGTGTGTGTGAAAGCCGTCCTTCACCTAGCTTGTTGGGAACACAAAGTTTCTTTACATTTGCAAACTCCATTCCATACATATATATGGATAGGTACTAGCTCCAACTCGGTTTGACAGTGAAAACTGCAGGAACATCAAACCGGCACTAGGAAACAGAGTGAGAAAGCAGAGAAAAAGTATCTCCTGCAAACCGTTCCCTTGGTGCTAGATGAACGAACGTCTCTCCACTTCCTCAGTTCTGAGAGATAAGTTTGTGTGAAAGCCGTCCTTCAACTAGCTTGTTGGGAACACAAAGTTTCTTTTCAGTTGCAAACTCCATTCCATACATATATATGGGGAGGTACAAGCTCCAACTCGGTTTGACAGTGAAAACTGCAGGAACTTCAAACCGGCACTAGGAAACAGACTGAGGAAGGAGAGAAAAAGTTTCTCCTGCAACCCGTTCCCTTGGTGCTAGATGAACGAACGTCTCTCCACTTGCTCTGTTCTGAGAGATAAGTGTGTGTGAAAGCCGTCCTTCACCTAGCTTGTTGGGAACACAAAGTTTCTTTACAGTTGCAAACTCCATTCCATACATATATATGGATAGGTACTAGCTCCAACTCGGTTTGACAGTGAAAACTGCAGAAACTTCAAACCGGCACTAGGAAACAGACTGAGAAAGCAGAGAAATAGTGTCTCCTGCAAACCGATCCCTTGGTGCTAGATGAACGAACGTCTCACCACTTGCTCAGTTCTGAGAGATAAGTGTGTGTGAAAGCCATCCTTCACCTAGCTTGTTGGGAACACAAATTTTCTTTTCAGTTGCAAACTCCATTCCATATATATATGGGGAGGTACTAGCTCCAACTCGGTTTGACAGTGAAAACTGCAGGAACTTCAAACCGGCACTAGGAAACAGACTGAGAAAGCAGAGAAAAAGTGTCTCCTGCAACCCGTTCCCTTGGTGCTAGATGAACGAACGTCTCTCCACTTGCTCAGTTCTGAGAGATAAGTGTGTGTGAAAGCCATCCTTAACCTAGCTTGTTGGGAACACAAAGTTTCTTTTCAGTTGCAAACTCCATTCCATACATATATATGGGGAGGTACTAGCTCCAAATCGGTTTGACAGTGAAAACTGCAGGAACTTCAAACCGGCACTAGGAAACAGACTGAGGAAGCAGAGAAAAAGTTTCTCCTGCAACCCGTTCCCTAGGTGCTAGATGAACGAACGTCTCTCCACTTGCTCTGTTCTGAGAGATAAGTGTGTGTGAAAGCAGTCCTTCACCTAGCTTGTTGGGAACACAAAGTTTCTTTACAGTTGCAAACTCCATTCCATACATATATATGGATAGGTACTAGCTCCAACTCGGTTTGACAGTGAAAACTGCAGGAACTTCAAACCGGCACTAGGAAACAGACTGAGAAAGCAGAGAAATAGTGTCTCCTGCAAACCGTTCCCTTGGTGCTAGATGAACGAACGTCTCTCCACTTGCTCAATTCAGAGAGATAAGTGTGTGTGAAAGCCGTAATTCACCTAGATTTTGGGAACAAAAAGTTTCTTTTCAGTTGCAATCTCCATTCCATACATATATATGGGGAGGTACTAGCTCCAACTCGGTTTGACAGAGAAAACTGCAGGAACATCAAACCGGCACTAGGAAACAGACTGAGAAAGCAGAGAAAAAGTATCTCCTGCAACCCGTTCCCTTGGTGCTAGATGAACGAACGTCTCTCCACTTCCTCATTTCTGAGAGATAAGTTTGTGTTAAAGCCGTCCTTCACCTAGCTTGTTGGGAACACAAAGTTTCTTTTCAGTTGCAAACTCCATTCCATACATATATATGGGGAGGTACAAGCTCCAACTCTGTTTGACAGTGAAAACTGCAGGAACTTCAAACCGGCACTAGGAAACAGACTGAGAAAGCAGAGAAAAAGTGTCTCCTGCAACCCGTTCCCTTGGTGCTAGATGAACGAACGTCTCTCCACTTGCTCTGTTCTGAGAGATAAGTGTGTGTGAAAGCCGTCCTTCACCTAGCTTGTTGGGAACACAAAGTTTCTTTTCAGTTGCAAACTCCATTCCATACATATATATGGGGAGGTACTAGCTCCAAGTCGTTTTGACAGTGAAAACTGCAGGAACTTCAAACCGGCACTAGGAAACAGACTGAGAAAGCAGAGAAAAAGTGTCTCCTGCAACCCGTTCCCTTGGTGCTAGATGAACGAACGTCTCTCCACTTGCTCATTTCTGAGAGATAAGTGTGAGTGAAAGCCGTCCTTCACCTAGCTTGTTGGGAACACAAAGTTTCTTTTCAGTTGCAAACTCCATTCCATACATATATATGGGGAGGTACTATCTCCAACTCGGTTTGACAGCGAAAACTGCAGGAACTTCAAACCGGCACTAGGAAACAGACTGAGAAAGCAGAGAAAAAGTGTCTCCTGCAACCCGTTCCCTTGGTGCTAGATGAATGAACGTCTCTCCACTTGCTCAGTTCTGAGAGATAAGTGTGTGTGAAAGCCATCCTTAACCTAGCTTGTTGGGAACACAAAGTATCTTTTCAGTTGCAAACTCCATTCCATACATATATATGGGGAGGTACTAGCTCCAAATCGGTTTGACAGTGAAAACTGCAGGAACTTCAAAACGGCACTAGGAAACAGACTGAGAAAGCAGACAAAAAGAGTCTCCTGCATCCCGTTCCCTTGGTGCTAGATGAACGAACGTCTCTCCATTTGCACAGTTCTGAGAGATAAGTGTGTGTGAAAGCCGTCCTTCACCTAGCTTGTTGGGAACACAAAGTTTCTTTTCAGTTGCAAACTCCATTCCATAAATATATATGGGGAGGTACAAGCTCCAACTCGGTTTGACAGTGAAAACTGCAGGAACTTCAAACCGGCACTAGGAAACAGACTGAGGAAGCAGAGAAAAAGTGTCCCCTGCAACCCGTTCCCTAGGTGCTAGATGAACGAACGTCTCTCCACTTGCTCTGTTCTGAGAGATAAGTGTGTGTGAAAGCCGTCCTTCACATAGCTTGTTGGGAAAACAAAGTTACTTTTCAGTTGCAAACTCCATTCCATACATATATATGGATAGGTACTAGCTCCAACTCGGTTTGACAGTGAGAACTGCAGGAACTTCAAACCGGCACTAGGAAACAGACTGAGAAAGCAGAGAAATAGTGTCTCCTGCAAACCGTTCCCTTGGTGCTAGATGAACGAACGTCTCTCCACTTGCTCAGTTCTGAGAGATAAGTGTGTGTGAAAGCCGTAATTCACCTAGCTTTTTGGGAACAAAAAGTTTCTTTTCAGTTGCAAACTCCATTCCATACATATATATGGGGAGGTACTAGCTCAACCTCGGTTTGACAGTGAAAACTGCAGGAACATCAAACCGGCACTAGGAAACAGACTGAGAAAGCAGAGAAAAAGTTTCTCCTGCAACCCGTTCCCTTGGTGCTAGATGAACGAACGTCTCTCCACTTGCTCACTTCTGAGAGATAATTGTGTGTGAAAGCCATCCTTAACCTAGCTTGTTGGGAACACAAAATTTCTTTTTAGTTGCAAACTCCATTCCATATATATATGGGGAGGTAGTAGCTCCAACTCGGTTTGACAGTGAAAACTGCAGGAACTTCAAACCGGCACTAGGAAACAGACTGAGAAAGCAGAGAAAAAGTGTCTCCTGCAACCCGTTCCCTTGGTGCTAGATGAACGAACGTCTCCCCACTTGCTCAGTTCTGAGAGATAAGTGTGTGTGAAAGCCATCCTTAACCTAGCTTGTTGGGAACACAAAGTTTCTTTTCAGTTGCAAACTCCATTCCATACATATATATTGGGAGGTACTAGCTCCAAATCGGTTTGACAGTGAAAACTGCAGGAACTTCAAACCGGCTCTAGGAAACAGACTGAGGAAGCAGAGAAAAAGTTTCTCCTGCAACCCGTTCCCTAGGTGCTAGATGAACGAACGTCTCTCCACTTGCTCTGTTCTGAGAGATAAATGTGTGTGAAAGCAGTCCTTCACCTAGCTTGTTGGGAACACAAAGTTTCTTTACAGTTGCAAACTCCATTCCATACATATATATGGATAGGTACTAGCTCCAACTCGGTTTGACAGTGAAAACTGCAGGAACTTCAAACCGGCACTAGGAAACAGACTGAGAAAGCAGAGAAATAGTGTCTCCTGCAAACCGTTCCCTTGGTGCTAGATGAACGAACGTCTCTCCACTTGCTCAGTTCTGAGAGATAAGTGTGTGTGAAAGCCGTAATTCACCTAGATTTTGGGAACAAAAGTTTCTTTTCAGTTGCAATCTCCATTCCATACATATATATGGGGAGGTACTAGCTCCAACTCGGTTTGACAGTGAAAACTGCAGGAACATCAAACCGGCACTAGGAAACAGACTGAGAAAGCAGAGAAAATGTATCTCCTGCAACCCGTTCCCTTGGTGCTAGATGAACGAACGTCTCTCCACTTCCTCAGTTCTGAGAGATAAGTTTGTGTTAAAGCCGTCCTTCACCTAGCTTGTTGGGAACACAAAGTTTCTTTTCAGTTGCAAACTCCATTCCATACATATATATGGGGAGGTACAAGCTCCAACTCGGTTTGACAGTGAAAACTGCAGGAACTTCAAACCGGCACTAGGAAACAGACTGAGAAAGCAGAGAAAAAGTGTCTCCTGCAACCCGTTCCCTTGGTGCTAGATGAACGAACGTCTCTCCACTTGCTCTGTTCTGAGAGATAAGTGTGTGTGAAAGCCGTTCTTCACCTAGCTTGTTGGGAACACAAAGTTTCTTTTCAGTTGCAAACTCCATTCCATACATATATATGGGGAGGTACTAGCTCCAAGTCGTTTTGACAGTGAAAACTGCAGGAACTTCAAACCGGCACTAGGAAACAGACTGAGAAAGCAGAGAAAAAGTGTCTCCTGCAACCCGTTCCCTTGGTGCTAGATGAACGAACGTCTCTCCACTTGCTCATTTCTGAGAGATAAGTGTGAGTGAAAGCCGTCCTTCACCTAGCTTGTTGGGAACACAAAGTTTCTTTTCAGTTGCAAACTCCATTCCATACATATATATGGGGAGGTACTAGCTCCAACTCGGTTTGACAGCGAAAACTGCAGGAACTTCAAACCGGCACTATGAAACAGACTGAGAAAGCAGAGAAAAAGTGTCTCCTGCAACCCGTTCCCTTGTTGCTAGATGAATGAACGTCTCTCCACTTGCTCAGTTCTGAGAGATAAGTGTGTGTGAAAGCCATTCTTAACCTAGCTTGTTGGGAACACAAAGTATCTTTTCAGTTGCAAACTCCATTCCATACATATATATGGGGAGGTACTAGCTCCAAATCGGTTTGACAGTGAAAACTGCAGGAACTTCAAAACGGCACTAGGAAACAGACTGAGAAAGCAGACAAAAAGAGTCTCCTGCATCCCGTTCCCTTGGTGCTAGATGAACGAACGTCTCTCCATTTGCACAGTTCTGAGAGATAAGTGTGTGTGAAAGCCGTCCTTCACCTAGCTTGTTGGGAACACAAAGTTTCTTTTCAGTTGCAAACTCCATTCCATACATATATATGGGGAGGTACAAGCTCCAACTCGGTTTGACAGTGAAAACTGCAGGAACTTCAAACCGGCACTAGGAAACAGACTGAGGAAGCAGAGAAAAAGTGTCCCCTGCAACCCGTTCCCTAGGTGCTAGATGAACGAACGTCTCTCCACTTGCTCTGTTCTGAGAGATAAGTGTGTGTGAAAGCCGTCCTTCACCTAGCTTGTTGGGAAACAAAGTTACTTTTCAGTTGCAAACTCCATTCCATACATATATATGGATAGGTACTAGCTCCAACTCGGTTTGACAGTGAAAACTGCAGGAACTTCAAACCGGCACTAGGAAACAGACTGAGAAAGCAGAGAAATAGTGTCTCCTGCAAACCGTTCCCTTGGTGCTAGATGAACGAACGTCTCTCCACTTGCTCAGTTCTGAGAGATAAGTGTGTGTGAAAGCCGTAATTCACCTAGCTTTTTGGGAACAAAAAGTTTCTTTTCAGTTGCAAACTCCATTCCATACATATATATGGGGAGGTACTAGCTCCACCTCGGTTTGACAGTGAAAACTGCAGGAACTTCAAAACGGCACTAGGAAACAGACTGAGAAAGCAGACAAAAAGGGTCTCCTGCATCCCGTTCCCTTGGTGCTAGATGAACGAACGTCTCTCCATTTGCACAGTTCTGAGAGATAAGTGTGTGTGAAAGCCGTCCTTCACCTAGCTTGTTGGGAACACAAAGTTTCTTTTCAGTTGCAAACTCCATTCCATACATATATATGGGGAGGTACAAGCTCCAACTCGGTTTGACAGTGAAAACTGCAGGAACTTCAAACCGGCACTAGGAAACAGACTGAGAAAGCAGAGAAATAGTGTCTCCTGCAAACCGTTCCCTTGGTGCTAGATGAACGAACGTCTCTCCACTTGCTCAGTTCTGAGAGATAAGTGTGTGTGAAAGCCGTAATTCACCTAGCTTTTTGGGAACAAAAAGTTTCTTTTCAGTTGCAAACTCCATTCCATACATATATATGGGGAGGTACTAGCTCCACCTCGGTTTGACAGTGAAAACTGCAGGAACATCAAACCGGCACTAGGAAACAGACTGAGAAAGCAGAGAAAAAGTTTCTCCTGCAACCCGTTCCCTTGGTGCTAGATGAACGAACGTCTCTCCACTTGCTCACTTCTGAGAGATAATTGTGTGTGAAAGCCATCCTTAACCTAGCTTGTTGGGAACACAAAGTTTCTTTTTAGTTGCAAACTCCATTCCATATATATATGGGGAGGTACTAGCTCCAACTCGGTTTGACAGTGAAAACTGCAGGAACATCAAACCGGCACTAGGAAACAGACTGAGAAAGCAGAGAAAATGTATCTCCTGCAACCCGTTCCCTTGGTGCTAGATGAACGAACGTCTCTCCACTTCCTCAGTTCTGAGAGATAAGTTTGTGTTAAAGCCGTCCTTCACCTAGCTTGTTGGGAACACAAAGTTTCTTTTCAGTTGCAAACTCCATTCCATACATATATATGGGGAGGTACATGCTCCAACTCGGTTTGACAGTGAAAACTGCAGGAACTTCAAACCGGCACTAGGAAACAGACTGAGAAAGCAGAGAAAAAGTGTCTCCTGCAACCCGTTCCCTTGGTGCTAGATGAACGAACGTCTCTCCACTTGCTCTGTTCTGAGAGATAAGTGTGTGTGAAAGCCGTCCTTCACTTAGCTTGTTGGGAACACAAAGTTTCTTTTCAGTTGCAAACTCCATTCCATACATATATATGGGGAGGTACTAGCTCCAAGTCGTTTTGACAGTGAAAACTGCAGGAACTTCAAACCGGCACTAGGAAACAGACTGAGAAAGCAGAGAAAAAGTGTCTCCTGCAACCCGTTCCCTTGGTGCTAGATGAACGAACGTCTCTCCACTTGCTCATTTCTGAGAGATAAGTGTGAGTGAAAGCCGTCCTTCACCTAGCTTGTTGGGAACACAAAGTTTCTTTTCAGTTGCAAACTCCATTCCATACATATATATGGGGAGGTACTAGCTCCAACTCGGTTTGACAGCGAAAACTGCAGGAACTTCAAACCGGCACTATGAAACAGACTGAGAAAGCAGAGAAAAAGTGTCTCCTGCAACCCGTTCCCTTGGTGCTAGATGAATGAACGTCTCTCCACTTGCTCAGTTCTGAGAGATAAGTGTGTGTGAAAGCCATCCTTAACCTAGCTTGTTGGGAACACAAAGTATCTTTTCAGTTGCAAACTCCATTCCATACATATATATGGGGAGGTACTAGCTCCAAATCGGTTTGACAGTGAAAACTGCAGGAACTTCAAAACGGCACTAGGAAACAGACTGAGAAAGCAGACAAAAAGAGTCTCCTGCATCCCGTTCCCTTGGTGCTAGATGAACGAACGTCTCTCCATTTGCACAGTTCTGAGAGATAAGTGTGTGTGAAAGCCGTCCTTCACCTAGCTTGTTGGGAACACAAAGTTTCTTTTCAGTTGCAAACTCCATTCCATACATATATATGGGGAGGTACAAGCTCCAACTCGGTTTGACAGTGAAAACTGCAGGAACTTCAAACCGGCACTAGGAAACAGACTGAGGAAGCAGAGAAAAAGTGTCCCCTGCAACCCGTTCCCTAGGTGCTAGATGAACGAACGTCTCTCCACTTGCTCTGTTCTGAGAGATAAGTGTGTGTGAAAGCCGTCCTTCACCTAGCTTGTTGGGAAAACAATGTTACTTTTCAGTTGCAAACTCCATTCCATACATATATATGGATAGGTACTAGCTCCAACTCGGTTTGACAGTGAAAACTGCAGGAACTTCAAACCGGCACTAGGAAACAGACTGAGAAAGCAGAGAAATAGTGTCTCCTGCAAACCGTTCCCTTGGTGCTAGATGAACGAACGTCTCTCCACTTGCTCAGTTCTGAGAGATAAGTGTGTGTGAAAGCCGTAATTCACCTAGCTTTTTGGGAACAAAAAGTTTCTTTTCAGTTGCAAACTCCATTCCATACATATATATGGGGAGGTACTAGCTCCACCTCGGTTTGACAGTGAAAACTGCAGGAACATCAAACCGGCACTAGGAAACAGACTGAGAAAGCAGAGAAAAAGTTTCTCCTGCAACCCGTTCCCTTGGTGCTAGATGAACGAACGTCTCTCCACTTGCTCACTTCTGAGAGATAATTGTGTGTGAAAGCCATCCTTAACCTAGCTTGTTGGGAACACAAAGTTTCTTTTTAGTTGCAAACTCCATTCCATATATATATGGGGAGGTACTAGCTCCAACTCGGTTTGACAGTGAAAACTGCAGGAACTTCAAACCGGCACTAGGAAACAGACTGAGAAAGCAGAGAAAAAGTGTCCCCTGCAACCCGTTCCCTTGGTGCTAGATGAACGAACGTCTCTCCACTTGCTCAGTTCTGAGAGATAAATGTGTGTGAAAGCCATCCTTAACCTAGCTTGTTGGGAACTCAAAGTTTCTTTTGAGTTGCAAACTCCATTCCATACATATATATGGGGAGGTACTAGCTCCAAATCGGTTTGACAGTGAAAACTGCAGGAACTTCAAACCGGCACTAGGAAACAGACTGAGAAAGCAGAGAAAAAGTGTCTCCTGCAACCCGTTCCCTTGGTGCTAGATGAACGAACGTCTCTCCACTTGCTCTGTTCTGAGAGATAAGTGTGTGTGAAAGCCGTCCTTCACCTAGCTTGTTGGGAACACAAAGTTTCTTTTCAGTTGCAAACTCCATTCCATACATATATATGGGGAGGTACTAGCTCCAAGTCGTTTTGACAGTGAAAACTGCAGGAACTTCAAACCGGCACTAGGAAACAGACTGAGAAAGCAGAGAAAAAGTGTCTCCTGCAACCCGTTCCCTTGGTGCTAGATGAACGAACGTCTCTCCACTTGCTCATTTCTGAGAGATAAGTGTGAGTGAAAGCCGTCCTTCACCTAGCTTGTTGGGAACACAAAGTTTCTTTTCAGTTGCAAACTCCATTCCATACATATATATGGGGAGGTACTAGCTCCAACTCGGTTTGACAGCGAAAACTGCAGGAACTTCAAACCGGCACTAGGAAACAGACTGAGAAAGCAGAGAAAAAGTGTCTCCTGCAACCCGTTCCCTTGGTGCTAGATGAATGAACGTCTCTCCACTTGCTCAGTTCTGAGAGATAAGTTTGTGTGAAAGCCATCCTTAACCTAGCTTGTTGGGAACATAGTATCTTTTCAGTTGCAAACTCCATTCCATACATATATATGGGGAGGTACTAGCTCCAAATCGGTTTGACAGTGAAAACTGCAGGAACTTCAAAACGGCACTAGGAAACAGACTGAGAAAGCAGACAAAAAGAGTCTCCTGCATCCCGTTCCCTTGGTGCTAGATGAACGAACGTCTCTCCATTTGCACAGTTCTGAGAGATAAGTGTGTGTGAAAGCCGTCCTTCACCTAGCTTGTTGGGAACACAAAGTTTCTTTTCAGTTGCAAACTCCAATCCATACATATATATGGGGAGGTACAAGCTCCAACTCGGTTTGACAGTGAAAACTGCAGGAACTTCAAACCGGCACTAGGAAACAGACTGAGGAAGCAGAGAAAAAGTGTCCCCTGCAACCCGTTCCCTAGGTGCTAGATGAACGAACGTCTCTCCACTTGCTCTGTTCTGAGAGATAAGTGTGTGTGAATGCCGTCCTTCACCTAGCTTGTTGGGAAAACAAAGTTACTTTTCAGTTGCAAACTCCATTCCATACATACATATGGATAGGTACTAGCTCCAACTCGGTTTGACAGTGAGAACTGCAGGAACTTCAAACCGGCACTAGGAAACAGACTGAGAAAGCAGAGAAATAGTGTCTCCTGCAAACCGTTCCCTTGGTGCTAGATG
This sequence comes from Camelus dromedarius, assembly GCF_036321535.1. Lineage (NCBI taxonomy): Eukaryota > Metazoa > Chordata > Mammalia > Artiodactyla > Camelidae > Camelus > Camelus dromedarius. Next base: position 1,485,783 of record NW_026989835.1, read on the forward strand.
AACGAACGTCTCTCCACTTGCTCAGTTCTGAGAGATAAGTGTGTGTGAAAGCCGTAATTCACCTAGCTTTTTGGGAACAAAAAGTTTCTTTTCAGTTGCAAACTCCATTCCATACATATATATGGGGAGGTACTAGCTCCAACTCGGTTTGACAGTGAAAACTGCAGGAACATCAAACCGGCACTAGGAAACAGACTGAGAAAGCAGAGAAAAAGTTTCTCCTGCAACCCGTTCCCTTGGTGCTAGATGAACGAACGTCTCTCCACTTGCTCACTTCTGAGAGATAATTATGTGTGAAAGCCATCCTTAACCTAGCTTGTTGGGAACACAAAGTTTCTTTTTAGTTGCAAACTCCATTCCATATATATATGGGGAGGTACTAGCTCCAACTCGGTTTGACAGTGAAAACTGCAGGAATTTCAAACCGGCACTAGGAAACAGACTGAGAAAGCAGAGAAAAAGTGTCTCCTGCAACCCGTTCCCTTGGTGCTAGATGAACGAACGTCTCTCCACTTGCTCAGTTCTGAGAGATAAGTGTGTGTGAAAGCCATCCTTAACCTAGCTTGTTGGGAACACAAAGTTTCTTTTCAGTTGCAAACTCCATTCCACACATATATATGGGGAGGTACTAGCTCCAAATCGGTTTGACAGTGAAAACTGCAGGAACTTCAAAACAGCACTAGGAAACAGACTGAGAAAGCAGACAAAAAGTGTCTCCTGCATCCCGTTCCCTTTGTGCTAGATGAACGAACGTCTCTCCACTTGCTCAGTTCTGAGAGATAAGTGTGTGTGAAAGCCGTCCTTCACCTAGCTTGTTGGGAACACAAAGTTTCTTTTCAGTTGCAAACTCCATTCCATACATATATATGGGGAGGTACTAGCTCCAAATCGGTTTGACAGTGAAAACTGCAGGAACTTCAAAACGGCACTAGGAAACAGAATGAGAAAGCAGACAAAAAGAGTCTCCTGCATCCCGTTCCCTTGGTGCTAGATGAACGAACGTCTCTCCATTTGCACAGTTCTGAGAGATAAGTGTGTGTGAAAGCCGTCCTTCACCTAGCTTGTTGGGAACACAAAGTTTCTTTTCAGTTGCAAACTCCATTCCATACATATATATGGGGAGGTACAAGCTCCAACTCGGTTTCACAGTGAAAACTGCAGGAACTTCAATCCGGCACTAGGAAACAGACTGAGGAAACAGAGAAAAAGTGTCCCCTGCAACCCGTTCCCTAGGTGCTAGATGAACGAACGTCTCTCCACTTGCTCTGTTCTGAGAGATAAGTGTGTGTGAAAGCCGTCCTTCACCTAGCTTGTTGGGAAAACAAAGTTTCTTTTCAGTTGCAAACTCCATTCCATACATATATATGGATAGGTACTAGCTCCAACTCGGTTTGACAGTGAAAACTGCAGGAACATCAAACCGGCACTAGGAAACAGACTGAGAAAGCAGAGAAAAAGTTTCTCCTGCAACCCGTTCCCTTGGTGCTAGATGAACGAACGTCTCTCCACTTGCTCACTTCTGAGAGATAATTGTGTGTGAAAGCCATCCTTAACCTAGCTTGTTTGGAAAACAAAGTTTCTTTTTAGTTGCAAACTCCATTCCATACATATATATGGGGAGGTACTAGCTCCAAATCGGTTTGACAGTGAAAACTGCAGGAACTTCAAAACGGCACTAGGAAAAAGACTGAGAAAGCAGACAAAAAGTGTCTCCTGCAACCCGTTCCCTTGGTGCTAGAGGAACGAACGTCTCTCCACTTGCTCAGTTCTGCGAGATAAGTTTGTGTGAAAGCCGTCCTCCACCTAGCTTGTTGGGAACACAAAGTTTCTTTTCTAGTTGCAAACTCCATTCCATACATATATATGGGGAGGTACAAGCTCCAACTCGGTTTGACACTGAAAACTGCAGGTACTTCAAACCGGCACTAGGAAACAGACTGAGAAAGCAGAGACAAAGTGTCTCCTGCAACCCGTTCCCTTGGTGCTAGATGAACGAACGTCTCTCCACTTGCTCAGTTCTGAGAGATAAGTGTGTGTGAAAGCCGTCCTTCACCTAGCTTTTTGGGAACACAAATTTTCTTTTCAGTTGCAAACTCCATTCCATATATATATGGGGAGGTACTAGCTCCAACTCGGTTTGAAAGTGAAAACTGCAGGAACTTCAAACCGGCACTAGGAAACAGACTGAGAAAGCAGAGAAAAAGTGTCTCCTGCAACCCGTTCCCTTGGTGCTAGATGAACGAACGTCTCTCCACTTGCTCAGTTCTGAGAGATAAGTGTGTGTGAAAGCCATCCTTAACCTAGCTTGTTGGGAACACAAAGTTTCTTTTCAGTTGCAAACTCCATTCCATACATATATATGGGGAGGTACTAGCTCCAAATCGGTTTGACAGTGAAAACTGCAGGAACTTCAAAACGGCACTAGGAAACAGACTGAGAAAGCAGACAAAAAGTGTCTCCTGCATCCCGTTCCCTTTGTGCTAGATGAACGAACGTCTCTCCACTTGCTCAGTTCTGAGAGATAAGTGTGTGTGAAAGCCGTCCTTCACCTAGCTTGTTGGGAACACAAAGTTTCTTTTCAGTTGCAAACTCCATTCCATACATATATATGGGGAGGTACAAGCTCCAACTCGGTTTGACAGAGAAAACTGCAGGAACTTCAAACCGGCACTAGGAAACAGACTGAGGAAGCAGAGAAAAAGTTTCCCCTGCAACCCGTTCCCTAGGTGCTAGATGAACGAACGTCTCTCCACTTGCTCTGTTCTGAGAGATAAGTGTGTGTGAAAGCAGTCCTTCACCTAGCTTGTTGGGAACACAAAGTTTCTTTTCAGTTGCAAACTCCATTCCATACATATATATGGGGAGGTACAAGCTCCAACTCGGTTTGACAGTGAAAACTGCAGGAACTTCAAACCGGCACTAGGAAACAGACTGAGAAAGCAGAGAAAAAGTGTCTCCTGCAACCCGTTCCCTTGGTGCTAGATGAACGAACGTCTCTCCACTTGCTCTGTTCTGAGAGATAAGTGTGTGTGAAAGCCGTCCTTCACCTAGCTTGTTGGGAACACAAAGTTTCTTTTCAGTTGCAAACTCCATTCCATACATATATATGGGGAGGTACTAGCTCCAAGTCGTTTTGACAGTGAAAACTGCAGGAACTTCAAACCGGCACTAGGAAACAGACTGAGAAAGCAGAGACAAAGTGTCTCCTGCAACCCGTTCCCTTGGTGCTAGATGAACGAACGTCTCTCCACTTGCTCATTTCTGAGAGATAAGTGTGAGTGAAAGCCGTCCTTCACCTAGCTTTTTGGGAACACAAATTTTCTGTTCAGTTGCAAACTCCATTCCATATATATATGGGGAGGTACTAGCTCCAACTCGGTTTGAAAGTGAAAACTGCAGGAACTTCAAACCGGCACTAGGAAACAGACTGAGAAAGCAGAGAAAAAGTGTCTCCTGCAACCCGTTCCCTTGGTGCTAGATGAACGAACGTCTCTCCACTTGCTCAGTTCTGAGAGATAAGTGTGTGTGAAAGCCATCCTTAACCTAGCTTGTTGGGAACACAAAGTTTCTTTTCAGTTGCAAACTCCATTCCATACATATATATGGGGAGGTACTAGCTCCAAATCGGTTTGACAGTGAAAACTGCAGGAAGTTCAAACCGGCACTAGGAAACAGACTGAGAAAGCAGACAAAAAGTGTCTCCTGCATCCCGTTCCCTTTGTGCTAGATGAACGAACGTCTCTCCACTTGCTCAGTTCTGAGAGATAAGTGTGTGTGAAAGCCGTCCTTCACCTAGCTTGTTGGGAACACAAAGTTTCTTTTCAGTTGCAAACTCCATTCCATACATATATATGGGGAGGTACAAGCTCCAACTCGGTTTGACAGAGAAAACTGCAGGAACTTCAAACCGGCACTAGGAAACAGACTGAGGAAGCAGAGAAAAAGTTTCCCCTGCAACCCGTTCCCTAGGTGCTAGATGAACGAACGTCTCTCCACTTGCTCTGTTCTGAGAGATAAGTGTGTGTGAAAGCAGTCCTTCACCTAGCTTGTTGGGAACACAAAGTTTCTTTTCAGTTGCAAACCCCATTCCATACATATATATGGGGAGGTACAAGCTCCAACTCGGTTTGACAGTGAAAACTGCAGGAACTTCAAACCGGCACTAGGAAACAGACTGAGAAAGCAGAGAAAAAGTGTCTCCTGCAACCCGTTCCCTTGGTGCTAGATGAACGAACGTCTCTCCACTTGCTCTGTTCTGAGAGATAAGTGTGTGTGAAAGCCGTCCTTCACCTAGCTTGTTGGGAACACAAAGTTTCTTTTCAGTTGCAAACTCCATTCCATACATATATATGGGGAGGTACTAGCTCCAAGTCGTTTTGACAGTGAAAACTGCAGGAACTTCAAACCGGCACTAGGAAACAGACTGAGAAAGCAGAGAAAAAGTGTCTCCTGCAACCCGTTCCCTTGGTGCTAGATGAACGAACGTCTCTCCACTTGCTCATTTCTGAGAGATAAGTGTGAGTGAAAGCCGTCCTTCACCTAGCTTGTTGGGAACACAAAGTTTCTTTTCAGTTGCAAACTCCATTCCATACATATATATGGGGAGGTACTAGCTCCAACTCGGTTTGACAGCGAAAACTGCAGGAACTTCAAACCGGCACTAGGAAACAGACTGAGAAAGCAGACAAAAAGAGTCTCCTGCATCCCGTTCCCTTGGTGCTAGATGAACGAACGTCTCTCCATTTGCACAGTTCTGAGAGATAAGTGTGTGTGAAAGCCGTCCTTCACCTAGCTTGTTGGGAACACAAAGTTTCTTTTCAGTTGCAAACTCCATTCCATACATATATATGTGGAGGTACAAGCTCCAACTCGGTTTGACACTGAAAACTGCAGGAACTTCAAACGGGCACTAGGAAACAGACTGAGGAAGCAGAGAAAAAGTGTCTCCTGCAACCCGTTCCCTTGGTGCTAGATGAACGAACGTCTCTCCACTTGCTCTGTTCTGAGAGATAAGTGTGTGTGAAAGCCGTCCTTCACCTACCTTGTCGGGAACACAAAGTTTCTTTTCAGTTGCAAACTCCATTCCATACATATATATGGGGAGGTACTAGCTCCAAGTCGTTTTGACAGTGAAAACTGCAGGAACTTCAAACCGGCACTAGGAAACAGACTGAGAAAGCAGAGAAAAAGTGTCTCCTGCAACCCGTTCCCTTGGTGCTAGATGAACGAACGTCTCTCCACTTGCTCATTTCTGAGAGATGAGTGTGTGTGAAAGCCGTCCTTCACCTAGCTTGTTGGGAACACAAAGTTTCTTTTCATTTGCAAACTCCATTCCATACATATATATGGGGAGGTACTGCCTCCAACTCGGTTTGACAAAGAAAACTGCAGGAACTTCAAACCGGCACTAGGAAACAGACTGAGAAAGCAGAGAATAAGTGTCTCCTGCAACCCGTTCCCTTGGTGCTAGATGAACGAACGTCTCTCCACTTGCTCAGTTCTGAGAGATAAGTGTGTGTGAAAGCCGTCCTTCACCTAGCTTGTTGGGAACACAAAGTTTCTTTTCAGTTGCAAACTCCATTCCATACATATATATGGGGAGGTACTAGCTCCAACTCGGTTTGACAGTGAAAACTGCAGGAAGTTCAAACCGGCACTAGGAAACAGACTGAGAAAGCAGAGAATAAGTGTCCCCTGCAACCCGTTCCCTTGGTGCTAGATGAACGAACGTCTCTCCACTTGCTCAGTTCTGAGAGATAAGTGTGTGTGAAAGCCGTCCTTCACCTAGCTTGTTGGGAACACAAAGTTTCTTTTCAGTTGCAAACTCCATTCCATACATATATATGGGGAGGTACTAGCTCCAACTCGGTTTTACAGTGAAAACTGCAGGAACTTCAAACCGGCACTAGGAAACAGACTGAGAAAGCAGAGAAAAAGTGCCTCCTGCAACCCGTTCCCTTGGTGCTAGATGAACGAACGTCTCTCCACTTGCTCAGTTCTGAGAGATAAGTGTGTGTGAAAGCCGTCCTTCACCTAGCTTGTTGGGAACACAAAGTTTCTTTTCAGTTGCAAACTCCATTCCATACATATATATGGGGAGGTACTAGCTCCAACTCGGTTTGACAGTGAAAACTGCAGGAACTTCTAACCGGCACTAGGAAACAGACTGAGAAAGCAGAGAAAAAGTGTCTCCTGCAACCCGTTCCCTTGGTGCTAGTTTAACGAACGTCTCTCCACTTGCTCAGTTCTGAGAGATAAGTGTGTGTGAAAGCCGTCCTTCACCTAGCTTGTTGGGAACACAAAGTTTCTTTTCAGTTGCAAACTCCATTCCATACATATATATGGGGAGGTACTAGCTCCAACTCGGTTTGACAGTGAAAACTGCAGGAACTTCAAACCGGCACTAGGAAACAAACTGAGAATGCAGAGAAAAAGTGTCTCCTGCAAACCCTTCCCTTGCTGCTAGATGAACGAACGTCTCTCCACTTGCTCAGTTCTGAGAGATAAGTGTGTGTGAAAGCCGTCCTTCACCTAGCTTTTTGGGAACACAAAGTTTCTTTTCAGTTGCACACTCCATTCCATACATATATATTTGGAGGTAGAAGCTCCAACTCGGTTTTACAGTGAAAACTGCAGGAACTTCAAACCGGCACTAGGAAACAGACTGAGAAAGCAGAGAAAAAGTGTCTCCTGCAACCCGTTCCCTTGGTGCTAGATGAACGAACGTCTCTCCACTTGCTCAGTTCTGAGAGATAAGTGTGTGTGAAAGCCGTCCTTCACCTAGCTTGTTGGGAACACAAATTTTCTTTTCAGTTGCAAACTCCATTCCATACATATTTATGGGGAGGTACTAGCTCCAACTCGGTTTGACAGTGAAAACTGCAGGAACTTCAAACCGGCACTAGGAAACAGACTGAGAAAGCAGAGAATAAGTGTCTCCTGCAACCCGTTCCCTTGGTGCTAGATGAACGAACGTCTCTCCACTTGCTCTGTTCTGAGAGATAAGTGTGTGTGAAAGCCGTCCTTCACCTAGCTTGTTGGGAACACAAAGTTTCTTTTCAGTTGCAAACTCCATTCCATACATATATATGGGGAGGTACTAGCTCCAACTCGGTTTGACAGTGAAAACTGCAGGAACTTCACACCGGCACTAGGAAACAGACTGAGAAAGCAGAGAAAAAGTGTCTCCTTCAACCCGTTTCCTTGGTGCTAGATGAACGAACGTCTCTCCACTTGCTCAGTTCTGAGAGAAAAGTGTGTGTGAAAGCCGTCCTTCACCTAGCTTGTTGGGAACACAAAGTTTCTTTTCAGTTGCACACTCCATTCCATACATATATATTTGGAGGTAGAAGCTCCAACTCGGTTTTACAGTGAAAACTGCAGGAACTTCAAACCGGCACTAGGAAACAGACTGAGAAAGCAGAGAAAAAGTGTCTCCTTCAACCCGTTTCCTTGGTGCTAGATGAACGAACGTCTCTCCACTTGCTCAGTTCTGAGATATAAGTGTGTGTGAAAGCCGTCCTTCAACTAGCTTGTTGGGAACACAAATTTTCTTTTCAGTTGCAAACTCCATTCCATACATATATATGGGGAAGTACTAGCTCCAAGTCGGTTTGAAAGTGAAAACTGAAGGAACTTCAAACCGGCACTAGGAAACAGACTGAGAAAGCAGAGAATAAGTGTCTCCTGCAACCCGTTCCCTTGGTGCTAGATTAACGAACGTCTCTCCACTTGCTCTGTTCTGAGAGATAAGTGTGTGTGAAAGCCGTCCTTCACATAGCTTGTTGGGAACACAAAGTTTCTTTTCAGTTGCACACTCCATTCCATAAATATATATTTGGAGGTAGAGGCTCCAACTCGGTTTTACAGTGAAAACTGCAGGAACTTCAAACCGGCACTAGGAAACAGACTGAGAAAGCAGAGAAAAAGTGTCTCCTTCAACCCGTTTCCTTGGTGCTAGATGAACGAACGTCTCTCCACTTGCTCAGTTCTGAGAGATAAGTGTGTGTGAAAGCCGTCCTTCACCTAGCTTTTTGGGAACACAAATTTTCTTTTCAGTTGCAAACTCCATTCCATACATATTTATGGGGAGGTACTAGCTCCAACTCGGTTTGACAGTGAAAACTGCAGGAACTTCAAACCGGCACTAGGAAACAGACTGAGAAAGCAGAGAAAAAGTGTCTCCTGCAACCCGTTCCCTTGGTGCTAGATGAACGAACGTCTCTCCACTTGCTCAGTTCTGAGAGATAAGTGTGTGTGAAAGCCGTCCTTCACCTACCTTGTTGGGAACACAAAGTTTCTTTTCAGTTGCAAACTCCATTCCATACATATATATGGGGAGGTACAAGCTCCAACTCGGTTTGACAGTGAAAACTGCAGGAACTTCACACCGGCACTAGGAAACAGACTGAGAAATCAGAGAAAAAGTGTCTCCTTCAACCCGTTTCCTTGGTGCTAGATGAACGAACGTCTCTCCACTTGCTCAGTTCTGAGAGATAAGTGTGTGTGAAAGCCGTCCTTCACCTAGCTTGTTGGGAACACAAAGTTTCTTTTCAGTTGCACACTCCATTCCATACATATATATTTGGAGGTAGAAGCTCCAAATCGGTTTTACAGTGAAAACTGCAGGAACTTCAAACCGGCACTAGGAAACAGACTGAGAAAGCAGAGAAAAAGTGTCTCCTTCAACCCGTTTCCTTGGTGCTAGATGAACGAACGTCTCTCCACTTGCTCAGTTCTGAGATATAAGTGTGTGTGAAAGCCGTCCTTCACCTAGCTTGTTGGGAACACAAATTTTCTTTTCAGTTGCAAACTCCATTCCATACATATATATGGGGAAGTACTAGCTCCAAGTCGGTTTGAAAGTGAAAACTGAAGGAACTTCAAACCGGCACTAGGAAACAGACTGAGAAAGCAGAGAATAAGTGTCTCCTGCAACCCGTTCCCTTGGTGCTAGATGAACGAACGTCTCTCCACTTGCTCTGTTCTGAGAGATAAGTGTGTGTGAAAGCCGTACTTCACCTAGCTTGTTGGGAACACAAAGTTTCTTTTCAGTTGCAAACTCCATTCCATACATATATATTTGGAGGTAGAAGCTCCAACTCGGTTTTACAGTGAAAACTGCAGGAACTTCAAACCGGCACTAGGAAACAGAGTGAGAAAGCAGAGAAAAAGTGTCTCCTGCAAACCGTTCCCTTGGTGCTAGATGAACGAACTTCTCTCCACTTGCTCAGTTCTGAGAGATAAGTGTGTGTGAAAGCCGTCCTTCACCTAGCTTGTTGGGAACACAAAGTTTCTTTTCATTTGCAAACTCCACTCCATACATATATATGGGGAGGTACAAGCTCCAACAAGGTTTTATAGTGAAAACTGCAGGAACTTCAAACCGGCACTAGGAAACAGACTGAGGAAGCAGAGAAAAAGTGTCCCCTGCAACCCGTTCCCTTGGTGCTAGATGAACGAACGTCTCTCCACTTGCTCTGTTCTGAGAGATAAGTGTGTGTGAAAGCCGTCCTTCACCTAGCTTGTGGGGAACACAAATTTTCTTTTCAGTTGCAAACCCCATTCCATACATATATATGGGGAGGTACAAGCTTCAACTCCGTTTGACAGTGAAAACTGCAGGAACTTCACACCGGCACTAGGAAACAGACTGAGAAAGCAGAGACAAAGTGTCTCCTGCAAACCGTTCCCTCGGTGCTAGATGAACGAACGTCTCTCCACTTGCTCTGTTCTGAGAGATAAGTGTGTGTGAAAGCCGTCCTTCACCTAGCTTGTTGGGAACACAAAGTTTCTTTTCAGTTGCAAACCCCATTCCATACATATATATGGGGAGGTACTAGCTTCAACTCGGTTTGACAGTGAAAACTGCAGGAACATCAAACCGGCACTAGGAAACAGACTGAGAAAGCAGAGAAAAAGTTTCTCCAGCAACCCGTTCCCATGGTGCTATATGAACGAACATCTCTCCACTTGCTCTGTTCTGAGAGATAAGTGTGTGTGAAAGCCGTCCTTCACCTAGCTTTTTGGGAACACAAAGTTTCTTTTCAGTTGCACACTCCATTCCATACATATATATTTGGAGGTAGAAGCTCCAACTCGTTTTTACAGTGAAAACTGCAGGAACTTCAAACCGGCACAAGGAATCAGACTGAGAAAGCAGAGAAAAAGTGTCTCCTGCAACCCGTTCCCTTGGTGCTAGATGAACGAACGTCTCTCCACTTGCTCAGTTCTGAGAGATAAGTGTGTGTGAAAGCCGTCCTTCACCTAGCTTGTTGGGAACACAAAGTTTCTTTTCAGTTGCAAACTCCATTCCATACATATATATTTGGAGGTAGAAGCTCCAACTCGGTTTTACAGTGAAAACTGCAGGAACTTCAAACCGGCACTAGGAAACAGACTGAGAAAGCAGAGAAATAGTGTCTCCTGCAACCCGTTCCCTTGGTGCTAGATGAACGAAAGTCTCTCCACTTGCTCAGTTCTGAGAGATAAGTGTGTGTGAAAGCCGTCCTTCACCTAGCTTGTTGGGTACACAAAGTTTCTTTTCAGTTGCAAACTCCATTCCATACATATATATTTGGAGGTAGAAGCTCCAACTCGGTTTTACAGTGAAAACTGCAGGAACTTCAAACCGGCACTAGGAAACAGAGTGAGAAAGCAGAGAAAAAGTGTCTCCTGCAAACCGTTCCCTTGGTGCTAGATGAACGAACTTCTCTCCACTTGCTCAGTTCTGAGAGATAAGTGTGTGTGAAAGCCGTCCTTCACCTAGCTTGTTGGGAACACAAAGTTTCTTTTCATTTGCAAACTCCACTCCATACATATATATGGGGAGGTACAAGCTCCAACAAGGTTTTATAGTGAAAACTGCAGGAACTTCAAACCGGCACTAGGAAACAGACTGAGGAAGCAGAGAAAAAGTGTCCCCTGCAACCCGTTCCCTTGGTGCTAGATGAACGAACGTCTCTCCACTTGCTCTGTTCTGAGAGATAAGTGTGTGTGAAAGCCGTCCTTCACCTAGCTTGTGGGGAACACAAATTTTCTTTTCAGTTGCAAACCCCATTCCATACATATATATGGGGAGGTACTAGCTTCAACTCCGTTTGACAGTGAAAACTGCAGGAACTTCACACCGGCACTAGGAAACAGACTGAGAAAGCAGAGACAAAGTGTCTCCTGCAAACCGTTCCCTCGGTGCTAGATGAACGAACGTCTCTCCACTTGCTCTGTTCTGAGAGATAAGTGTGTGTGAAAGCCGTCCTTCACCTAGCTTGTTGGGAACACAAATTTTCTTTTCAGTTGCAAACCCCATTCCATACATATATATGGGGAGGTACTAGCTTCAACTCGGTTTGACAGTGAAAACTGCAGGAACATCAAACCGGCACTAGGAAACAGACTGAGAAAGCAGAGAAAAAGTTTCTCCAGCAACCCGTTCCCATGGTGCTATATGAACGAACATCTCTCCACTTGCTCTGTTCTGAGAGATAAGTGTGTGTGAAAGCCGTCCTTCACCTAGCTTTTTGGGAACACAAAGTTTCTTTTCAGTTGCACACTCCATTCCATACATATATATTTGGAGGTAGAAGCTCCAACTCGTTTTTACAGTGAAAACTGCAGGAACTTCAAACCGGCACAAGGAATCAGACTGAGAAAGCAGAGAAAAAGTGTCTCCTGCAACCCGTTCCCTTGGTGCTAGATGAACGAACGTCTCTCCACTTGCTCAGTTCTGAGAGATAAGTGTGTGTGAAAGCCGTCCTTCACCTAGCTTGTTGGGAACACAAAGTTTCTTTTCAGTTGCAAACTCCATTCCATACATATATATTTGGAGGTAGAAGCTCCAACTCGGTTTTACAGTGAAAACTGCAGGAACTTCAAACCGGCACTAGGAAACAGACTGAGAAAGCAGAGAAATAGTGTCTCCTGCAACCCGTTCCCTTGGTGCTAGATGAACGAACTTCTCTCCACTTGCTCAGTTCTGAGAGATAAGTGTGTGTGAAAGCCGTCCTTCACCTAGCTTGTTGGGAACACAAATTTTCTTTTCAGTTGCAAACTCCATTCCATACATATATATGGGGAGGTACAAGCTCCAAAACGGTTTTACAGTGAAAACTGCAGGAACTTCAAACTGGCACTAGGAAACAGACTGAGGAAGCAGAGAAAAAGAGTCCCCTGCAACCCGTTCCCTTGGTGCTAGATGAACGAACGTCTCTCCACTTGCTCTGTTCTGAGAGATAAGTGTGTGTGAAAGCCGTCCTTCACCTAGCTTTTTGGGAACACAAAGTTTCTTTTCAGTTGCACACTCCATTCCATACATATATATTTGGAGGTAGAAGCTCCAACACGGTTTTACAGTGAAAACTGCAGGAAATTCAAACCGGCACTAGGAAACAGACTGAGAAAGCAGAGAAAAAGTGTCTCCTGCAACCCGTTCCCTTGGTGCTAGATGAACGAACGTCTCTCCACTTGCTCAGTTCTCAGAGATAAGTGTGTGTGAAAGCCGTCCTTCACCTAGCTTGTTTGGAACACAAATTTTCTTTTCACTTGCAAACCCCATTCCATACATATATATGGGGAGGTACTAGCTCCAACTCGGTTTGACAGTGAAAACTGCAGGAACTTCAAACCGGCACTAGGAAACAGACTGAGAAAGCAGAGAAAAAGTGTCTCCTGCAACCCGTTCCCTTGGTGCTAGATGAACGAACGTCTCTCCACTTGCTCTGTTCTCAGAGATAAGTGTGTGTGAAAGCCGTCCTTCACCTAGCTTGTTGGGAACACAAAGTTTCTTTTCAGTTGCAAACTCCATTCCATACATATATATGGGGAGGTAGAAGCTCCAACTCGGTTTTACACTGAAAACTGCAGGAACTTCAAACCGGCACTAGGAAACAGACTGAGAAAGCAGAGAAAAAGTGTCTCCTGCAACCCGTTCCCTTGGTGCTAGATGAACGAACGTCTCTCCACTTGCTCTGTTCTGAGAGATAAGTGTGTGTGAAAGCCGTCCTTCACCTAGCTTGTTGGGAACACAAAGTTTCTTTTCAGTTGCAAACTCCATTCCATACATATATATGGGGAGGTAGAAGCTCCAACTCGGTTTGACAGTGAAAACTGCAGGAACTTCAAACCGGCACTAGGAAACAGACTGAGAAAGCAGAGAAAAAGTGTCTCCTGCAACCCGTTCCCTTGGTGCTAGATGAACGAACGTCTCTCCACTTGCTCTGTTCTGAGAGATAAGTGTGTGTGAAAGCCGTCCTTCACCTAGCTTGTTGGAAACACAAAGTTTCTTTTCAGTTGCAAACTCCATTCCATACATATATATGGATAGGTACTAGCTCCAACTCGGTTTGACAATGAGAACTGCAGGAACTTCAAACCGGCACTAGGAAACAGACTGAGAAAGCAGAGAAATAGTTTCTCCTGCAAACCGTTCCCTTGGTGCTAGATGAACGAACGTCTCTCCACTTGCTCAGTTCTGAGAGATAAGTGTGTGTGAAAGCCGTAATTCACCTAGCTTTTTGGGAACAAAAAGTTTCTTTTCAGTTGCAAACTCCATTCCATACATATATATGGGGAGGTACTAGCTCCAACTCGGTTTGACAGTGAAAACTGCAGGAACATCAAACCGGCACTAGGAAACAGACTGAGAAAGCAGAGAAAAAGTTTCTCCTGCAACCCGTTCCCTTGGTGCTAGATGAACGAACGTCTCTCCACTTGCTCACTTCTGAGAGATAATTGTGTGTGAAAGCCATCCTTAACCTAGCTTGTTGGGAACACAAAGTTTCTTTTTAGTTGCAAACTCCATTCCATATATATATGGGGAGGTACTAGCTCCAACTCGGTTTGACAGTGAAAACTGCAGGAACTTCAAACCGGCACTAGGAAACAGACTGAGAAAGCAGAGAAAAAGTGTCTCCTGCAACCCGTTCCCTTGGTGCTAGATGAACGAACGTCTCTCCACTTGCTCAGTTCTGAGAGATAAGTGTGTGTGAAAGCCATCCTTAACCTAGCTTGTTGGGAACACAAAGTTTCTTTTCAGTTGCAAACTCCATTCCATACATATATATGGGGAGGTACTAGCTCCAAATCGGTTTGACAGTGAAAACTGCAGGAACTTCAAAACGGCACTAGGAAACAGACTGAGAAAGCAGACAAATTGTGTCTCCTGCATCCCGTTCCCTTTGTGCTAGATGAACGAACGTCTCTCCACTTGCTCAGTTCTGAGAGATAAGTGTGTGTGAAAGCCGTCCTTCACCTAGCTTGTTGGGAACACAAAGTTTCTTTTCAGTTGCAAACTCCATTCCATACATATATATGGGGAGGTACTAGCTCCAAGTCGTTTTGACAGTGAAAACTGCAGGAACTTCAAACAGGCACTAGGAAACAGACTGAGAAAGCAGAGAAAAAGTGTCTCCTGCAACCCGTTCCCTTGGTGCTAGATGAACGAACGTCTCTCCACTTGCTCATTTCTGAGAGATAAGTGTGAGTGAAAGCCGTCCTTCACCTAGCTTGTTGGGAACACAAAGTTTCTTTTCAGTTGCAAACTCCATTCCATACATATATATGGGGAGGTACTAGCTCCAACTCGGTTTGACAGCGAAAACTGCAGGAACTTCAAACCGGCACTAGGAAACAGACTGAGAAAGCAGAGAAAAAGTGTCTCCTGCAACCCGTTCCCTTGGTGCTAGATGAATGAACGTCTCTCCACTTGCTCAGTTCTGAGAGATAAGTGTGTGTGAAAGCCATCCTTAACCTAGCTTGTTGGGAACACAAAGTATCTTTTCAGTTGCAAACTCCATTCCATACATATATATGGGGAGGTACTAGCTCCAAATCGGTTTGACAGTGAAAACTGCAGGAACTTCAAAACGGCACTAGGAAACAGAATGAGAAAGCAGACAAAAAGAGTCTCCTGCATCCCGTTCCCTTGGTGCTAGATGAACGAACGTCTCTCCATTTGCACAGTTCTGAGAGATAAGTGTGTGTGAAAGCCGTCCTTCACCTAGCTTGTTGGGAACACAAAGTTTCTTTTCAGTTGCAAACTCCATTCCATACATATATATGGGGAGGTACAAGCTCCAACTCGGTTTGACAGTGAAAACTGCAGGAACTTCAAACCGGCACTAGGAAACAGACTGAGGAAGCAGAGAAAAAGTGTCCCCTGCAACCCGTTCCCTAGGTGCTAGATGAACGAACGTCTCTCCACTTGCTCTGTTCTGAGAGATAAGTGTGTGTGAAAGCCGTCCTTCACCTAGCTTGTTGGGAAAACAAAGTTTCTTTTCAGTTGCAAACTCCATTCCATACATATATATGGATAGGTACTAGCTCCAACTCGGTTTGACAGTGAAAACTGCAGGAACATCAAACCGGCACTAGGAAACAGACTGAGAAAGCAGAGAAAAAGTTTCTCCTGCAACCCGTTCCCTTGGTGCTAGATGAACGAACGTCTCTCCACTTGCTCACTTCTGAGAGATAATTGTGTGTGAAAGCCATCCTTAACCTAGCTTGTTTGGAAAACAAAGTTTCTCTTTATTTGCAAACTCCATTCCATACATATATATGGGGAGGTACTAGCTCCAAATCGGTTTGACAGTGAAAACTGCAGGAACTTCAAAACGGCACTAGGAAAAAGACTGAGAAAGCAGACAAAAAGTGTCTCCTGCAACCCGTTCCCTTGGTGCTAGATGAACGAACGTCTCTCCACTTGCTCAGTTCTGCGAGATAAGTCTGTGTGAAAGCCGTCCTCCACCTAGCTTGTTGGGAACACAAAGTTTCTTTTCTAGTTGCAAACTCCATTCCATACATATATATGGGGAGGTACATGCTCCAACTCGGTTTGACACTGAAAACTGCAGGAACTTCTAACCGGCACTAGGAAACAGACTGAGGAAGCAGAGAAAAAGTGTCTCCTGCAACCCGTTCCCTTGGTGCTAGATGAACGAACGTCACTCCACTAGCTCTGTTCTGAGAGATAAGTGTGTGTGAAAGCCGTCCTTCACCTAGCTGGTTGGGAACACAAAGTTTCTTTTCAGTTGCAAACTCCATTCCATATATATATGGGGAGGTACTAGCTCCAACTCGGTTTGAAAGTGAAAACTGCAGGAACTTCAAACCGGCACTAGGAAACAGACTGAGAAAGCAGACAAAAAGTGTCTCCTGCATCCCGTTCCCTTTGTGCTAGATGAACGAACGTCTCTCCACTTGCTCAGTTCTGAGAGATAATTGTGTGTGAAAGCCGTCCTTCACCTACCTTGTTGGGAACACAAAGTTTCTTTTCAGTTGCAAACTCCATTCCATACATATATATGGGGAGGTACAAGCTCCAACTCGGTTTGACAGTGAAAACTGCAGGAAATTCAAACCGGCACTAGGAAACAGACTGAGGAAGCAGAGAAAAAGTGTCTCCTGCAAACCCTTCCCTTGCTGCTAGATGAACGAACGTCTCTCCACTTGCTCAGTTCTGAGAGATAATTGTGTGTGAAAGCCGTCCTTCACCTACCTTGTTGGGAACACAAAGTTTCTTTTCAGTTGCAAACTCCATTCCATACATATATATGGGGAGGTACAAGCTCCAACTCGGTTTGACAGTGAAAACTGCAGGAAATTCAAACCGGCACTAGGAAACAGACTGAGGAAGCAGAGAAAAAGTTTCTCCTGCAACCCGTTCCCTAGGTGCTAGATGAACGAACGTCTCTCCACTTGCTCTGTTCTGAGAGATAAGTGTGTGTGAAAGCAGTCCTTCACCTAGCTTGTTGGGAACACAAAGTTTCTTTTCAGTTGCAAACTCCATTCCATACATATATATGGGGAGGTACAAGCTCCAACTCGGTTTGACAGTGAAAACTGCAGGAAATTCAAACCGGCACTAGGAAACAGACTGAGAAAGCAGAGAAAAAGTGTCTCCTGCAACCCGTTCCCTTGGTGCTAGATGAACGAACGTCTCTCCACTTGCTCTGTTCTGAGAGATAAGTGTGTGTGAAAGCCGTCCTTCACCTAGCTTGTTGGGAACACAAAGTTTCTTTTCAGTTGCAAACTCCATTCCATACATATATATGGGGAGGTACTAGCTCCAAGTCGTTTTGACAGTGAAAACTGCAGGAACTTCAAACCGGCACTAGGAAACAGACTGAGAAAGCAGAGAAAAAGTGTCTCCTGCAACCCGTTCCCTTGGTGCTAGATGAACGAACGTCTCTCCACTTGCTCATTTCTGAGAGATAAGTGTGAGTGAAAGCCGTCCTTCACCTAGCTTGTTGGGAACACAAAGTTTCTTTTCAGTTGCAAACTCCATTCCATACATATATATGGGGAGGTACTAGCTCCAACTCGGTTTGACAGCGAAAACTGCAGGAACTTCAAACCGGCACTATGAAACAGACTGAGAAAGCAGAGAAAAAGTGTCTCCTGCAACCCGTTCCCTTGGTGCTAGATGAATGAACGTCTCTCCACTTGCTCAGTTCTGAGAGATAAGTGTGTGTAAAAGCCATCCTTAACCTAGCTTGTTGGGAACACAAAGTATCTTTTCAGTTGCAAACTCCATTCCATACATATATATGGGGAGGTACTAGCTCCAAATCGGTTTGACAGTGAAAACTGCAGGAACTTCAAAGCGGCACTAGGAAACAGACTGAGAAAGCAGACAAAAAGAGTCTCCTGCATCCCGTTCCCTTGGTGCTAGATGAACGAACGTCTCTCCATTTGCACAGTTCTGAGAGATAAGTGTGTGTGAAAGCCGTCCTTCACCTAGCTTGTTGGGAACACAAAGTTTCTTTTCAGTTGCAAACTCCATTCCATACATACATATAGGGAGGTACAAGCTCCAACTCGGTTTGACAGTGAAAACTGCAGGAACTTCAAACCGGCACTAGGAAACAGACTGAGGAAGCAGAGAAAAAGTGTCCCCTGCAACCCGTTCCCTAGGTGCTAGATGAACGAACGTCTCTCCACTTGCTCTGTTCTGAGAGATATGTGTGTGTGAAAGCCGTCCTTCACCTAGCTTGTTGGGAAAACAAAGTTTCTTTTCAGTTGCAAACTCCATTCCATACATATATATGGATAGGTACTAGCTCCAACTCGGTTTGACAGTGAGAACTGCAGGAACTTCAAACCGGCACTAGGAAACAGACTGAGAAAGCATAGAAATAGTGTCTCCTGCAAACCGTTCCCTTGGTGCTAGATGAACGAACGTCTCTCCACTTGCTCAGTTCTGAGAGATAAGTGTGTGTGAAAGCCGTAATTCACCTAGCTTTTTGGGAACAAAAAGTTTCTTTTCAGTTGCAAACTCCATTCCATACATATATATGGGGAGGTACTAGCTCCAACTCGGTTTGACAGTGAAAACTGCAGGAACATCAAACCGGCACTAGGAAACAGACTGAGAAAGCAGAGAAAAAGTTTCTCCTGCAACCCGTTCCATTGGTGCTAGATGAACGAACGTCTCTCCACTTGCTCACTTCTGAGACATAATTGTGTGTGAAAGCCATTCTTAACCTAGCTTGTTGGGAACACAAATTTTCTTTTCAGTTGCAAACTCCATTCCATACATATATATGGGGAGGTACTAGCTCCAACTCGGTTTTACAGTGAAAACTGCAGGAACTTCAAACCGGCACTAGGAAACAGACTGAGAAAGCAGAGAAAAAGTGTCTCCTGCAACCCGTTCCCTTGGTGCTAGATGAACGAACGTCTCTCCACTTGCTCAGTTCTGAGAGATAAGTGTGTGTGAAAGCCGTCCTTCACCTAGCTTGTTGGGAACACAAAGTTTCTTTTCAGTTGCAAACTCCATTCCATACATATATATGGGGAGGTACTAGCTCCAACTCGGTTTGACAGTGAAAACTGCAGGAACTTCTAACCGGCACTAGGAAACAGACTGAGAAAGCAGAGAAAAAGTGTCTCCTGCAACCCGTTCCCTTGGTGCTAGTTTAACGAACGTCTCTCCACTTGCTCAGTTCTGAGAGATAAGTGTGTGTGAAAGCCGTCCTTCACCTAGCTTGTTGGGAACACAAAGTTTCTTTTCAGTTGCAAACTCCATTCCATACATATATATGGGGAGGTACTAGCTCCAACTCGGTTTGACAGTGAAAACTGCAGGAACTTCAAACCGGCACTAGGAAACAGACTGAGAATGCAGAGAAAAAGTGTCTCCTGCAAACCCTTCCCTTGCTGCTAGATGAACGAACGTCTCTCCACTTGCTCAGTTCTGAGAGAAAAGTGTGTGTGAAAGCCGTCCTTCACCTAGCTTGTTGGGAACACAAAGTTTCTTTTCAGTTGCACACTCCATTCCATACATATATATTTGGAGGTAGAAGCTCCAACTCGGTTTTACAGTGAAAACTGCAGGAACTTCAAACCGGCACTAGGAAACAGACTGAGAAAGCAGAGAAAAAGTGTCTCCTTCAACCCGTTTCCTTGGTGCTAGATGAACGAACGTCTCTCCACTTGCTCAGTTCTGAGATATAAGTGTGTGTGAAAGCCGTCCTTCAACTAGCTTGTTGGGAACACAAATTTTCTTTTCAGTTGCAAACTCCATTCCATACATATATATGGGGAAGTACTAGCTCCAAGTCGGTTTGAAAGTGAAAACTGAAGGAACTTCAAACCGGCACTAGGAAACAGACTGAGAAAGCAGAGAATAAGTGTCTCCTGCAACCCGTTCCCTTGGTGCTAGATTAACGAACGTCTCTCCACTTGCTCTGTTCTGAGAGATAAGTGTGTGTGAAAGCCGTCCTTCACCTAGCTTGTTGGGAACACAAAGTTTCTTTTCAGGTGCACACTCCATTCCATAAATATATATTTGGAGGTAGAGGCTCCAACTCGGTTTTACAGTGAAAACTGCAGGAACTTCAAACCGGCACTAGGAAACAGACTGAGAAAGCAGAGAAAAAGTGTCTCCTTCAACCCGTTTCCTTGGTGCTAGATGAACGAACGTCTCTCCACTTGCTCAGTTCTGAGAGATAAGTGTGTGTGAAAGCCGTCCTTCACCTAGCTTTTTGGGAACACAAATTTTCTTTTCAGTTGCAAACTCCATTCCATACATATTTATGGGGAGGTACTAGCTCCAACTCGGTTTGACAGTGAAAACTGCAGGAACTTCAAACCGGCACTAGGAAACAGACTGAGAAAGCAGAGAAAAAGTGTCTCCTGCAACCCGTTCCCTTGGTGCTAGATGAACGAACGTCTCTCCACTTGCTCAGTTCTGAGAGATAAGTGTGTGTGAAAGCCGTCCTTCACCTACCTTGTTGGGAACACAAAGTTTCTTTTCAGTTGCAAACTCCATTCCATACATATATATGGGGAGGTACTAGCTCCAACTCGGTTTGACAGTGAAAACTGCAGGAACTTCACACCGGCACTAGGAAACAGACTGAGAAAGCAGAGAAAAAGTGTCTCCTTCAACCCGTTTCCTTGGTGCTAGATGAACGAACGTCTCTCCACTTGCTCAGTTCTGAGAGATAAGTGTGTGTGAAAGCCGTCCTTCACCTAGCTTGTTGGGAACACAAAGTTTCTTTTCAGTTGCACACTCCATTCCATACATATATATTTGGAGGTAGAAGCTCCAAATCGGTTTTACAGTGAAAACTGCAGGAACTTCAAACCGGCACTAGGAAACAGACTGAGAAAGCAGAGAAAAAGTGTCTCCTTCAACCCGTTTCCTTGGTGCTAGATGAACGAACGTCTCTCCACTTGCTCAGTTCTGAGATATAAGTGTGTGTGAAAGCCGTCCTTCACCTAGCTTGTTGGGAACACAAATTTTCTTTTCAGTTGCAAACTCCATTCCATATATATATATGGGGAAGTACTAGCTCCAAGTCGGTTTGAAAGTGAAAACTGAAGGAACTTCAAACCGGCACTAGGAAACAGACTGAGAAAGCAGAGAATAAGTGTCTCCTGCAACCCGTTCCCTTGGTGCTAGATGAACGAACGTCTCTCCACTTGCTCTGTTCTGAGAGATAAGTGTGTGTGAAAGCCGTACTTCACCTAGCTTGTTGGGAACACAAAGTTTCTTTTCAGTTGCAAACTCCATTCCATACATATATATGGGGAGGTAGAAGCTCCAATTCGGTTTTACAGTGAAAACTGCAGGAACTTCAAACCGGCACTAGGAAACATACTGAGAAAGCAGAGAAAAAGTGTCTCCTGCAACCCGTTCCCTTGGTGCTAGATGAACGAAAGTCTCTCCACTTGCTCAGTTCTGAGAGATAAGTGTGTGTGAAAGCCGTCCTTCACCTAGCTTGTTGGGTACACAAAGTTTCTTTTCAGTTGCAAACTCCATTCCATACATATATATTTGGAGGTAGAAGCTCCAACTCGGTTTTACAGTGAAAACTGCAGGAACTTCAAACCGGCACTAGGAAACAGAGTGAGAAAGCAGAGAAAAAGTGTCTCCTGCAAACCGTTCCCTTGGTGCTAGATGAACGAACTTCTCTCCACTTGCTCAGTTCTGAGAGATAAGTGTGTGTGAAAGCCGTCCTTCACCTAGCTTGTTGGGAACACAAAGTTTCTTTTCATTTGCAAACTCCACTCCATACATATATATGGGGAGGTACAAGCTCCAACAAGGTTTTATAGTGAAAACTGCAGGAACTTCAAACCGGCACTAGGAAACAGACTGAGGAAGCAGAGAAAAAGTGTCCCCTGCAACCCGTTCCCTTGGTGCTAGATGAACGAACGTCTCTCCACTTGCTCTGTTCTGAGAGATAAGTGTGTGTGAAAGCCGTCCTTCACCTAGCTTGTGGGGAACACAAATTTTCTTTTCAGTTGCAAACCCCATTCCATACATATATATGGGGAGGTACTAGCTTCAACTCCGTTTGACAGTGAAAACTGCAGGAACTTCACACCGGCACTAGGAAACAGACTGAGAAAGCAGAGACAAAGTGTCTCCTGCAAACCGTTCCCTCGGTGCTAGATGAACGAACGTCTCTCCACTTGCTCTGTTCTGAGAGATAAGTGTGTGTGAAAGCCGTCCTTCACCTAGCTTGTTGGGAACACAAATTTTCTTTTCAGTTGCAAACCCCATTCCATACATATATATGGGGAGGTACTAGCTTCAACTCGGTTTGACAGTGAAAACTGCAGGAACATCAAACCGGCACTAGGAAACAGACTGAGAAAGCAGAGAAAAAGTTTCTCCAGCAACCCGTTCCCATGGTGCTATATGAACGAACATCTCTCCACTTGCTCTGTTCTGAGAGATAAGTGTGTGTGAAAGCCGTACTTCACCTAGCTTTTTGGGAACACAAAGTTTCTTTTCAGTTGCACACTCCATTCCATACATATATATTTGGAGGTAGAAGCTCCAACTCGTTTTTACAGTGAAAACTGCAGGAACTTCAAACCGGCACAAGGAATCAGACTGAGAAAGCAGAGAAAAAGTTTCTCCTTCAACCCGTTTCCTTGGTGCTAGATGAACGAACGTCTCTCCACTTGCTCAGTTCTGAGATATAAGTGTGTGTGAAAGCCGTCCTTCAACTAGCTTGTTGGGAACACAAATTTTCTTTTCAGTTGCAAACTCCATTCCATACATATATATGGGGAAGTACTAGCTCCAAGTCTGTTTGAAAGTGAAAACTGAAGGAACTTCAAACCGGCACTAGGAAACAGACTGAGAAAGCAGAGAATAAGTGTCTCCTGCAACCCGTTCCCTTGGTGCTAGATTAACGAACGTCTCTCCACTTGCTCTGTTCTGAGAGATAAGTGTGTGTGAAAGCCGTCCTTCACCTAGCTTGTTGGGAACACAAAGTTTCTTTTCAGTTGCACACTCCATTCCATAAATATATATTTGGAGGTAGAGGCTCCAACTCGGTTTTACAGTGAAAACTGCAGGAACTTCAAACCGGCACTAGGAAACAGACTGAGAAAGCAGAGAAAAAGTGTCTCCTTCAACCCGTTTCCTTGGTGCTAGATGAACGAACGTCTCTCCACTTGCTCAGTTCTGAGAGATAAGTGTGTGTGAAAGCCGTCCTTCACCTAGCTTTTTGGGAACACAAATTTTCTTTTCAGTTGCAAACTCCATTCCATACATATTTATGGGGAGGTACTAGCTCCAACTCGGTTTGACAGTGAAAACTGCAGGAACTTCAAACCGGCACTAGGAAACAGACTGAGAAAGCAGAGAAAAAGTGTCTCCTGCAACCCGTTCCCTTGGTGCTAGATGAACGAACGTCTCTCCACTTGCTCAGTTCTGAGAGATAAGTGTGTGTGAAAGCCGTCCTTCACCTACCTTGTTGGGAACACAAAGTTTCTTTTCAGTTGCCAACTCCATTCCATACATATATATGGGGAGGTACTAGCTCCAACTCGGTTTGACAGTGAAAACTGCAGGAACTTCACACCGGCACTAGGAAACAGACTGAGAAAGCAGAGAAAAAGTGTCTCCTTCAACCCGTTTCCTTGGTGCTAGATGAACGAACGTCTCTCCACTTGCTCAGTTCTGAGAGATAAGTGTGTGTGAAAGCCGTCCTTCACCTAGCTTGTTGGGAACACAAAGTTTCTTTTCAGTTGCACACTCCATTCCATACATATATACTTGGAGGTAGAAGCTCCAAATCGGTTTTACAGTGAAAACTGCAGGAACTTCAAACCGGCACTAGGAAACAGACTGAGAAAGCAGAGAAAAAGTGTCTCCTTCAACCCGTTTCCTTGGTGCTAGATGAACGAACGTCTCTCCACTTGCTCAGTTCTGAGAGATAAGTGTGTGTGAAAGCCGTCCTTCACCTAGCTTTTTGGGAACACAAATTTTCTTTTCAGTTGCAAACTCCATTCCATACATATATATGGGGAAGTACTAGCTCCAAGTCGGTTTGAAAGTGAAAACTGAAGGAACTTCAAACCGGCACTAGGAAACAGACTGAGAAAGCAGAGAATAAGTGTCTCCTGCAACCCGTTCCCTTGGTGCTAGATGAACGAACGTCTCTCCACTTGCTCTGTTCTGAGAGATAAGTGTGTGTGAAAGCCGTACTTCACCTAGCTTGTTGGGAACACAAAGTTTCTTTTCAGTTGCAAACTCCATTCCATACATATATATGGGGAGGTAGAAGCTCCAACTCGGTTTTACAGTGAAAACTGCAGGAACTTCACACCGGCACTAGGAAACAGACTGAGAAAGCAGAGAAAAAGTGTCTCCTGCAACCCGTTCCCTTGGTGCTAGATGAACGAAAGTCTCTCCACTTGCTCAGTTCTGAGAGATAAGTGTGTGTGAAAGCCGTCCTTCACCTAGCTTGTTGGGAACACAAAGTTTCTTTTCAGTTGCAAACTCCATTCCATACATATATATTTGGAGGTAGAAGCTCCAACTCGGTTTTACAGTGAAAACTGCAGGAACTTCAAACCGGCACTAGGAAACAGAGTGAGAAAGCAGAGAAAAAGTGTCTCCTGCAAACCGTTCCCTTGGTGCTAGATGAACGAACTTCACTCCACTTGCTCAGTTCTGATAGATAAGTGTGTGTGAAAGCCGTCCTTCACCTAGCTTGTTGGGAACACAAAGTTTCTTTTCATTTGCAAACTCCACTCCATACATATATATGGGGAGGTACAAGCTCCAACAAGGTTTTATAGTGAAAACTGCAGGAACTTCAAACCGGCACTAGGAAACAGACTGAGGAAGCAGAGAAAAAGTGTCCCCTGCAACCCGTTCCCTTGGTGCTAGATGAACGAACGTCTCTCCACTTGCTCTGTTCTGAGAGATAAGTGTGTGTGAAAGCCGTCCTTCACCTAGCTTGTGGGGAACACAAATTTTCTTTTCAGTTGCAAACCCCATTCCATACATATATATGGGGAGGTACTAGCTTCAACTCCGTTTGACAGTGAAAACTGCAGGAACTTCACACCGGCACTAGGAAACAGACTGAGAAAGCAGAGACAAAGTGTCTCCTGCAAACCGTTCCCTCGGTGCTAGATGAACGAACGTCTCTCCACTTGCTCTGTTCTGAGAGATAAGTGTGTGTGAAAGCCGTCCTTCACCTAGCTTGTTGGGAACACAAATTTTCTTTTCAGTTGCAAACCCCATTCCATACATATATATGGGGAGGTACTAGCTTCAACTCGGTTTGACAGTGAAAACTGCAGGAACATCAAACCGGCACTAGGAAACAGACTGAGAAAGCAGAGAAAAAGTTTCTCCAGCAACCCGTTCCCATGGTGCTATATGAACGAACATCTCTCCACTTGCTCTGTTCTGAGAGATAAGTGTGTGTGAAAGCCGTCCTTCACCTAGCTTTTTGGGAACACAAAGTTTCTTTTCAGTTGCACACTCCATTCCATACATATATATTTGGAGGTAGAAGCTCCAACTCGTTTTTACAGTGAAAACTTCAGGAACTTCAAACCGGCACAAGGAATCAGACTGAGAAAGCAGAGAAAAAGTGTCTCCTGCAACCCGTTCCCTTGGTGCTAGATGAACGAACGTCTCTCCACTTGCTCAGTTCTGAGAGATAAGTGTGTGTGAAAGCCGTCCTTCACCTAGCTTGTTGGGAACACAAAGTTTCTTTTCAGTTGCAAACTCCATTCCATACATATATATTTGGAGGTAGAAGCTCCAACTCGGTTTTACAGTGAAAACTGCAGGAACTTCAAACCGGCACTAGGAAACAGACTGAGAAAGCAGAGAAATAGTGTCTCCTGCAACCCGTTCCCTTGGTGCTAGATGAACGAACTTCTCTCCACTTGCTCAGTTCTGAGAGATAAGTGTGTGTGAAAGCCGTCCTTCACCTAGCTTGTTGGGAACACAAATTTTCTTTTCAGTTGCAAACTCCATTCCATACATATATATGGGGAGGTACAAGCTCCAAAACGGTTTTACAGTGAAAACTGCAGGAACTTCAAACTGGCACTAGGAAACAGACTGAGGAAGCAGAGAAAAAGAGTCCCCTGCAACCCGTTCCCTTGGTGCTAGATGAACGAACGTCTCTCCACTTGCTCTGTTCTGAGAGATAAGTGTGTGTGAAAGCCGTCCTTCACCTAGCTTTTTGGGAACACAAAGTTTCTTTTCAGTTGCACACTCCATTCCATACATATATATTTGGAGGTAGAAGCTCCAACACGGTTTTACAGTGAAAACTGCAGGAAATTCAAACCGGCACTAGGAAACAGACTGAGAAAGCAGAGAAAAAGTGTCTCCTGCAACCCGTTCCCTTGGTGCTAGATGAACGAACGTCTCTCCACTTGCTCAGTTCTCAGAGATAAGTGTGTGTGAAAGCCGTCCTTCACCTAGCTTGTTTGGAACACAAATTTTCTTTTCAGTTGCAAACCCCATTCCATACATATATATGGGGAGGTACTAGCTCCAACTCGGTTTGACAGTGAAAACTGCAGGAACTTCAAACCGGCACTAGGAAACAGACTGAGAAAGCAGAGAAAAAGTGTCTCCTGCAACCCGTTCCCTTGGTGCTAGATGAACGAACGTCTCTCCACTTGCTCTGTTCTCAGAGATAAGTGTGTGTGAAAGCCGTCCTTCACCTAGCTTGTTGGGAACACAAAGTTTCTTTTCAGTTGCAAACTCCATTCCATACATATATATGGGGAGGTAGAAGCTCCAACTCGGTTTTACACTGAAAACTGCAGGAACTTCAAACCGGCACTAGGAAACAGACTGAGAAAGCAGAGAAAAAGTGTCTCCTGCAACCCGTTCCCTTGGTGCTAGATGAACGAACGTCTCTCCACTTGCTCTGTTCTGAGAGATAAGTGTGTGTGAAAGCCGTCCTTCACCTAGCTTGTTGGGAACACAAAGTTTCTTTTCAGTTGCAAACTCCATTCCATACATATATATGGGGAGGTAGAAGCTCCAACTCGGTTTGACAGTGAAAACTGCAGGAACTTCAAACCGGCACTAGGAAACAGACTGAGAAAGCAGAGAAAAAGTGTCTCCTGCAACCCGTTCCCTTGGTGCTAGATGAACGAACGTCTCTCCACTTGCTCTGTTCTGAGAGATAAGTGTGTGTGAAAGCCGTCCTTCACCTAGCTTGTTGGAAACACAAAGTTTCTTTTCAGTTGCAAACTCCATTCCATACATATATATGGATAGGTACTAGCTCCAACTCGGTTTGACAGTGAGAACTGCAGGAACTTCAAACCGGCACTAGGAAACAGACTGAGAAAGCAGAGAAATAGTGTCTCCTGCAAACCGTTCCCTTGGTGCTAGATGAACGAAAGTCTCTCCACTTGCTCAGTTCTGAGAGATAAGTGTGTGTGAAAGCCGTAATTCACCTAGCTTTTTTGAACAAAAAGTTTCTTTTCAGTTGCAAACTCCATTCCATACATATATATGGGGAGGTACTAGCTCCAACTCGGTTTGACAGTGAAAACTGCAGGAACATCAAACCGGCACTAGGAAACAGACTGAGAAAGCAGAGAAAAAGTTTCTCCTGCAACCCGTTCCCTTGGTGCTAGATGAACGAACGTCTCTCCACTTGCTCACTTCTGAGAGATAATTGTGTGTGAAAGCCATCCTTAACCTAGCTTGTTGGGAACACAAAGTTTCTTTTTAGTTGCAAACTCCATTCCATATATATATGGGGAGGTACTAGCTCCAACTCGGTTTGACAGTGAAAACTGCAGGAACTTCAAACCGGCACTAGGAAACAGACTGAGAAAGCAGAGAAAAAGTGTCTCCTGCAACCCGTTCCCTTGGTGCTAGATGAACGAACGTCTCTCCACTTGCTCAGTTCTGAGAGATAAGTGTGTGTGAAAGCCATCCTTAACCTAGCTTGTTGGGAACACAAAGTTTCTTTTCAGTTGCAAACTCCATTCCATACATATATATGGGGAGGTACTAGCTCCAAATCGGTTTGACAGTGAAAACTGCAGGAACTTCAAAACGGCACTAGGAAACAGACTGAAAAAGCAGACAAATTGTGTCTCCTGCATCCCGTTCCCTTTGTGCTAGATGAACGAACGTCTCTCCACTTGCTCAGTTCTGAGAGATAAGTGTGTGTGAAAGCCGTCCTTCACCTAGCTTGTTGGGAACACAAAGTTTCTTTTCAGTTGCAAACTCCATTCCATACATATATATGGGGAGGTACTAGCTCCAAGTCGTTTTGACAGTGAAAACTGCAGGAACTTCAAACCGGCACTAGGAAACAGACTGAGAAAGCAGAGAAAAAGTGTCTCCTGCAACCCGTTCCCTTGGTGCTAGATGAACGAACGTCTCTCCACTTGCTCATTTCTGAGAGATAAGTGTGAGTGAAAGCCGTCCTTCACCTAGCTTGTTGGGAACACAAAGTTTCTTTTCAGTTGCAAACTCCATTCCATACATATATATGGGGAGGTACTAGCTCCAACTCGGTTTGACAGCGAAAACTGCAGGAACTTCAAACCGGCACTAGGAAACAGACTGAGAAAGCAGAGAAAAAGTGTCTCCTGCAACCCGTTCCCTTGGTGCTAGATGAATGAACGTCTCTCCACTTGCTCAGTTCTGAGAGATAAGTGTGTGTGAAAGCCATCCTTAACCTAGCTTGTTGGGAACACAAAGTATCTTTTCAGTTGCAAACTCCATTCCATACATATATATGGGGAGGTACTAGCTCCAAATCGGTTTGACAGTGAAAACTGCAGGAACTTCAAAACGGCACTAGGAAACAGAATGAGAAAGCAGACAAAAAGAGTCTCCTGCATCCCGTTCCCTTGGTGCTAGATGAACGAACGTCTCTCCATTTGCACAGTTCTGAGAGATAAGTGTGTGTGAAAGCCGTCCTTCACCTAGCTTGTTGGGAACACAAAGTTTCTTTTCAGTTGCAAACTCCATTCCATACATATATATGGGGAGGTACAAGCTCCAACTCGGTTTGACAGTGAAAACTGCAGGAACTTCAAACCGGCACTAGGAAACAGACTGAGGAAGCAGAGAAAAAGTGTCCCCTGCAACCCGTTCCCTAGGTGCTAGATGAACGAACGTCTCTCCACTTGCTCTGTTCTGAGAGATAAGTGTGTGTGAAAGCCGTCCTTCACCTAGCTTGTTGGGAAAACAAAGTTTCTTTTCAGTTGCAAACTCCATTCCATACATATATATGGATAGGTACTAGCTCCAACTCGGTTTGACAGTGAAAACTGCAGGAACATCAAACCGGCACTAGGAAACAGACTGAGAAAGCAGAGAAAAAGTTTCTCCTGCAACCCGTTCCCTTGGTGCTAGATGAACGAACGTCTCTCCACTTGCTCACTTCTGAGAGATAATTGTGTGTGAAAGCCATCCTTAACCTAGCTTGTTTGGAAAACAAAGTTTCTCTTTATTTGCAAACTCCATTCCATACATATATATGGGGAGGTACTAGCTCCAAATCGGTTTGACAGTGAAAACTGCAGTAACTTCAAAAAGGCACTAGGAAAAAGACTGAGAAAGCAGACAAAAAGTGTCTCCTGCAACCCGTTCCCTTGGTGCTAGATGAACGAACGTCTCTCCACTTGCTCAGTTCTGCGAGATAAGTTTGTGTGAAAGCCGTCCTCCACCTAGCTTGTTGGGAACACAAAGTTTCTTTTCTAGTTGCAAACTCCATTCCATACATATATATGGGGAGGTACATGCTACAACTCGGTTTGACACTGAAAACTGCAGGAACTTCTAACCGGCACTAGGAAACAGACTGAGGAAGCAGAGAAAAAGTGTCTCCTGCAACCCGTTCCCTTGGTGCTAGATGAACGAACGTCACTCCACTAGCTCTGTTCTGAGAGATAAGTGTGTGTGAAAGCCGTCCTTCACCTAGCTTGTTGGGAACACAAAGTTTCTTTTCAGTTGCAAACTCCATTCCATATATATATGGGGAGGTACTAGCTCCAACTCAGTTTGAAAGTGAAAACTGCAGGAACTTCAAACCGGCACTAGGAAACAGACTGAGAAAGCAGACAAAAAGTGTCTCCTGCATCCCGTTCCCTTTGTGCTAGATGAACGAACGTCTCTCCACTTGCTCAGTTCTGAGAGATAATTGTGTGTGAAAGCCGTCCTTCACCTACCTTGTTGGGAACACAAAGTTTCTTTTCAGTTGCAAACTCCATTCCATACATATATATGGGGAGGTACAAGCTCCAACTCGGTTTGACAGTGAAAACTGCAGGAACTTCAAACCGGCACTAGGAAACAGACTGAGGAAGCAGAGAAAAAGTTTCTCCTGCAACCCGTTCCCTAGGTGCTAGATGAACGAACGTCTCTCCACTTGCTCTGTTCTGAGAGATAAGTGTGTGTGAAAGCAGTCCTTCACCTAGCTTGTTGGGAACACAAAGTTTCTTTTCAGTTGCAAACTCCATTCCATACATATATATGGGGAGGTACAAGCTCCAACTCGGTTTGACAGTGAAAACTGCAGGAAATTCAAACCGGCACTAGGAAACAGACTGAGAAAGCAGAGAAAAAGTGTCTCCTGCAACCCGTTCCCTTGGTGCTAGATGAACGAACGTCTCTCCACTTGCTCTGTTCTGAGAGATAAGGGTGTGTGAAAGCCGTCCTTCACCTAGCTTGTTGGGAACACAAAGTTTCTTTTCAGTTGCAAACTCCATTCCATACATATATATGGGGAGGTACTAGCTCCAAGTCGTTTTGACAGTGAAAACTGCAGGAACTTCAAACCGGCACTAGGAAACAGACTGAGAAAGCAGAGAAAAAGTGTCTCCTGCAACCCGTTCCCTTGGTGCTAGATGAACGAACGTCTCTCCACTTGCTCATTTCTGAGAGATAAGTGTGAGTGAAAGCCGTCCTTCACCTAGCTTGTTGGGAACACAAAGTTTCTTTTCAGTTGCAAACTCCATTCCATACATATATATGGGGAGGTACTAGCTCCAACTCGGTTTGACAGCGAAAACTGCAGGAACTTCAAACCGGCACTAGGAAACAGACTGAGAAAGCAGAGAAAAAGTGTCTCCTGCAACCCGTTCCCTTGGTGCTAGATGAATGAACGTCTCTCCACTTGCTCAGTTCTGAGAGATAAGTGTGTGTGAAAGCCATCCTTAACCTAGCTTGTTGGGAACACAAAGTATCTTTTCAGTTGCAAACTCCATTCCATACATATATATGGGGAGGTACTAGCTCCAAATCGGTTTGACAGTGAAAACTGCAGGAACTTCAAAGCGGCACTAGGAAACAGACTGAGAAAGCAGACAAAAAGAGTCTCCTGCATCCCGTTCCCTTGGTGCTAGATGAACGAACGTCTCTCCATTTGCACAGTTCTGAGAGATAAGTGTGTGTGAAAGCCGTCCTTCACCTAGCTTGTTGGGAACACAAAGTTTCTTTTCAGTTGCAAACTCCATTCCATACATACATATAGGGAGGTACAAGCTCCAACTCGGTTTGACAGTGAAAACTGCAGGAACTTCAAACCGGCACTAGGAAACAGACTGAGGAAGCAGAGAAAAAGTGTCCCCTGCAACCCGTTCCCTAGGTGCTAGATGAACGAACGTCTCTCCACTTGCTCTGTTCTGAGAGATATGTGTGTGTGAAAGCCGTCCTTCACCTAGCTTCTTGGGAAAACAAAGTTTCTTTTCAGTTGCAAACTCCATTCCATACATATATATGGATAGGTACTAGCTCCAACTCGGTTTGACAGTGAGAACTGCAGGAACTTCAAACCGGCACTAGGAAACAGACTGAGAAAGCATAGAAATAGTGTCTCCTGCAAACCGTTCCCTTGGTGCTAGATGAACGAACGTCTCTCCACTTGCTCAGTTCTGAGAGATAAGTGTGTGTGAAAGCCGTAATTCACCTAGCTTTTTGGGAACAAAAAGTTTCTTTTCAGTTGCAAACTCCATTCCATACATATATATGGGGAGGTACTAGCTCCAACTCGGTTTGACAGTGAAAACTGCAGGAACATCAAACCGGCACTAGGAAACAGACTAAGAAAGCAGAGAAAAAGTTTCTCCTGCAACCCGTTCCCTTGGTGCTAGATGAACGAACGTCTCTCCACTTGCTCACTTCTGAGACATAATTGTGTGTGAAAGCCATCCTTAACCTAGCTTGTTGGGAAAACAAAGTTTCTTTTCAGTTGCAAACTCCATTCCATACATATATATGGGGAGGTACTAGCTCCAAATCGGTTTGACAGTGAAAACTGCAGGAACTTCAAAACGGCACTAGGAAAAAGACTGAGAAAGCAGACAAAAAGTGTCTCCTGCAACCCGTTCCCTTGGTGCTAGATGAACGAACGTCTCTCCACTTGCTCAGTTCTACGAGATAAGTTTGTGTGAAAGCCGTCCTCCACCTAGCTTGTTGGGAACACAAAGTTTCTTTTCTAGTTGCAAACTCCATTCCATACATATATATGTGGAGGTACAAGCTCCAACTCGGTTTGACAGTGAAAACTGCAGGAACTTCAAACCGGCAATAGGAAACAGACTGAGGAAGCAGAGAAAAAGTGTCTCCTGCAACCCGTTCCCTTGGTGCTAGATGAACGAACGTCTCTCCACTTGCTCTGTTCTGAGAGATAAGTGTGTGTGAAAGCCGTCCTTCACCTAGCTTGTTGGGAACACAAAGTTTCTTTTCAGTTGCAAACTCCATTCCATACATATATATGGGGAGGTACTAGCTCCAAGTCGTTTTGACAGTGAAAACTGCAGGAACTTCAAACCGGCACTAGGAAACAGACTGAGAAAGCAGAGAAAAAGTGTCTCCTGCAACCCGTTCCCTTGGTGCTAGATGAACGAACGTCTCTCCACTTGCTCATTTCTGAGAGATGAGTGTGTGTGAAAGCCGTCCTTCACCTAGCTTGTTGGGAACACAAAGTTTCTTTTCATTTGCAAACTACATTCCATACATATATATGGGGAGGTACTGCCTCCAACTCGGTTTGACAAAGAAAACTGCAGGAACTTCAAACCGGCACTAGGAAACAGACTGAGAAAGCAGAGAAAAAGTGTCTCCTGCAACCCGTTCCCTTGGTGCTAGATGAACGAACGTCTCTCCACTTGCTCAGTTCTGAGATATAAGTGTGTGTGAAAGCCGTCCTTCACCTAGCTTGTTGGGAACACAAAGTTTCTTTTCAGTTGCAAACTCCATTCCATACATATATATGGGGAGGTACAAGCTCCAACTCGGTTTGACAGTGAAAACTGCAGGAACTTCAAACCGGCACTAGGAAACAGACTGAGAACGCAGAGAAAAAGTGTCTCCTGCAACCCGTTCCCTTGGTGCTAGATGAACGAACGTCTCTCCACTTGCTCAGTTCTGAGAGATAAGTGTGTGTGAAAGCCGTCCTTCACCTAGCTTGTTGGGAACACAAAGTTTCTTTTCAGTTGCAAACTCCATTCCATACATATATATGGGGAGGTACTAGCTCTAACTCGGTTTGACAGTGAAAACTGCAGGAACTTCAAACCGGCACTAGGAAACAGACTGAGAAAGCAGAGAATAAGTGTCTCCTGCAACCCGTTCCCTTGGTGCTAGATGAACGAACGTCTCTCCACTTGCTCAGTTCTGAGAGATAAGTGTGTGTGAAAGCCGTCCTTCACCTAGCTTGTTGGGAACACAAAGTTTCTTTTCAGTTGCAAACTCCATTCCATACATATATATGGGGAGGTACTAGCTCCAACTCGGTTTGAAAGTGAAAACTGCAGGAACTTCAAACCGGCACTAGGAAACAGACTGAGAAAGCAGAGAAAAAGTGTCTCCTGCAACCCGTTCCCTTGGTGCTAGATGAACGAACGTCTCTCCACTTGCTCAGTTCTGAGAGATAAGTGTGTGTGAAAGCCGTCCTTCACCTAGCTTGTTGGGAACACAAAGTTTCTTTTCAGTTGCAAACTCCATTCCATACATATATATGGGGAGGTACTAGCTCCAACTCGGTTTGACAGTGAAAACTGCAGGAACTTCAAACCGGCACTAGGAAACAGACTGAGAAAGCAGAGAAAAAGTGTCTCCTGCAACCCGTTCCCTTGGTGCTAGATGAACGAACGTCTCTCCACTTGCTCAGTTCTAGAGATAAGTGTGTGTGAAAGCCGTCCTTCACCTAGCTTGTTGGGAACACAAAGTTTCTTTTCAGTTGCAAACTCCATTCCATACATATATATGGGGAGGTACTAGCTCCAACTCGGTTTGACAGTGAAAACTGCAGGAACTTCAAACCGGCACTAGGAAACAGACTGAGAAAGCAGAGAAAAAGTGTCTCCTGCAAACCCTTCCCTTGCTGCTAGATGAACGAACGTCTCTCCACTTGCTCAGTTCTGAGAGATAAGTGTGTGTGAAAGCCGTCCTTCACCTAGCTTTTTGGGAACACAAAGTTTCTTTTCAGTTGCACACTCCATTCCATATATATATATTGGGAGGTAGAAGCTCCAACTCGGTTTTACAGTGAAAACTGCAGGAACTTCAAACCGGCACTAGGAAACAGACTGAGAAAGCAGAGAAAAAGTGTCTCCTGCAAACCCTTCCCTTGCTGCTAGATGAACGAACGTCTCTCCACTTGCTCAGTTCTGAGAGATAAGTGTGTGTGAAAGCCGTCCTTCACCTAGCTTGTTGGGAACACAAATTTTCTTTTCAGTTGCAAACTCCATTCCATACATATTTATGGGGAGGTACTAGCTCCAACTCGGTTTGACAGTGAAAACTGCAGGAACTTCAAACCGGCACTAGGAAACAGACTGAGAAAGCAGAGAAAAAGTGTCTCCTGCAACCCGTTCCCTTGGTGCTAGATGAACGAACGTCTCTCCACTTGCTCACTTCTGAGAGATATGTGTGTGTGAAAGCCGTCCTTCACCTAGCTTGTTGGGAACACAAAGTTTCTTTTCAGTTGCAAACTCCATTCCATACATATATATGGGGAGGTACTAGCTCCAACTCGGTTTGACAGTGAAAACTGCAGGAACTTCACACCGGCACTAGGAAACAGACTGAGAAAGCAGAGAAAAAGTGTCTCCTTCAACCCGTTTCCTTGGTGCTAGATGAACGAACGTCTCTCCACTTGCTCAGTTCTGAGAGATAAGTGTGTGTGAAAGCCGTCCTTCACCTAGCTTGTTGGGAACACAAAGTTTCTTTTAAGTTGCACACTCCATTCCATACATATATATATGGAGGTAGAAGCTCCAACTCGGTTTTACAGTGAAAACTGCAGGAACTTCAAACCGGCACTAGGAAACAGACTGAGAAAGCAGAGAAAAAGTGTCTCCTTCAACCCGTTTCTTTGGTGCTAGATGAACGAACGTCTCTCCACTTGCTCAGTTCTGAGATATAAGTGTGTGTGAAAGCCGTCCTTCAACTAGCTTGTTGGGAACACAAATTTTCTTTTCAGTTGCAAACTCCATTCCATACATATATATGGGGAAGTACTAGCTCCAAGTCGGTTTGAAAGTGAAAACTGAAGGAAATTCAAACCGGCACTAGGAAACAGACTGAGAAAGCAGAGAATAAGTGTCTCATGCAACCCGTTCCCTTGGTGCTAGATGAACGAACGTCTCTCCACTTGCTCTGTTCTGAGAGATAAGTGTGTGTGAAAGCCGTCCTTCACCTAGCTTGTTGGGAACACAAAGTTTCTTTTCAGTTGCAAACTCCATTCCATACATATATATGGGGAGGTAGAAGCTCCAATTCGGTTTTACAGTGATAACTGCAGGAACTTCAAACCGGCACTAGGAAACATACTGAGAAAGCAGAGAAAAAGTGTCTCCTGCAAACCGTTCCCTTGGTGCTAGATGAACGAACTTCTCTCCACTTGCTCAGTTCTGAGAGATAAGTGTGTGTTAAAGCCGTCCTTCACCTAGCTTGTTGGGAACACAAAGTTTCTTTTCATTTGCAAAGTCCACTCCATACATATATATGGGGAGGTACAAGCTCCAACAAGGTTTTATAGTGAAAACTGCAGGAACTTCAAACCGGCACTAGGAAACAGACTGAGGAAGCAGAGAAAAAGTGTCCCCTGCAACCCGTTCCCTTGGTGCTAGATGAACGAACGTCTCTCCACTTGCTCTGTTCTGAGAGATAAGTGTGTGTGAAAGCCGTCCTTCACCTAGCTTGTTGGGAACACAAATTTTCTTTTCAGTTGCAAACCCCATTCCATACATATATATGGGGAGGTACTAGCTTCAACTCGGTTTGACAGTGAAAACTGCAGGAACTTCACACCGGCACTAGGAAACAGACTGAGAAAGCAGAGACAAAGTGTCTCCTGCAACCCGTTCCCTCGGTGCTAGATGAACGAACGTCTCTCCACTTGCTCTGTTCTGAGAGATAAGTGTGTGTGAAAGCCGTCCTTCACCTAGCTTGTTGGGAACACAAAGTTTCTTTTCAGTTGCAAACTCCATTCCATACATATATATGGGGAGGTAGAAGCTCCAACTCGGTTTTACAGTGAAAACTGCAGGAAATTCAAACCGGCACTAGGAAATAGACTGAGAAAGCAGAGAAAAAGTGTCTCCTGCAACCCGTTCCCTTTGTGCTAGATGAACGAACGTCTCTCCACTTGCTCTGTTCTGAGAGATAAGTGTGTGTGAAAGCCGTCCTTCACCTAGCTTGTTGGGAACACAAATTTTCTTTTCAGTTGCAAACCCCATTCCATACATATATATGGGGAGGTACTAGCTTCAACTCGGTTTGACAGTGAAAACTGCAGGAACATCAAACCGGCACTAGGAAACAGACTGAGAAAGCAGAGAAAAAGTTTCTCCAGCAACCCGTTCCCATGGTGCTATATGAACGAACATCTCTCCACTTGCTCTGTTCTGAGAGATAAGTGTGTGTGAAAGCCGTCCTTCACCTAGCTTTTTGGGAACACAAAGTTTCTTTTCAGTTGCACACTCCATTCCATACATATATATTTGGAGGTAGAAGCTCCAACTCGTTTTTACAGTGAAAACTGCAGGAACTTCAAACCGGCACAAGGAATCAGACTGAGAAAGCAGAGAAAAAGTGTCCCCTGCAACCCGTTCCCTTGGTGCTAGATGAACGAACGTCTCTCCACTTGCTCAGTTCTGAGAGATAAGTGTGTGTGAAAGCCGTCCTTCACCTAGCTTGTTGGGAACACAAAGTTTCTTTTCAGTTGCAAACTCCATTCCATACATATATATTTGGATGTAGAAGCTCCAACTCGGTTTTACAGTGAAAACTGCAGGAACTTCAAACCGGCACTAGGAAACAGACTGAGAAAGCAGAGAAAAAGTGTTTCCTGCAACCCGTTCCCATGGTGCTAGATAAACGAACTTCTCTCCACTTGCTCAGTTCTGAGAGATAAGTGTGTGTGAAAGCCGTCCTTCACCTAGCTTGTTGAGAACACAAATTTTCTTTTCAGTTGCAAACTCCATTCCATACATATATATGGGGAGGTACTAGCTCCAACTCGGTTTGACAGTGAAAACTGCAGGAACTTCAAACCGGCACTAGGAAACAGACTGAGGAAGCAGACAAAAAGTGTCTCCTGCAACCCGTTCACTTGGTGCTATATGAACGAACGTCTCTCCACTTGCTCAGTTCTGAGAGGTAAGTGTGTGTGAAAGCCGTCCTTCACCTAGCTTGTTGGGAACACAAAGTTTCTTTTCACTTGCAAACTCCATTCCATACATATATATGGGGAGGTAGAATCTCCAACTCGCTTTTACAGTGAAAACTGCAGGAACTTCAAACCGGCACTAGGAAACAGACTGAGAAAGCAGAGAAAAACTGTCTCCTGCAACCCGTTCCCTTGGTGCTAGATGAACGAACGTCTCTCCACTTGCTCAGTTCTGAGAGATAAGTGTGTGTGAAAGCCGTCCTTCACCTAGCTTGTTGGGAACACAAAGTTTCCTTTTAGTTGCAAACACCATTCCATACATATATATGGGGAAGTACTAGCTCCAACTCGGTTTTACAGTGAAAACTGCAGGAACTTCAAACCGGCACTTGGAAACAGACTGAGAAAGCAGAGAAAAAGTGGCTCCAGCACCCCGTTCCCTTGGTGCTAGATGAACGAACGTCTCTCCACTTGCTCTGTTCTGAGAGATAAGTGTGTGTGAAAGCCGTCCTTCAATTAGCTTGTTGGGAACACAAAGTTTCTTTTCAGTTGCAAACTCTATTCCATACATATATATGGGGAGGTAGAAGCTCCAACACGGTTTTACAGTGAAAACTGCAGGAACTTCAAACCGGCACTAGGAAACAGACTGAGAAAGCAGAGAAAAAGTGTCTCCTGCAACCCGTTCCCTTGGTGCTAGATGAACGAACGTCTCTCCACTTGCTCAGTTCTGAGAGATAAGTGTGTGTGAAAGCCGTCCTTCACTTAGCTTGTTGGGAACACAAAGTTACTTTTCATTTGCAAACTCCACTCCACACATATATATGGGGAGGTACAAGCTCCAACACGGTTTTACAGTGAAAACTGCAGGAACTTCAAACCGGCACTAGGAAACAGACTGAGGAAGCAGAGAAAAAGAGTCCCCTGCAACCCGTTCCCTTGGTGCTAGATGAACGAACGTCTCTCCACTTGCTCTGTTCTGAGAGATAAGTGTGTGTGAAAGCCGTCCTTCACCTAGCTTTTTGGGAACACAAAGTTTCTATTCAGTTGCACACTCCATTCCATACATATATATTTGGAGGTAGAAGCTCCAACACGGTTTTACAGTGAAAACTGCAGGAAATTCAAACCGGCACTAGGAAACAGACTGAGAAAGCAGAGAAAAAGTGTCTCCTGCAACCCGTTCCCTTGGTGCTAGATGAACGAACGTCTCTCCACTTGCTCAGTTCTCAGAGATAAGTGTGTGTGAAAGCCGTCCTTCACCTAGCTTGTTTGGAACACAAATTTTCTTTTCAGTTGCAAACCCCATTCCATACATATATATGGGGAGGTCCTAGCTCCAACTCGGTTTGACAGTGAAAACTGCAGGAACTTCAAACCGGCACTAGGAAACAGACTGAGAAAGCAGAGAAAAAGTGTCTCCTGCAACCCGTTCCCTTGGTGCTAGATGAACGAACGTCTCTCCACTTGCTCTGTTCTCAGAGATAAGTGTGTGTGAAAGCCGTCCTTCACCTAGCTTGTTGGGAACACAAAGTTTCTTTTCAGTTGCAAACTCCATTCCATACATATATATGGGGAGGTAGAAGCTCCAACTCGGTTTTACAGTGAAAACTGCAGGAAATTCAAACCGGCACTAGGAAACAGACTGAGAAAGCAGAGAAAAAGTGTCTCCTGCAACCCGTTCCCTTGGTGCTAGATGAACGAACGTCTCTCCACTTGCTCTGTTCTGAGAGATAAGTGTGTGTGAAAGCCGTCCTTCACCTAGCTTGTTGGGAACACAAAGTTTCTTTTCAGTTGCAAACTCCATTCCATATATATATATGGGGAGGTAGATGCTCCAACTCGGTTTTACAGTGAAAACTGCAGGAACTTCAAACCGGCACTAGGAAACAGACTGAGAAAGCAGAGAAAAAGTGTCTCCTGCAACCCGTTCCCTTGGTGCTAGATGAACGAACGTCTCTCCACTTGCTCTGTTCTGAGAGATAAGTGTGTGTGAAAGCCGTCCTTCACCTAGCTTGTTGGGAACACAATGTTTCTTTTCAGTTGCAAACTCCATTCCATACATATATATGGGGAGGTACTAGCTCAAACTCGGTTTTACAGTGAAAACTGCAGGAACTTCAAACCGGCACTAGGAAACAGACTGAGAAAGCAGAGAAAAAGTGTCTCCTGCAACCCGTTCCCTTGGTGCTAGATGAACGAACGTCTCTCCACTTGCTAAGTTCTCAGAGATAATTGTGGGTGAAAGCCGTCCTTCACCTAGCTTGTTGGGAACACAAATTTTCTTTTCAGTTGCAAACCCCATTCCATACATATATATGGGGAGGTACTAGCTCCAACTCGGTTTGACAGTGAAAACTGCAGGAACTTCAAACCGGCACTAGGAAACAGACTGAGAAAGCAGAGAAAAAGTGTCTCCTGCAACCCGTTCCCTTGGTGCTAGATGAACGAAAGTCTCTCCACTTGCTCTGTTCTCAGAGATAAGTGTGTGTGAAAGCCGTCCTTCACCTAGCTTGTTGGGAACACAAAGTTTCTTTTCAGTTGCAAACCCCATTCCATACATATATATGGGGAGGTACTAGCTCCAACTCGGTTTGACAGTGAAAACTGCAGGAACTTCAAACCGGCACTAGGAAACAGACTGAGAAAGCAGAGAAAAAGTGTCTCCTGCAACCCGTTCCCTTGGTGCTAGATGAACGAAAGTCTCTCCACTTGCTCTGTTCTCAGAGATAAGTGTGTGTGAAAGCCGTCCTTCACCTAGCTTGTTGGGAACACAAAGTTTCTTTTCAGTTGCAAACTCCATTCCATACATATATATGGGGAGGTAGAAGCTCCAACTCGGTTTTACAGTGAAAACTGCAGGAACTTCAAACCGGCACTAGGAAACAGACTGAGAAAGCAGAGAAAAAGTGTCTCCTGCAACCCGTTCCCTTGGTGCTAGATGAACGAACGTCTCTCCACTTGCTCTGTTCTGAGAGATAAGTGTGTGTGAAAGCCGTCCTTCACCTAGCTTGTTGGGAACACAAAGTTACTTTTCAGTTGCAAACTCCATTCCATACATATATATGGGGAGGTAGAAGCTCCAAATCGGTTTTACAGTGAAAACTGCAGGAACTTCAAACCGGCACTAGGAAACAGACTGAGAAAGCAGAGAAAAAGTGTCTCCTGCAACCCGTTCCCTTGGTGCTAGATGAACGAACGTCTCTCCACTTGCTCTGTTCTGAGAGATAAGTGTGTGTGAAAGCCGTCCTTCACCTAGCTTGTTGGGAACACAAAGTTTCTTTTCAGTTGCAAACTCCATTCCATACATATATATGGGGAGGTAGAATCTCCAACTCGGTTTTACAGTGAAAACTGCAGGAACTTCAAACCGGCACTAGGAAACAGACTGAGAAAGCAGAGAAAAAGTGTCTCCTGCAACCCGTTCCCTTGGTGCTAGATGAACGAACGTCTCTCCACTTGCTAAGTTCTCAGAGATAATTGTGGGTGAAAGCCGTCCTTCAACTAGCTTGTTGGGAACACAAATTTTCTTTTCAGATGCAAACCCCATTCCATACATATATATGGGGAGGTACTAGCTCCAACTCGGTTTGACAGTGAAAACTGCAGGAACTTCAAACCGGCACTAGGAAACAGACTGAGAAAGCAGAGAAAAAGTGTCTCCTGCAACCCGTTCCCTTGGTGCTAGATGAACGAACGTCTCTCCACTTGCTAAGTTCTCAGAGATAAGTGTGTGTGAAAGCCGTCCTTCACCTAGCTTGTTGGGAACACAAAGTTTCTTTTCAGTTGCAAACTCCATTCCATACATATATATGGGGAGGTAGAAGCTCCAACTCGGTTTTACAGTGAAAACTGCAGGAACTTCAAACCGGCACTAGGAAACAGACTGAGAAAGCAGAGAAAAAGTGTCTCCTGCAACCCGTTCCCTTGGTGCTAGATGAACGAACGTCTCTCCACTTGCTCTGTTCTGAGAGATAAGTGTGTGTGAAAGCCGTCCTTCACCTAGCTTGTTGGGAACACAAAGTTTCTTTTCAGTTGCAAACTCCATTCCATACATATATATGGGGAGGTAGAAGCTCCAACTCGGTTTTACAGTGAAAACTGCAGGAACTTCAAACCGGCACTAGGAAACAGACTGAGAAAGCAGAGAAAAAGTGTCTCCTGCAACCCGTTCCCTTGGTGCTAGATGAACGAACGTCTCTCCACTTGCTCTGTTCTGAGAGATAAGTGTGTGTGAAAGCCGTCCTTCACCTAGCTTTTTGGGAACACAATGTTTCTTTTCAGTTGAAAACTCCATTCCATACATATATATGGGGAGGTACTAGCTCAAACTCGGTTTTACAGTGAAAACTGCAGGAACTTCAAACCGGCACTAGGAAACAGACTGAGAAAGCAGAGAAAAAGTGTCTCCTGCAACCCGTTCCCTTGGTGCTAGATGAACGAACGTCTCTCCACTTGCTCTGTTCTCAGATATAAGTGTGTGTGAAAGCCGTCCTTCACCTAGCTTGTTGGGAACACAAAATTTCTTTTCAGTTGCACACTCCATTCCATACATATATATTTGGAGGTAGAAGCTCCAACACGGTTTTACAGTGAAAACTGCAGGAAATTCAAACCGGCACTAGGAAACAGACTGAGAAAGCAGAGAAAAAGTGTCTCCTGCAACCCGTTCCCTTGGTGCTAGATGAACGAACGTCTATCCACTTGCTCAGTTCTCAGAGATAAGTGTGTGTGAAAGCAGTCCTTCACCTAGCTTGTTGGGAACACAAATTTTCTTTTCAGTTGCAAACCCCATTCCATACATATATATGGGGAGGTACTAGCTCCAACTCAGTTTGACAGTGAAAACTGCAGGAACTTCAAACCGGCACTAGGAAACAGACTGAGAAAGCAGAGAAAAAGTGTCTACTGCAACCCGTTCCCTT
Source organism: Camelus dromedarius (assembly GCF_036321535.1). NCBI lineage: Eukaryota > Metazoa > Chordata > Mammalia > Artiodactyla > Camelidae > Camelus > Camelus dromedarius. The sequence goes on from NW_026989835.1 coordinate 1,528,090, forward strand.
GGTGCTAGATGAACGAACGTCTCTCCACTTGCTCAGTTCTGAGAGATAAGTGTGTGTGAAAGCCGTCCTTCAACTAGCTTGTTGGGAACACAAAGTTTCTTTTCAGTTGCAAACTCCATTCCATACATATATATGGGGAGGTAGAAGCTCCAACTCGGTTTTACAGTGAAAACTGCAGGAACATCAAACCGGCACTAGGAAACAGACTGAGAAAGCAGACAAAAAGTGTCTCCTGCAACCCGTTCCCTTGGTGCTAGATGAACGAACGTCTCTCCAATTGCTCAGTTCTGAGAGATAAGTGTGTGTGAAAGCCGTCCTTCACCTAGCTTGTTGGGAACACAAAGTTTCTTTTCATTTGCAAACTCCACTCCATACATATATATGGGGAGGTACAAGCTCCAACTCGGTTTTACAGTGAAAACTGCAGGAACTTCAAACCGGCACTAGGAAACAGACTGAGAAAGCAGAGAAAAAGTGTCTCCTGCAACCCGTTCCCTTGGTGCTAGATAAACGAACGTCTCTCCACTTGCTCAGTTCTGAGAGATAAGTGTGTGTGAAAGCCGTCCTTCACCTAGCTTGTTGGGAACACAAAGTTTCTTTTCATTTGCAAACTCCACTCCATACATATATATGGGGAGGTACAAGCTCCAAATCGGTTTTACAGTGAAAACTGCAGGAACTTCAAACCGGCACTAGGAAACAGACTGAGGAAGCAGAGAAAAAGTGTCTCCTGCAACCCGTTCCCTTGGTGCTAGATGAACGAACGTCTCTCCACTTGCTCAGTTCTGAGAGATAAGTGTGTGTGAAAGCCGTCCTTCAACTAGCTTGTTGAGAACACAAAGTTTCTTTTCAGTTGCAAACTCCATTCCATACATATATATGGGGAGGTACAAGCTCCAACTCGGTTTGACAGTGAAAACTGCAGGAACTTCAAACCGGCACTAGGAAATAGACTGAGAATGCACAGAAAAAGTGTCTCATGCAACCCGATCCCTTGGTGCTAGATGAACGAATGTCTCTCCACTTGCTCAGTTCTGAGAGATAAGTGTGTGTGAAAGCCGTACTTCACCTATCTTGTAGGGAACACAAAGTTCTTATCAGTTGCAAACTCCATTCCATACATATATATGGGGAGGTACTAGCTCCAACTCGGTTTTACAGTGAAAACTGCAGGAACTTCAAACCGGCACTAGGAAACAGACTGAGAAAGCAGAGAATAAGTGTCTCCTGCAACCCGTTCCCTTGGTGCTAGATGAACGAACGTCTCTCCACTTGCTCAGTTCTGAGAGATAAGTGTGTGTGAAAGCCGTCCTTCACCTAGCTTGTTGGGAACACAAAGTTTCTTTTCAGTTGCAAACTCCATTCCATTCATATATATGGGGAGGTACTAGCTCCAACTCGGTTTGACAGTGAAAACTGCAGGAACTTCAAACCGGCACTAGGAAACAGACTGAGAAACAGAGAAAAAGTGTCTCCTGCAACCCGTTCCCTTGGTGCTAGATGAACGAACGTCTCTCCACTTGCTCAGTTCTGAGAGAAAAGTGTGTGTGAAAGCCGTCCTTCACCTAGCTTGTTGGGAACACAAATTTTCTTTTAAGTTGCAAACTCCATTCCATACATATATATGGGGAGGTACTAGCTCCAACTCGGTTTGACAGTGAAAACTGCAGGAACTTCAAACTGGCACGAGGAAACAGACTGAGATAGCAGAGACAAAGTGACTCCTGCAACCCGTTCCCTTGGTGCTAGATGAACGAACGTCTCTCCACTTGCTCTGTTCTGAGAGATAAGTGTGTGTGAAAGCCGTCCTTCACCTAGCTTGTTGGGAACACAAAGTTTCTTTTCAGTTGCAAACTCCATTCCATACATATATATGGGGAGGTAGAAGCTCCAACTCGGTTTTACAGTGAAAACTGCAGGATCTTTAAACCGGCACTAGGAAACAGACTGAGAATGCAGAGAAAATGTGTCTCCTGCAACCCGTTCCCTTGGTGCTAGATGAACGAACGTCTCACCACTTGCTCAGTTCTGAGAGATAAGTGTGTGTGAAAGCCGTCCTTCACCTAGCTTGTTGGGAACACAAAGTTTCTTTTCAGTTGCAAACTCCATTCCATACATATATATGGGGAGGTACTAGCTCCAACTCGGTTTTACAGTGAAAACTGCAGGAACTTCAAACCGGCACTTTGAAACAGACTGAGAAAGTAGAGAAAAAGTGTCTCCTGCAACCCGTTCCCTTGGTGCTAGATGAACGAACGTCTCTCCACTTGCTCAGTTCTGAGAGATAAGTGTGTGTGAAAGCCGTCCTTCACTTAGCTTGTTGGGAACACAAATTTTCTTTTCAGTTGCAAACCCCATTCCATACATATATATGGGGAGGTACTAGCTCCAAATCGGTTTGACAGTGAAAACTGCAGGAACTTCAAACCGGCACTAGGAAACAGACTGAGAAAGCAGAGGCAAAGTGTCTCCTGCAACCCGTTCCCTTGGTGCTAGATGAACGAACATCTCTCCACTTGCTCAGTTCTGAGAGATAAGTGTGTGTGAAAGCCGTCCTTCACCTAGCTTGTTGGGAACACAAAGTTTCTTTTCAGTTGCAAACTATATTCCATACATATATATTTGGAGGTAGAAGCTCCAACTCGGTTTTACAGTGAAAACTGCAGGAACTTCAATCCGGCACTAGGAAACAGACTGAGAAAGCAGAGAAAAAGTGTTTTCTGCAACCCGTTCCATTGGTGCTAGATGAACGAACGTCTCTCCACTTGCTCAGTTCTGAGAGATAAGTGTGAGTGAAAGCCGTCCTTCACCTAGCTTGTTGGGAACACAAAGTTTCTTTTCAGTTGCAAACTCCAATCCATACATATATATAGGGAGGTAGAAGCTCCAACTCGGTTTTACAGTGAAAACTGCAGGAACTTCAAACCGGCACTAGGAAAAAGACTGAGGAAGCAGACAAAAAGTGTCTCCTGCAACCCGTTCCCTTGGTGCTAGATGAACGAACGTCTCTCCACTTGCTCAGTTCTGAGAGATAAGTGTGTGTGAAAGCCGTCCTTCACCTAGCTTGTTGGGAACACAAAGTTTCTTTTCGGTTGCAAACTCCATTCCATACATATATATGGGGAGGTACTAGCTCCAACTCGGTTTGACAGTGAAAACTGCAGGAACTTCAAACCGGCACTAGGAAACAGACTGAGAAAGCAGAGAAAAAGTGTCTCCTGCAACCCGTTCCCTTGGTGCTAGATGAACGAACGTCTCTCCACTTGCTCAGTTCTGAGAGATAAGTGTGTGTGAAAGCCGTCCTTCACCTAGCTTGTTGGGAACACAAAGTTTCTTTTCAGTTGCAAACCCCATTCCATACATATATATGGGGATGTACTAGCTCCAACTCGGTTTGACAGTGAAAACTGCAGGAACTTCAAACCGGCACTAGGAAACAGACTGAGGAAGCAGAGAAAAAGTGTCTCCTGCAACCCGTTCCCTTGGTGCTAGATGAACGAACGTCTCTCCACTTGCTCTGTTCTCAGAGATAAGTGTGTGTGAAAGCCGTCCTTCACCTAACTTGTTGGGAACACAAAGTTTCTTTTCAGTTGCAAACTCCATTCCATACATATATATGGGGAGGTACTAGCTCCAACTCGGTTTGACAGTGAAAACTGCAGGAACTTCAAACCGGCACTAGGAAACAGACTGAGGAAGCAGAGAAAAAGTGTCTCCTGCAACCCGTTCCCTTGGTGCTAGATGAACGAACGTCTCTCCACTTGCTCTGTTCTGAGAGATAAGTGTGTGTGAAAGCCGTCCTTCACCTATCTTGTTGGGAACACAAAGTTTCTTTTCAGTTGCAAACTCCATTCCATACATATATATGGGGAGGTACTAGCTCCAAGTCGTTTTGACAGTGAAAACTGCAGGAACTTCAAACCGGCACTAGGAAACAGAATGAGAAAGCAGAGAAAAAGTGTCTCCTGCAACCCGTTCCCTTGGTGCTAGATGAACGAACGTCTCTCCACTTGCTCATTTCTGAGAGATGAGTGTGTGTGAAAGCCGTCCTTCACCTAGCTTGTTGGGAACACAAAGTTTCTTTTCATTTGCAAACTCCATTCCATACATATATATGGGGAGGTACTACCTCCAACTCGGTTTGACAAAGAAAACTGCAGGAACTTCAAACCGGCACTAGGAAACAGACTGAGAAAGCAGAGAAAAAGTGTCTCCTGCAACCCGTTCCCTTGGTGCTAGATGAACGAACGTCTCTCCACTTGCTCAGTTCTGAGATATAAGTGTGTGTGAAAGCCGTCCTTCACCTAGCTTGTTGGGAACACAAAGTTTCTTTTCAGTTGCAAACTCCATTCCATACATATATAAGGGGAGGTACAAGCTCCAACTCGGTTTGACAGTGAAAACTGCAGGAACTTCAAACCGGCACTAGGAAACAGACTGAGAACGCAGAGAAAAAGTGTCTCCTGCAACCCGTTCCCTTGGTGCTAGATGAACGAACGTCTCTCCACTTGCTCAGTTCTGAGAGATAAGTGTGTGTGAAAGCCGTCCTTCACCTAGCTTGTTGGGAACACAAAGTTTCTTTTCAGTTGCAAACTCCATTCCATACATATATATGGGGAGGTACTAGCTCCAACTCGGTTTGACAGTGAAAACTGCAGGAACTTCAAACCGGCACTAGGAAACAGACTGAGAAAGCAGAGAATAAGTGTCCCCTGCAACCCGTTCCCTTGGTGCTAGATGAACGAACGTCTCTCCACTTGCTCAGTTCTGAGAGATAAGTGTGTGTGAAAGCCGTCCTTCACCTAGCTTGTTGGGAACACAAAGTTTCTTTTCAGTTGCAAACTCCATTCCATACATATATATGGGGAGGTACTAGCTCCAACTCGGTTTGAAAGTGAAAACTGCAGGAACTTCAAACCGGCACTAGGAAACACACTGAGAAAGCAGAGAAAAAGTGTCTCCTGCAACCCGTTCCCTTGGTGCTAGATGAACGAACGTCTCTCCACTTGCTCAGTTCTGAGAGATAAGTGTGTGTGAAAGCCGTCCTTCACCTAGCTTGTTGGGAACACAAAGTTTCTTTTCAGTTGCAAACTCCATTCCATACATATATATGGGGAGGTACTAGCTCCAACTCGGTTTGACAGTGAAAAATGCAGGAACTTCAAACCGGCACTAGGAAACAGACTGAGAAAGCAGAGAAAAAGTGTCTCCTGCAACCCGTTCCCTTGGTGCTAGATGAACGAACGTCTCTCCACTTGCTCAGTTCTGTGAGATATGTGTGTGTGAAAGCCGTCCTTCACCTAGCTTGTTGGGAACACAAAGTTTCTTTTCAGTTGCAAACTCCATTCCATACATATATATGGGGAGGTAGAAGCTCCAACTCGGTTTTACAGTGAAAACTGCAGGAACTTCAAACCGGCACTAGGAAACAGACTGAGAAAGCAGAGAAAAAGTGTCTCCTGCAACCCGTTCCCTTGGTGCTAGATGAACGAACGTCTCTCCACTTGCTCAGTTTTGAGAGATAAGTGTGTGTGAAAGCCGTCCTTCAACTAGCTTGTTGGGAACACAAAGTTTCTTTTCAGTTGCAAACTCCATTCCATACATATATATGGGGAGGTACAAGCTCCAACTCGGTTTGACAGTGAAAACTGCAGGAACTTCAAACCGGCACTAGGAAACAGACTGAGAAAGCAGAGAAAAAGTGTCTCCTGCAACCCGTTCCCTTGGTGCTAGATGAACGAACGTCTCTCCACTTGCTCAGTTCTGAGAGATAAGTGTGTGTGAAAGCCGTCCTTCACCTAGCTTGTTGGGAACACAAAGTTTCTTTTCAGTTGCAAACTCCATTCCATACATATATATGGGGAGGTAGAAGCCCCAACTCGGTTTTACAGTGAAAACTGCAGGAACTTCAAACCGGCACTAGGAAACAGACTGAGAAAGCAGAGAAAAAGTGTCTCCTGCAACCCGTTCCCTTGGTGCTAGATGAACGAACGTCTCTCCACTTGCTCAGTTCTGAGAGATAAGTGTGTGTGAAAGCCGTCCTTCACCTAGCTTGTTGGGAACACAAAGTTTCTTTTCAGTTGCAAACCCCATTCCATACATATATATGGGGATGTACTAGCTCCAACTCGGTTTGACAGTGAAAACTGCAGGAACTTCAAACCGGCACTAGGAAACAGACTGAGGAAGCAGAGAAAAAGTGTCTCCTGCAACCCGTTCCCTTGGTGCTAGATGAACGAACGTCTCTCCACTTGCTCTGTTCTCAGAGATAAGTGTGTGTGAAAGCCGTCCTTCACCTAGCTTGTTGGGAACACAAAGTTTCTTTTCAGTTGCAAACTCCATTCCATACATATATATGGGGAGGTACTAGCTCCAACTCGGTTTGACAGTGAAAACTGCAGGAACTTCAAACCGGCACTAGGAAACAGACTGAGGAAGCAGAGAAAAAGTGTCTCCTGCAACCCGTTCCCTTGGTGCTAGATGAACGAACGTCTCTCCACTTGCTCTGTTCTGAGAGATAAGTGTGTGTGAAAGCCGTCCTTCACCTATCTTGTTGGGAACACAAAGTTTCTTTTCAGTTGCAAACTCCATTCCATACATATATATGGGGAGGTACTAGCTCCAAGTCGTTTTGACAGTGAAAACTGCAGGAACTTCAAACCGGCACTAGGAAACAGAATGAGAAAGCAGAGAAAAAGTGTCTCCTGCAACCCGTTCCCTTGGTGCTAGATGAACGAACGTCTCTCCACTTGCTCATTTCTGAGAGATGAGTGTGTGTGAAAGCCGTCCTTCACCTAGCTTGTTGGGAACACAAAGTTTCTTTTCATTTGCAAACTCCATTCCATACATATATATGGGGAGGTACTACCTCCAACTCGGTTTGACAAAGAAAACTGCAGGAACTTCAAACCGGCACTAGGAAACAGACTGAGAAAGCAGAGAAAAAGTGTCTCCTGCAACCCGTTCCCTTGGTGCTAGATGAACGAACGTCTCTCCACTTGCTCAGTTCTGAGATATAAGTGTGTGTGAAAGCCGTCCTTCACCTAGCTTGTTGGGAACACAAAGTTTCTTTTCAGTTGCAAACTCCATTCCATACATATATAAGGGGAGGTACAATCTCCAACTCGGTTTGACAGTGAAAACTGCAGGAACTTCAAACCGGCACTAGGAAACAGACTGAGAACGCAGAGAAAAAGTGTCTCCTGCAACCCGTTCCCTTGGTGCTAGATGAACGAACGTCTCTCCACTTGCTCAGTTCTGAGAGATAAGTGTGTGTGAAAGCCGTCCTTCACCTAGCTTGTTGGGAACACAAAGTTTCTTTTCAGTTGCAAACTCCATTCCATACATATATATGGGGAGGTACTAGCTCCAACTCGGTTTGACAGTGAAAACTGCAGGAACTTCAAACCGGCACTAGGAAACAGACTGAGAAAGCAGAGAATAAGTGTCCCCTGCAACCCGTTCCCTTGGTGCTAGATGAACGAACGTCTCTCCACTTGCTCAGTTCTGAGAGATAAGTGTGTGTGAAAGCCGTCCTTCACCTAGCTTGTTGGGAACACAAAGTTTCTTTTCAGTTGCAAACTCCATTCCATACATATATATGGGGAGGTACTAGCTCCAACTCGGTTTGAAAGTGAAAACTGCAGGAACTTCAAACCGGCACTAGGAAACACACTGAGAAAGCAGAGAAAAAGTGTCTCCTGCAACCCGTTCCCTTGGTGCTAGATGAACGAACGTCTCTCCACTTGCTCAGTTCTGAGAGATAAGTGTGTGTGAAAGCCGTCCTTCACCTAGCTTGTTGGGAACACAAAGTTTCTTTTCAGTTGCAAACTCCATTCCATACATATATATGGGGAGGTACTAGCTCCAACTCGGTTTGACAGTGAAAACTGCAGGAACTTCAAACCGGCACTAGGAAACAGACTGAGAAAGCAGAGAAAAAGTGTCTCCTGCAACCCGTTCCCTTGGTGCTAGATGAACGAACGTCTCTCCACTTGCTCAGTTCTGTGAGATATGTGTGTGTGAAAGCCGTCCTTCACCTAGCTTGTTGGGAACACAAAGTTTCTTTTCAGTTGCAAACTCCATTCCATACATATATATGGGGAGGTAGAAGCTCCAACTCGGTTTTACAGTGAAAACTGCAGGAACTTCAAACCGGCACTAGGAAACAGACTGAGAAAGCAGAGAAAAAGTGTCTCCTGCAACCCGTTCCCTTGGTGCTAGATGAACGAACGTCTCTCCACTTGCTCAGTTCTGAGAGATAAGTGTGTGTGAAAGCCGTCCTTCAACTAGCTTGTTGGGAACACAAAGTTTCTTTTCAGTTGCAAACTCCATTCCATACATATATATGGGGAGGTACAAGCTCCAACTCGGTTTGACAGTGAAAACTGCAGGAACTTCAAACCGGCACTAGGAAACAGACTGAGAAAGCAGAGAAAAAGTGTCTCCTGCAACCCGTTCCCTTGGTGCTAGATGAACGAACGTCTCTCCACTTGCTCAGTTCTGAGAGATAATTGTGTGTGAAAGCCGTCCTTCACCTAGCTTGTTGGGAACACAAAGTTTCTTTTCAGTTGCAAACTCCATTCCATACATATATATGGGGAGGTAGAAGCCCCAACTCGGTTTTACAGTGAAAACTGCAGGAACTTCAAACCGGCACTAGGAAACAGACTGAGAAAGCAGAGAAAAACTGTCTCCTGCAACCCGTTCCCTTGGTGCTAGATGAACGAACGTCTCTCCACTTGCTCAGTTCTGAGAGATAAGTGTGTGTGAAAGCCGTCCTTCACCTAGCTTGTTGGGAACACAAAGTTTCTTTTCAGTTGCAAACTCCATTCCATACATATATATGGGGAGGTACTAGCTCCAACTCGGTTTGACAGTGAAAACTGCAGGAACTTCAAACCGGCACTAGGAAACAGACTGAGAAAGCAGAGAAAAAGAGTCTCCTGCAACCCGTTCCCTTGGTGCTAGATGAACGAACGTCTCTCCACTTGCTCAGTTCTGAGAGATAAGTGTGTGTGAAAGCCGTCCTTCACCTAGCTTGTTGGGAACACAAAGTTTCTTTTCAGTTGCAAACTCCATTCCATACATATATATGGGGAGGTACAAGCTCCAACTCGGTTTTACAGTGAAAACTGCAGGAACTTCAAACCGGCTCTAGGAAACAGACTGAGGAAGCAGAGAAAAAGTGTCTCCTGCAACCCGTTCCCTTGGTGCTAGATGAACGAACGTCTCTCCACTTGCTCAGTTCTGAGAGATAAGTGTGTGTGAAAGCCGTCCTTCACCTAGCTTCTCGGGAACACAAAGTTTCTTTTCAGTTGCAAACTCCATTCCATACATATATATGGGGAGGTACTAGCTCCAACTCGGATTGACAGTGAAAACTGCAGGAACTTCAAACCGGCACTAGGAAACAGACTGAGGAAGCAGAGAAAAAGTGTCTCCTGCAACCCGTTCCCTTGGTGCTAGATGAACGAACGTCTCTCCACTTGCTCTGTTCTGAGAGATAAGTGTGTGTGAAATCCGTCCTTCACCTAGCTTGTTGGGAAAACAAAGTTTCTTTTCAGTTGCAAACTCCATTCCATACATATATATGGGGTGGTAGAAGCTCCAACTCGGTTTTACAGTGAAAACTGCAGGAACTTCAAACCGGCACTTTGAAACAGACTGAGAAAGTAGAGAAAAAGTGTCTCCTGCAACCCGTTCCCTTGGTGCTAGATGAACGAACGTCTCTCCACTTGCTCAGTTCTGAGAGATAAGTGTGTGTGAAAGCCGTCCTTCACTTAGCTTGTTGGGAACACAAATTTTCTTTTCAGTTGCAAACCCCATTCCATACATATATATGGGGAGGTACTAGCTCCAACTCGGTTTGACAGTGAAAACTGCAGGAACTTCAAACCGGCACTAGGAAACAGACTGAGAAAGCAGAGGCAAAGTGTCTCCTGCAACCCGTTCCCTTGGTGCTAGATGAACGAACGTCTCTCCACTTGCTCTGTTCTCAGAGATAAGTGTGTGTGAAAGCTGTCCTTCACCTAGCTTGTTGGGAACACAAAGTTTCTTTTCGGTTGCAAACTCCATTCCATACATATATATGGGGAGGTAGAAGCTCCAACTCGGTTTTACAGTGAAAACTGCAGGAACTTCAAACCGGCACTAGGAAACAGACTGAGAAAGCAGAGAAAAAGTGTCACCTGCAACCCGTTCCCTTGGTGCTAGATGAACGAACATCTCTCCACTTGCTCAGTTCTGAGAGATAAGTGTGTGGAAGCCGTCCTTCACCTAGCTTGTTGGGAACACAAAGTTTCTTTTCAGTTGCAAACTATATTCCATACATATATATTTGGAGGTAGAAGCTCCAACTCGGTTTTACAGTGAAAACTGCTGGAACTTCAATCCGGCACTAGGAAACAGACTGAGAAAGCAGAGAAAAAGTTTTTTCTGCAACCCGTTCCATTGGTGCTAGATGAACGAACGTCTCTCCACTTGCTCAGTTCTGAGAGATAAGTGTGAGTGAAAGCCGTCCTTCACCTAGCTTGTTGGGAACACAAAGTTTCTTTTCAGTTGCAAACTCCAATCCATACATATATATAGGGAGGTAGAAGCTCCAACTCGGTTTTACAGTGAAAACTGCAGGAACTTCAAACCGGCACTAGGAAAAAGACTGAGGAAGCAGACAAAAAGTGTCTCCTGCAACCCGTTCCCTTGGTGCTAGATGAACGAACGTCTCTCCACTTGCTCAGTTCTGAGAGATAAGTGTGTGTGAAAGCCGTCCTTCACCTAGCTTGTTGGGAACACAAAGTTTCTTTTCGGTTGCAAACTCCATTCCATACATATATATGGGGAGGTACTAGCTCCAACTCGGTTTGACAGTGAAAACTGCAGGAACTTCAAACCGGCACTAGGAAACAGACTGAGAAAGCAGAGAAAAAGTGTCTCCTGCAACCCGTTCCCTTGGTGCTAGATGAACGAACGTCTCTCCACTTGCTCAGTTCTGAGAGATAAGTGTGTGTGAAAGCCGTCCTTCAACTAGCTTGTTGGGAACACAAATTTTCTTTTCAGTTGCAAACCCCATTCCATACATATATATGGGGAGGTACTAGCTCCAACTCGGTTTGACAGTGAAAACTGCAGGAACTTCAAACCGGCACTAGGAAACAGACTGAGAAAGCAGAGGCAAAGTGTCTCCTGCAACCCGTTCCCTTGGTGCTAGATGAACGAACGTCTCTCCACTTGCTCTGTTCTCAGAGATAAGTGTGTGTGAAAGCTGTCCTTCACCTAGCTTGTTGGGAACACAAAGTTTCTTTTCAGTTGCAAACTCCATTCCATACATATATATGGGGAGGTAGAAGCTCCAACTCGGTTTTACAGTGAAAACTGCAGGAACTTCAAACCGGCACTAGGAAACAGACTGAGAAAGCAGAGAAAAAGTGTCACCTGCAACCCGTTCCCTTGGTACTAGATGAACGAACATCTCTCCACTTGCTCAGTTCTGAGAGATAAGTGTGTGTGAAAGTCGTCCTTCACCTAGCTTGTTGGGAACACAAAGTTTCTTTTCAGTTGCAAACTATATTCCATACATATATATATGGAGGTAGAAGCTCCAACTCGGTTTTACAGTGAAAACTGCAGGAACTTCAATCCGGCACTAGGAAACAGACTGAGAAAGCAGAGAAAAAGTGTCTCCTGCAACCCGTTCCCTTGGTGCTAGATGAACGAACGTCTCTCCACTTGCTCAGTTCTGAGAGATAAGTGTGAGTGAAAGCCGTCCTTCACCTAGCTTGTTGGGAACACAAAGTTTCTTTTCAGTTGCAAACTCCAATCCATACATATATATAGGGAGGTAGAAGCTCCAACTCGGTTTTACAGTGAAAACTGCAGGAACTTCAAACCGGCACTAGGAAACAGACTGAGGAAGCAGACAAAAAGTGTCTCCTGCAACCCGTTCCCTTGGTGCTAGATGAACGAACGTCTCTAGACTTGCTCAGTTCTGAGAGATAAGTGTGTTTGAAAGCCGTCCTTCACCAAGCTTGTTGGGAACACAAAGTTTCTTTTCGGTTGCAAACACCATTCCATACATATATATGGGGAGGTACTAGCTCCAACTCGGTTTGACAGTGAAAACTGCAGGAACTTCATACCGGCACTAGGAAACAGACTGAGGAAGCAGAGAAAAAGTGTCTCCTGCAACCCGTTCCCTTGGTGCTAGATGAACGAAAGTCTCTCCACTTGCTCAGTTCTGAGAGGTATGTGTGTGTGAAAGCCGTCCTTCACCTAGCTTGTTGGGAACACAAAGTTTCTTTTCAGTTGCAAACTCCATTCCATACATATATATGGGGTGGTAGAAGCTCCAACTCGGTTTTACAGTGAAAACTGCAGGAACTTCAAACCGGCACTTGGAAACAGACTGAGAAAGCAGAGAAAAAGTGTCTCCTGCAACCCGTTCCCTTGGTGCTAGATGAACGAACGTCTCTCCACTTGCTCAGTTCTGAGAGATAAGTGTGTGTGAAAGCCGTCCTTCACCTAGCTTGTTGGGAACACAAAGTTTCTTTTCAGTTGCAAACCCCATTCCATACATATATATGGGGATGTACTAGCTCCAACTCGGTTTGACAGTGAAAACTGCAGGAACTTCAAACCGGCACTAGGAAACAGACTGAGGAAGCAGAGAAAAAGTGTCTCCTGCAACCCGTTCCCTTGGTGCTAGATGAACGAACGTCTCTCCACTTGCTCTGTTCTCAGAGATAAGTGTGTGTGAAAGCCGTCCTTCAACTATCTTGTTGGGAACACAAAGTTTCTTTTCAGTTGCAAACTCCATTCCATACATATATATGGGGAGGTACTAGCTCCAACTCGGTTTGACAGTGAAAACTGCAGGAACTTCAAACCGGCACTAGGAAACAGACTGAGGAAGCAGAGAAAAAGTGTCTCCTGCAACCCGTTCCCTTGGTGCTAGATGAACGAACGTCTCTCCACTTGCTCTGTTCTGAGAGATAAGTGTGTGTGAAAGCCGTCCTTCACCTATCTTGTTGGGAACACAAAGTTTCTTTTCAGTTGCAAACTCCATTCCATACATATATATGGGGAGGTACTAGCTCCAAGTCGTTTTGACAGTGAAAACTGCAGGAACTTCAAACCGGCACTAGGAAACAGACTGAGAAAGCAGAGAAAAAGTGTCTCCTGCAACCCGTTCCCTTGGTGCTAGATGAACGAACGTCTCTCCACTTGCTCATTTCTGAGAGATGAGTGTGTGTGAAAGCCGTCCTTCACCTAGCTTGTTGGGAACACAAAGTTTCTTTTCATTTGCAAACTCCATTCCATACATATATATGGGGAGGTACTACCTCCAACTCGGTTTGACAAAGAAAACTGCAGGAACTTCAAACCGGCACTAGGAAACAGACTGAGAAAGCAGAGAAAAAGTGTCTCCTGCAACCCGTTCCCTTGGTGCTAGATGAACGAACGTCTCTCCACTTGCTCAGTTCTGAGATATAAGTGTGTGTGAAAGCCGTCCTTCACCTAGCTTGTTGGGAACACAAAGTTTCTTTTCAGTTGCAAACTCCATTCCATACATATATATGGGGAGGTACAAGCTCCAACTCGGTTTGACAGTGAAAACTGCAGGAACTTCAAACCGGCACTAGGAAACAGACTGAGAACGCAGAGAAAAAGTGTCTCCTGCAACCCGTTCCCTTGGTGCTAGATGAACGAACGTCTCTCCACTTGCTCAGTTCTGAGAGATAAGTGTGTGTGAAAGCCGTCCTTCACCTAGCTTGTTGGGAACACAAAGTTTCTTTTCAGTTGCAAACTCCATTCCATACATATATATGGGGAGGTACTAGCTCCAACTCGGTTTGACAGTGAAAACTGCAGGAACTTCAAACCGCCACTAGGAAACAGACTGAGAAAGCAGAGAATAAGTGTCCCCTGCAACCCGTTCCCTTGGTGCTAGATGAACGAACGTCTCTCCACTTGCTCAGTTCTGAGAGATAAGTGTGTGTGAAAGCCGTCCTTCACCTAGCTTGTTGGGAACACAAAGTTTCTTTTCAGTTGCAAACTCCATTCCATACATATATATGGGGAGGTACTAGCTCCAACTCGGTTTGAAAGTGAAAACTGCAGGAACTTCAAACCGGCACTAGGAAACAGACTGAGAAAGCAGAGAAAAAGTGTCTCCTGCAATCCGTTCCCTTGGTGCTAGATGAACGAACGTCTCTCCACTTGCTCAGTTCTGAGAGATAAGTGTGTGTGAAAGCCGTCCTTCACCTAGCTTGTTGGGAACACAAAGTTTCTTTTCAGTTGCAAACTCCATTCCATACATATATATGGGGAGGTACTAGCTCCAACTCGGTTTGACAGTGAAAACTGCAGGAACTTCAAACCGGCACTAGGAAACAGACTGAGAAAGCAGAGAAAAAGTGTCTCCTGCAACCCGTTCCCTTGGTGCTAGATGAACGAACGTCTCTCCACTTGCTCAGTTCTGAGAGATAAGTGTGTGTGAAAGCCGTCCTTCACCTAGCTTGTTGGGAACACAAAGTTTCTTTTCAGTTGCAAACTCCATTCCATACATATATATGGGGAGGTACTAGCTCCAACTCGGTTTGACAGTGAAAACTGCAGGAACTTCACACCGGCACTAGGAAACAGACTGAGAAAGCAGAGAAAAAGTGTCTCCTTCAACCCGTTTCCTTGGTGCTAGATGAACGAACGTCTCTCCACTTGCTCAGTTCTGAGAGATAAGTGTGTGTGAAAGCCGTCCTTCACCTAGCTTGTTGGGAACACAAAGTTTCTTTTCAGTTGCAAACTCCATTCCATACATATATATGGGGAGGTAGAAGCTCCAACTCGGTTTTACAGTGAAAACTGCAGGAACTTCAAACCGGCACTAGGAAACAGACTGAGAAAGCAGAGAAAAAGTGTCTCCTGCAACCCGTTCCCTTGGTGCTAGATGAACGAACGTCTCTCCACTTGCTCTGTTCTGAGAGATAAGTGTGTGTGAAAGCCGTCCTTCACCTAGCTTGTTGGGAACACAAAGTTTCTTTTCAGTTGCAAACTCCATTCCATACATATATATTTGGAGGTAGAAGCTCCAACTCGGTTTTACAGTGAAAACTGCAGGAACTTCAAACAGGCACTAGGAAACAGAGTGAGAAAGCAGAGAAAAAGTGTCTCCTGCAAACCGTTCCCTTGGTGCTAGATGAACGAACTTCTCTCCACTTGCTCTGTTCTGAGAGATAAGTGTGTGTGAAAGCCGTCCTTCACCTAGCTTGTTGGGAACACAAATTTTCTTTTCAGTTGCAAACCCCATTCCATACATATATATGGGGAGGTACTATCTTCAACTCGGTTTGACAGTGAAAACTGCAGGAACTTCACACCGGTACTAGGAAACAGACTGAGAAAGCAGAGACAAAGTGTCTCCTGCAACCCGTTCCCTCGGTGCTAGATGAACGAACGTCTCTCCACTTGCTTTGTTCTGAGAGATAAGTGTGTGTGAAAGCCGTCCTTCACCTAGCTTGTTGGGAACACAAAGTTTCTTTTCAGTTGCAAACTCCATTCCATACATATATATGGGGAGGTAGAAGCTCCAACTCGGTTTTACAGTGAAAACTGCAGGAACTTCAAACCGGCACTAGGAAATAGACTGAGAAAGCAGAGAAAAAGTGTCTCCTGCAACCCGTTCCCTTGGTGCTAGATGAACGAACGTCTCTCCACTTGCTCTGTTCTGAGAGATAAGTGTGTGTGAAAGCCGTCCTTCACCTAGCTTGTTGGGAACACAAATTTTCTTTTCAGTTGCAAACCCCATTCCATACATATATATGGGGAGGTACTAGCTTCAACTCGGTTTGACAGTGAAAATTGCAGGAACATCAAACCGGCACTAGGAAACAGACTGAGAAAGCAGAGAAAAAGTTTCTCCAGCAACCCGTTCCCATGGTGCTATATGAACGAACATCTCTCCACTTGCTCTGTTCTGAGAGATAAGTGTGTGTGAAAGCCGTCCTTCACCTAGCTTGTTGGGAACACAAAGTTTCTTTTCAGTTGCACACTCCATTCCATACATATATATTTGGAGGTAGAAGCTCCAACTCGGTTTTACAGTGAAAACTGCAGGAACTTCAAACCGGCACAAGGAATCAGACTGAGAAAGCAGAGAAAAAGTGTCTCCTGCAACCCGTTCCCTTGGTGCTAGATGAACGAACGTCTCTCCACTTGCTCAGTTCTGAGAGATAAGTGTGTGTGAAAGCCGTCCTTCACCTAGATTGTTGGGAACACAAAGTTTCTTTTCAGTTGCAAACTCCATTCCATACATATATATTTGGAGGTAGAAGCTCCAACTCGGTTTTACAGTGAAAACTGCAGGAACTTCAAACCGGCACTAGGAAACAGACTGAGAAAGCAGAGAAAAAGTGTCTCCTTCAACCCGTTCCCTTGGTGCTAGATGAACGAACTTCTCTCCACTTGCTCAGTTCTGAGAGGTAAGTGTGTGTGAAAGCCGTCCTTCACCTAGCTTGTTGGGAACACAAAGTTTCTTTTCACTTGCAAACTCCATTCCATACATATATATGGGGAGGTAGAAGCTCCAACTCGGTTTTACAGTGAAAACTGCAGGAACTTCAAACCGGCACTAGGAAACAGACTGAGAAAGCAGAGAAAAAGTGTCTCCTTCAACCCGTTCCCTTGGTGCTAGATGAACGAACTTCTCTCCACTTGCTCAGTTCTGAGAGGTAAGTGTGTGTGAAAGCCGTCCTTCACCTAGCTTGTTGGGAACACAAAGTTTCTTTTCACTTGCAAACTCCATTCCATACATATATATGGGGAGGTAGAATCTCCAACTCGGTTTTACAGTGAAAACTGCAGGAACTTCAAACCGGCACTAGGAAACAGACTGAGAAAGCAGAGAAAAACTGTCTCCTGCAACCCGTTCCCTTGGTGCTAGATGAACGAACGTCTCTCCACTTGCTCAGTTCTGAGAGATAAGTGTGTGTGAAAGCCGTCCTTCACCTAGCTTGTTGGGAACACAAAGTTTCCTTTCAGTTGCAAACACCATTCCATACATATATATGGGGAGGTACTAGCTCCAACTCGGTTTTACAGTGAAAACTGCAGGAACTTCAAACCGGCACTTGGAAACAGACTGAGAAAGCAGAGAAAAAGTGGCTCCAGCAACCCGTTCCTTTGGTGCTAGATGAACGAACGTCTCTCCACTTGCTCTGTTCTGAGAGATAAGTGTGTGTGAAAGCCGCCCTTCACCTAGCTTGTTGGGAACACAAAGTTTCTTTTCAGTTGCAAACTCTATTCCATACATATATATGGGGAGGTAGAAGCTCCAACACGGTTTTACAGTGAAAACTGCAGGAACTTCAAACCGGCACTAGGAAACAGACTGAGGAAGCAGAGAAAAAGAGTCCCCTGCAACCCGTTCCCTTGGTGCTAGATGAACGAACGTCTCTCCACTTGCTCTGTTCTGAGAGATAAGTGTGTGTGAAAGCCGTCCTTCACCTAGCTTTTTGGGAACACAAAGTTTCTTTTCAGTTGCAAACTCCATTCCATACATATATATGGGGAGGTAGAAGCTCCAACTCGGTTTTACAGTGAAAACTGCAGGAACTTCAAACCGGCACTAGGAAACAGACTGAGAAAGCAGAGAAAAAGTGTCTCCTGCAACCCGTTCCCTTGGTGCTAGATGAACGAACGTCTCTCCACTTGCTCTGTTCTGAGAGATAAGTGTGTGTGAAAGCCGTCCTTCACCTAGCTTGTTGGGAACACAAAGTTTCTTTTTAGTTGCAAACTCCATTCCATATATATATATGGGGAGGTAGAAGCTCCAACTCGGTTTTACAGTGAAAACTGCAGGAACTTCAAACCGGCACTAGGAAACAGACTGAGAAAGCAGAGAAAAAGTGTCTCCTGCAACCCGTTCCCTTGGTGCTAGATGAACGAACGTCTCTCCACTTGCTCTGTTCTGAGAGATAAGTGTGTGTGAAAGCCGTCCTTCACCTAGCTTGTTGGGAACACAATGTTTCTTTTCAGTTGCAAACTCCATTCCATACATATATATGGGGAGGTAGAAGCTCCAACTCGGTTTTACAGTGAAAACTGCAGGAACTTCATACCGGCACTAGGAAACAGACTGAGAAAGCAGAGAAAAAGTGTCTCCTGCAACCCGTTCCCTTGGTGCTAGATGAACGAACGTCTCTCCACTTGCTCAGTTCTGAGAGATAAGTGTGTGTGAAAGCCGTCCTTCACCTAGCTTGTTGGGAACACAAAGTTTCTTTTCAGTTGCAAACTCCATTCCATACATATATATGGGGAGGTACTAGCTCCAACTCGGTTTGACAGTGAAAACTGCAGGAACTTCAAACCGGCACTAGGAAACAGACTGAGAAAGCAGAGAAAAAGTGTCTCCTGCAACCCGTTCCCTTGGTGCTAGATGAACGAACGTCTCTCCACTTGCTCAGTTCTGAGAGATAAGTGTGTGTGAAAGCCGTCCTTCACCTAGCTTGTTGGGAACACAAAGTTTCTTTTCAGTTGCAAACTCCATTCCATACATATATATGGGGAGGTACTAGCTCCAACTCGGTTTGACAGTGAAAACTGCAGGAACTTCAAACCGGCACTAGGAAACAGACTGAGAAAGCAGAGAAAAAGTGTCTCCTGCAAACCCTTCCCTTGGTGCTAGATGAACGAACGTCTCTCCACTTGCTCAGTTCTGAGAGATAAGTGTGTGTGAAAGCCGTCCTTCACCTAGCTTTTTGGGAACACAAAGTTTCTTTTCAGTTGCACACTCCATTCCATACATATATATTTGGAGGTAGAAGCTCCAACTCGGTTTTACAGTGAAAACTGCAGGAACTTCAAACCGGCACTAGGAAACAGACTGAGAAAGCAGAGAAAAAGTGTCTCCTTCAACCCGTTTCCTTGGTGCTAGATGAACGAACGTCTCTCCACTTGCTCAGTTCTGAGAGATAAGTGTGTGTGAAAGCCGTCCTTCACCTAGCTTGTTGGGAACACAAATTTTCTTTTCAGTTGCAAACTCCATTCCATACATATTTATGGGGAGGTACTAGCTCCAACTCGGTTTGACAGTGAAAACTGCAGGAACTTCAAACCGGCACTAGGAAACAGACTGAGAAAGCAGAGAAAAAGTGTCTCCTGCAACCCGTTCCCTTGGTGCTAGATGAACGAACGTCTCTCCACTTGCTCAGTTCTGAGAGATAAGTGTGTGTGAAAGCCGTCCTTCACCTAGCTTGTTGGGAACACAAAGTTTCTTTTCAGTTGCAAACTCCATTCCATACATATATATGGGGAGGTACTAGCTCCAACTCGGTTTTACAGTGAAAACTGCAGGAACTTCACACCGGCACTAGGAAACAGACTGAGAAAGCAGAGAAAATGTGTCTCCTTCAACCCGTTTCCTTGGTGCTAGATGAACGAACGTCTCTCCACTTGCTCAGTTCTGAGAGATAAGTGTGTGTGAAAGCCGTCCTTCACCTAGCTTGTTGGGAACACAAAGTTTCTTTTCAGTTGCAAACTCCATTCCATACATATATATGGGGAGGTAGAAGCTCCAACTCGGTTTTACAGTGAAAACTGCAGGAACTTCAAACCGGCACTAGGAAACAGACTGAGAAAGCAGAGAAAAAGTGTCTCCTGCAACCCGTTCCCTTGGTGCTAGATGAACGAACGTCTCTCCACTTGCTCTGTTCTGAGAGATAAGTGTGTGTGAAAGCCGTCCTTCACCTAGCTTGTTGGGAACACAAAGTTTCTTTTCAGTTGCAAACTCCATTCCATACATATATATTTGGAGGTAGAAGCTCCAACTCGGTATTACAGTGAAAACTGCAGGAACTTCAAACCGGCACTAGGAAACAGAGTGAGAAAGCAGGAGAAAAGTGTCTCCTGCAAACCGTTCCCTTGGTGCTAGATGAACGAACTTCTCTCCACTTGCTCTGTTCTGAGAGATAAGTGTGTGTGAAAGCCGTCCTTCACCTAGCTTGTTGGGAACACAAATTTTCTTTTCAGTTGCAAACCCCATTCCATACATATATATGGGGAGGTACTAGCTTCAACTCGGTTTGACAGTGAAAACTGCAGGAACTTCACACCGGCACTAGGAAACAGACTGAGAAAGCAGAGACAAAGTGTCTCCTGCAACCCGTTCCCTCGGTGCTAGATGAACGAACGTCTCTCCACTTGCTTTGTTCTGAGAGATAAGTGTGTGTGAAAGCCGTCCTTCACCTAGCTTGTTGGGAACACAAAGTTTCTTTTCAGTTGCAAACTCCATTCCATACATATATATGGGGAGGTAGAAGCTCCAACTCGGTTTTACAGTGAAAACTGCAGGAACTTCAAACCGGCACTAGGAAATAGACTGAGAAAGCAGAGAAAAAGTGTCTCCTGCAACCCGTTCCCTTGGTGCTAGATGAACGAACGTCTCTCCACTTGCTCTGTTCTGAGAGATAAGTGTGTGTGAAAGCCGTCCTTCACCTAGCTTGTTGGGAACACAAATTTTCTTTTCAGTTGCAAACCCCATTCCATACATATATATGGGGAGGTACTAGCTTCAACTCGGTTTGACAGTGAAAACTGCAGGAACATCAAACCGGCACTAGGAAACAGACTGAGAAAGCAGAGAAAAAGTTTCTCCAGCAACCCGTTCCCATGGTGCTATATGAACGAACATCTCTCCACTTGCTCTGTTCTGAGAGATAAGTGTGTGTGAAAGCCGTCCTTCACCTAGCTTTTTGGGAACACAAAGTTTCTTTTCAGTTGCACACTCCATTCCATACATATATATTTGGAGGTAGAAGCTCCAACTCGGTTTTACAGTGAAAACTGCAGGAACTTCAAACCGGCACAAGGAATCAGACTGAGAAAGCAGAGAAAAAGTGTCTCCTGCAACCCGTTCCCTTGGTGCTAGATGAACGAACGTCTCTCCACTTGCTCAGTTCTGAGAGATAAGTGTGTGTGAAAGCCGTCCTTCACCTAGATTGTTGGGAACACAAAGTTTCTTTTCAGTTGCAAACTCCATTCCATACATATATATTTGGAGGTAGAAGCTCCAACACGGTTTTACAGTGAAAACTGCAGGAACTTCAAACCGGCACTAGGAAACAGACTGAGAAAGCAGAGAAAAAGTGTCTCCTGCAACCCGTTCCCTTGGTGCTAGATGAACGAACTTCTCTCCACTTGCTCAGTTCTGAGAGGTAAGTGTGTGTGAAAGCCGTCCTTCACCTAGCTTGTTGGGAACACAAAGTTTCTTTTCACTTGCAAACTCCATTCCATACATATATATGGGGAGGTAGAAGCTCCAACTCGGTTTTACAGTGAAAACTGCAGGAACTTCAAACCGGCACTAGGAAACAGACTGAGAAAGCAGAGAAAAAGTGTCTCCTTCAACCCGTTCCCTTGGTGCTAGATGAACGAACTTCTCTCCACTTGCTCAGTTCTGAGAGGTAAGTGTGTGTGAAAGCCGTCCTTCACCTAGCTTGTTGGGAACACAAAGTTTCTTTTCACTTGCAAACTCCATTCCATACATATATATGGGGAGGTAGAATCTCCAACTCGGTTTTACAGTGAAAACTGCAGGAACTTCAAACCGGCACTAGGAAACAGACTGAGAAAGCAGAGAAAAACTGTCTCCTGCAACCCGTTCCCTTGGTGCTAGATGAACGAACGTCTCTCCACTTGCTCAGTTCTGAGAGATAAGTGTGTGTGAAAGCCGTCCTTCACCTAGCTTGTTGGGAACACAAAGTTTCCTTTCAGTTGCAAACACCATTCCATACATATATATGGGGAGGTACTAGCTCCAACTCGGTTTTACAGTGAAAACTGCAGGAACTTCAAACCGGCACTTGGAAACAGACTGAGAAAGCAGAGAAAAAGTGGCCCCAGCAACCCGTTCCTTTGGTGCTAGATGAACGAACGTCTCTCCACTTGCTCTGTTCTGAGAGATAAGTGTGTGTGAAAGCCGCCCTTCACCTAGCTTGTTGGGAACACAAAGTTTCTTTTCAGTTGCAAACTCTATTCCATACATATATATGGGGAGGTAGAAGCTCCAACACGGTTTTACAGTGAAAACTGCAGGAACTTCAAACCGGCACTAGGAAACAGACTGAGGAAGCAGAGAAAAAGAGTCCCCTGCAACCCGTTCCCTTGGTGCTAGATGAACGAACGTCTCTCCACTTGCTCTGTTCTGAGAGATAAGTGTGTGTGAAAGCCGTCCTTCACCTAGCTTTTTGGGAACACAAAGTTTCTTTTCAGTTGCAAACTCCATTCCATACATATATATGGGGAGGTAGAAGCTCCAACTCGGTTTTACAGTGAAAACTGCAGGAACTTCAAACCGGCACTAGGAAACAGACTGAGAAAGCAGAGAAAAAGTGTCTCCTGCAACCCGTTCCCTTGGTGCTAGATGAACGAACGTCTCTCCACTTGCTCTGTTCTGAGAGATAAGTGTGTGTGAAAGCCGTCCTTCACCTAGCTTGTTGGGAACACAAAGTTTCTTTTTAGTTGCAAACTCCATTCCATATATATATATGGGGAGGTAGAAGCTCCAACTCGGTTTTACAGTGAAAACTGCAGGAACTTCAAACCGGCACTAGGAAACAGACTGAGAAAGCAGAGAAAAAGTGTCTCCTGCAACCCGTTCCCTTGGTGCTAGATGAACGAACGTCTCTCCACTTGCTCTGTTCTGAGAGATAAGTGTGTGTGAAAGCCGTCCTTCACCTAGCTTGTTGGGAACACAATGTTTCTTTTCAGTTGCAAACTCCATTCCATACATATATATGGGGAGGTAGAAGCTCCAACTCGGTTTTACAGTGAAAACTGCAGGAACTTCATACCGGCACTAGGAAACAGACTGAGAAAGCAGAGAAAAAGTGTCTCCTGCAACCCGTTCCCTTGGTGCTAGATGAACGAACGTCTCTCCACTTGCTCAGTTCTGAGAGATAAGTGTGTGTGAAAGCCGTCCTTCACCTAGCTTGTTGGGAACACAAAGTTTCTTTTCAGTTGCAAACTCCATTCCATACATATATATGGGGAGGTACTAGCTCCAACTCGGTTTGACAGTGAAAACTGCAGGAACTTCAAACCGGCACTAGGAAACAGACTGAGAAAGCAGAGAAAAAGTGTCTCCTGCAACCCGTTCCCTTGGTGCTAGATGAACGAACGTCTCTCCACTTGCTCAGTTCTGAGAGATAAGTGTGTGTGAAAGCCGTCCTTCACCTAGCTTGTTGGGAACACAAAGTTTCTTTTCAGTTGCAAACTCCATTCCATACATATATATGGGGAGGTACTAGCTCCAACTCGGTTTGACAGTGAAAACTGCAGGAACTTCAAACCGGCACTAGGAAACAGACTGAGAAAGCAGAGAAAAAGTGTCTCCTGCAAACCCTTCCCTTGGTGCTAGATGAACGAACGTCTCTCCACTTGCTCAGTTCTGAGAGATAAGTGTGTGTGAAAGCCGTCCTTCACCTAGCTTTTTGGGAACACAAAGTTTCTTTTCAGTTGCACACTCCATTCCATACATATATATTTGGAGGTAGAAGCTCCAACTCGGTTTTACAGTGAAAACTGCAGGAACTTCAAACCGGCACTAGGAAACAGACTGAGAAAGCAGAGAAAAAGTGTCTCCTTCAACCCGTTTCCTTGGTGCTAGATGAACGAACGTCTCTCCACTTGCTCAGTTCTGAGAGATAAGTGTGTGTGAAAGCCGTCCTTCACCTAGCTTGTTGGGAACACAAATTTTCTTTTCAGTTGCAAACTCCATTCCATACATATTTATGGGGAGGTACTAGCTCCAACTCGGTTTGACAGTGAAAACTGCAGGAACTTCAAACCGGCACTAGGAAACAGACTGAGAAAGCAGAGAAAAAGTGTCTCCTGCAACCCGTTCCCTTGGTGCTAGATGAACGAACGTCTCTCCACTTGCTCAGTTCTGAGAGATAAGTGTGTGTGAAAGCCGTCCTTCACCTAGCTTGTTGGGAACACAAAGTTTCTTTTCAGTTGCAAACTCCATTCCATACATATATATGGGGAGGTACTAGCTCCAACTCGGTTTTACAGTGAAAACTGCAGGAACTTCACACCGGCACTAGGAAACAGACTGAGAAAGCAGAGAAAATGTGTCTCCTTCAACCCGTTTCCTTGGTGCTAGATGAACGAACGTCTCTCCACTTGCTCAGTTCTGAGAGATAAGTGTGTGTGAAAGCCGTCCTTCACCTAGCTTGTTGGGAACACAAATTTTCTTTTCAGTTGCAAACCCCATTCCATACATATATATGGGGAGGTACTAGCTTCAACTCGGTTTGACAGTGAAAACTGCAGGAACTTCACACCGGCACTAGGAAACAGACTGAGAAAGCAGAGACAAAGTGTCTCCTGCAACCCTTTCCCTCGGTGCTAGATGAACGAACGTCTCTCCACTTGCTTTGTTCTGAGAGATAAGTGTGTGTGAAAGCCGTCCTTCACCTAGCTTGTTGGGAACACAAAGTTTCTTTTCAGTTGCAAACTCCATTCCATACATATATATGGGGAGGTAGAAGCTCCAACTCGGTTTTACAGTGAAAACTGCAGGAACTTCAAACCGGCACTAGGAAATAGACTGAGAAAGCAGAGAAAAAGTGTCTCCTGCAACCCGTTCCCTTGGTGCTAGATGAACGAACGTCTCTCCACTTGCTCTGTTCTGAGAGATAAGTGTGTGTGAAAGCCGTCCTTCACCTAGCTTGTTGGGAACACAAATTTTCTTTTCAGTTGCAAACCCCATTCCATACATATATATGGGGAGGTACTAGCTTCAACTCGGTTTGACAGTGAAAACTGCAGGAACATCAAACCGGCACTAGGAAACAGACTGAGAAAGCAGAGAAAAAGTTTCTCCAGCAACCCGTTCCCATGGTGCTATATGAACGAACATCTCTCCACTTGCTCTGTTCTGAGAGATAAGTGTGTGTGAAAGCCGTCCTTCACCTAGCTTTTTGGGAACACAAAGTTTCTTTTCAGTTGCACACTCCATTCCATACATATATATTTGGAGGTAGAAGCTCCAACTCGGTTTTACAGTGAAAACTGCAGGAACTTCAAACCGGCACAAGGAATCAGACTGAGAAAGCAGAGAAAAAGTGTCTCCTGCAACCCGTTCCCTTGGTGCTAGATGAACGAACGTCTCTCCACTTGCTCAGTTCTGAGAGATAAGTGTGTGTGAAAGCCGTCCTTCACCTAGATTGTTGGGAACACAAAGTTTCTTTTCAGTTGCAAACTCCATTCCATACATATATATTTGGAGGTAGAAGCTCCAACTCGGTTTTACAGTGAAAACTGCAGGAACTTCAAACCGGCACTAGGAAACAGACTGAGAAAGCAGAGAAAAAGTGTCTCCTTCAACCCGTTCCCTTGGTGCTAGATGAACGAACTTCTCTCCACTTGCTCAGTTCTGAGAGGTAAGTGTGTGTGAAAGCCGTCCTTCACCTAGCTTGTTGGGAACACAAAGTTTCTTTTCACTTGCTAACTCCATTCCATACATATATATGGGGAGGTAGAAGCTCCAACTCGGTTTTACAGTGAAAACTGCAGGAACTTCAAACCGGCACTAGGAAACAGACTGAGAAAGCAGAGAAAAAGTGTCTCCTTCAACCCGTTCCCTTGGTGCTAGATGAACGAACTTCTCTCCACTTGCTCAGTTCTGAGAGGTAAGTGTGTGTGAAAGCCGTCCTTCACCTAGCTTGTTGGGAACACAAAGTTTCTTTTCACTTGCAAACTCCATTCCATACATATATATGGGGAGGTAGAATCTCCAACTCGGTTTTACAGTGAAAACTGCAGGAACTTCAAACCGGCACTAGGAAACAGACTGAGAAAGCAGAGAAAAACTGTCTCCTGCAACCCGTTCCCTTGGTGCTAGATGAACGAACGTCTCTCCACTTGCTCAGTTCTGAGAGATAAGTGTGTGTGAAAGCCGTCCTTCACCTAGCTTGTTGGGAACACAAAGTTACCTTTCAGTTGCAAACACCATTCCATACATATATATGGGGAGGTACTAGCTCCAACTCGGTTTTACAGTGAAAACTGCAGGAACTTCAAACCGGCACTTGGAAACAGACTGAGAAAGCAGAGAAAAAGTGGCTCCAGCAACCCGTTCCTTTGGTGCTAGATGAACGAACGTCTCTCCACTTGCTCTGTTCTGAGAGATAAGTCTGTGTGAAAGCCGCCCTTCACCTAGCTTGTTGGGAACACAAAGTTTCTTTTCAGTTGCAAACTCTATTCCATACATATATATGGGGAGGTAGAAGCTCCAACACGGTTTTACAGTGAAAACTGCAGGAACTTCAAACCGGCACTAGGAAACAGACTGAGGAAGCAGAGAAAAAGAGTCCCCTGCAACCCGTTCCCTTGGTGCTAGATGAACGAACGTCTCTCCACTTGCTCTGTTCTGAGAGATAAGTGTGTGTGAAAGCCGTCCTTCACCTAGCTTTTTGGGAACACAAAGTTTCTTTTCAGTTGCAAACTCCATTCCATACATATATATGGGGAGGTAGAAGCTCCAACTCGGTTTTACAGTGAAAACTGCAGGAACTTCAAACCGGCACTAGGAAACAGACTGAGAAAGCAGAGAAAAAGTGTCTCCTGCAACCCGTTCCCTTGGTGCTAGATGAACGAACGTCTCTCCACTTGCTCTGTTCTGAGAGATAAGTGTGTGTGAAAGCCGTCCTTCACCTAGCTTGTTGGGAACACAAAGTTTCTTTTTAGTTGCAAACTCCATTCCATATATATATATGGGGAGGTAGAAGCTCCAACTCGGTTTTACAGTGAAAACTGCAGGAACTTCAAACCGGCACTAGGAAACAGACTGAGAAAGCAGAGAAAAAGTGTCTCCTGCAACCCGTTCCCTTGGTGCTAGATGAACGAACGTCTCTCCACTTGCTCTGTTCTGAGAGATAAGTGTGTGTGAAAGCCGTCCTTCACCTAGCTTGTTGGGAACACAATGTTTCTTTTCAGTTGCAAACTCCATTCCATACATATATATGGGGAGGTACTAGCTCAAACTCGGTTTTACAGTGAAAACTGCAGGAACTTCAAACCGGCACTAGGAAACAGACTGAGAAAGCAGAGAAAAAGTGTCTCCTGCAACCCGTTCCCTTGGTGCTAGATGAACGAACGTCTCTCCACTTGCTAAGTTCTCAGAGATAATTGTGGGTGAAAGCCGTCCTTCACCTAGCTTGTTGGGAACACAAATTTTCTTTTCAGTTGCAAACCCCATTCCATACATATATATGGGGAGGTACTAGCTCCAACTCGGTTTGACAGTGAAAACTGCAGGAACTTCAAACCGGCACTAGGAAACAGACTGAGAAAGCAGAGAATAAGTGTCTCCTGCAACCCGTTCCCTTGGTGCTAGATGAACGAACGTCTCTCCACTTGCTCTGTTCTGAGAGATAAGTGTGTGTGAACGCCGTCCTTCACCTAGCTTGTTGGGAACACAAAGTTTCTTTTCAGTTGCAAACTCCATTCCATACATATATATGGGGAGGTAGAAGCTCCAACTCGGTTTTACAGTGAAAACTGCAGGAACTTCAAACCGGCACTAGGAAACAGACTGAGAAGGCAGAGAAAAGTGTCTCCTGCAACCCGTTCCCTTGGGGCTAGATGAACGAACGTCTCTCCACTTGCTCTGTTCTGAGAGATAAGTGTGTGTGAAAGCCGTCCTTCACCTAGCTTGTTGGGAACACAATGTTTCTTTTCAGTTGCAAACTCCATTCCATACATATATATGGGGAGGTACTAGCTCAAACTCGGTTTTACAGTGAAAACTGCAGGAACTTCAAACCGGCACTAGGAAACAGACTGAGAAAGCAGAGAAAAAGTGTCTCCTGCAACCCGTTCCCTTGGTGCTAGATGAACGAACGTCTCTCCACTTGCTCTGTTCTCAGATATAAGTGTGTGTGAAAGCCGTCCTTCACCTAGCTTGTTGGGAACACAAAGTTTCTTTTCAGTTGCACACTCCATTCCATACATATATATTTGGAGGTAGAAGCTCCAACACGGTTTTACAGTGAAAACTGCAGGAAATTCAAACCGGCACTAGGAAACAGACTGAGAAAGCAGAGAAAAAGTTTCTCCTGCAACCCGTTCCCTTGGTGCTAGATGAACGGACGTCTATCCACTTGCTCAGTTCTCAGAGATAAGTGTGTGTGAAAGCCGTCCTTCACCTAGCTTGTTGGGAACACAAATTTTCTTTTCAGTTGCAAACCCCATTCCATACATATATATGGGGAGGTACTAGCTCCAACTCGGTTTGACAGTGAAAACTGCAGGAACTTCAAACCGGCACTAGGAAACAGACTGAGAAAGCAGAGAAAAAGTGTCTCCTGCAACCCGTTCCCTTGGTGCTAGATAACGAACGTCTCTCCACTTGCTCAGTTCTGAGAGATAAGTGTGTGTGAAAGCCGTCCTTCACCTAGCTTGTTGGGAACACAAAGTTTCTTTTCAGTTGCAAACTCCATTCCATACATATATATGCGGAGGTAGAAGCTCCAACTCGGTTTTACAGTGAAAACTGCAGGAACTTCAAACCGGCACTAGGAAACAGACTGAGAAAGCAGACAAAAAGTGTCTCCTGCATCCCGTTCCCTTGGTGCTAGATGAACGAACGTCTCTCCACTTGCTCAGTTCTGAGAGATAAGTGTGTGTGAAAGCCGTCCTTCACCTAGCTTGTTGGGAACACAAAGTTTCTTTTCATTTGCAAACTCCACTCCATACATATATATGGGGAGGTACAAGCTCCAACTCGGTTTTACAGTGAAAACTGCAGGAACTTCAAACCGGCACTAGGAAACAGACTGAGAAAGCAGAGAAAAAGTGTCTCCTGCAACCCGTTCCCTTGGTGCTAGATGAACGAACGTCTCTCCACTTGCTCTGTTCTGAGAGATAAGTGTGTGTGAAAGCCGTCCTTCACCTAGCTTGTTGGGAACACAAAGTTTCTTTTCATTTGCAAACCCCACTCCATACATATATATGGGGAGGTACAAGCTCCAACTCGTTTTTACAGTGAAAACTGCAGGAACTTCAAACCGGCACTAGGAAACAGACTGAGGAAGCAGAGAAAAAGTGTCTCCTGCAACCCGTTCCCTTGGTGCTAGATGAACGAACGTCTCTCCACTTGCTCAGTTCTGAGAGATAAGTGTGTGTGAAAGCCGTCCTTCAACTAGCTTGTTGGGAACACAAAGTTTCTTTTCAGTTGCAAACTCCATTCCATACATATATATGGGGAGGTACTAGCTCCAACTTGGTTTGACAGTGAAAACTGCAGGAACTTCATACCGGCACTAGGAAACAGACTGAGAATGCACAGAAAAAGTGCCTCATGCAACCCGATCCCTTGGTGCTAGATGAACGAATGTCTCTCCACTTGCTCAGTTCTGAGAGATAAGTGTGTGTGAAAGCCGT
The DNA here is from genome assembly GCF_036321535.1 of Camelus dromedarius. Lineage (NCBI taxonomy): Eukaryota > Metazoa > Chordata > Mammalia > Artiodactyla > Camelidae > Camelus > Camelus dromedarius. Next base: position 1,557,532 of record NW_026989835.1, read on the forward strand.
ACTTCACCTATCTTGTAGGGAACACAAAGTTCTTTTCAGTTGCATACTCCATTCCATACATATATATGGGGAGGTACTAGCTCCAACTCGGTTTTACAGTGAAAACTGCAGGAACTTCAAACCGGCACTAGGAAACAGACTGAGAAAGCAGAGAATAAGTGTCTCCTGCAACCCGTTCCCTTGGTGCTAGATGAACGAACGTCTCTCCACTTGCTCAGTTCTGAGAGATAAGTGTGTGTGAAAGACGTCCTTCACCTAGCTTGTTGGGAACACAAAGTTTCTTTTCAGTTGCAAACTCCATTCCATTCATATATATGGGGAGGTACTAGCTACAACTCGGTTTGACAGTGAAAACTGCAGGAACTTCAAACCGGCACTAGGAAACAGACTGAGAAAGCAGAGAAAAAGTGTCTCCTGCAACCCGTTCCCTTGGTGCTAGATGAACGAACGTCTCTCCACTTGCTCAGTTCTGAGAGAAAACTGTGTGTGAAAGCCGTCCTTCACCTAGCTTGTGGGGAACACAAATTTTCTTTTAAGTTGCAAACCCCATTCCATACATATATATGGGGAGGTAGAAGCCCCAACTCGGTTTTACAGTGAAAACTGCAGGAACTTCAAACCGGCACTAGGAAACAGACTGAGAAAGCAGAGAAAAAGTGTCTCCTGCAACCCGTTCCCTTGGTGCTAGATGAACGAACGTCTCTCCACTTGCTCAGTTCTGAGAGATAAGTGTGTGTGAAAGCCGTCCTTCACCTAGCTTGTTGGGAACACAAAGTTTCTTTTCAGTTGCAAACTCCATTCCATACATATATATGGGGAGGTACTAGCTCCAACTCGGTTTGACAGTGAAAACTGCAGGATCTTCAAACCGGCACTAGGAAACAGACTGAGAAAGCAGAGAAAAAGTGTCTCCTGCAACCCGTTCCCTTGGTGCTAGATGAACGAACGTCTCTCCACTTGCTCAGTTCTGAGAGATAAGTGTGTGTGAAAGCCGTCCTTCACCTAGCTTGTTGGGAACACAAAGTTTCTTTTCAGTTGCAAACTCCATTCCATACATATATATGGGGAGGTACAAGCTCCAACTCGGTTTTACAGTGAAAACTGCAGGAACTTCAAACCGGCACTAGGAAACAGACTGAGGAAGCAGGGAAAAAGTGTCTCCTGCAACCCGTTCCCTTGGTGCTAGATGAACGAACGTCTCTCCACTTGCTCAGTTCTGAGAGATAAGTGTGTGTGAAAGCCGTCCTTCACCTAGCTTGTTGGGAACACAAAGTTTCTTTTCAGTTGCAAACTCCATTCCATACATATATATGGGGAGGTACTAGCTTCAACTCGGATTGACAGTGAAAACTGCAGGAACTTCAAACCGGCACTAGGAAACAGACTGAGGAAGCAGAGAAAAAGTGTCTCCTGCAACCCGTTCCCTTGGTGCTAGATGAACGAACGTCTCTCCACTTGCTCTGTTCTGAGAGATAAGTGTGTGTGAAATCCGTCCTTCACCTAGCTTGTTGGGAACACAAAGTTTCTTTTCAGTTGCAAATTCCATTCCATACATATATATGGGGTGGTAGAAGCTCCAACTCGGTTTTACAGTGAAAACTGCAGGAACTTCAAACCGGCACTTTGAAACAGACTGAGAAAGTAGAGAAAAAGTGTCTCCTGCAACCCGTTCCCTTGGTGCTAGATGAACGAACGTCTCTCCACTTGCTCAGTTCTGAGAGATAAGTGTGTGTGAAAGCCGTCCTTCACTTAGCTTGTTGGGAACACAAATTTTCTTTTCAGTTGCAAACCCCATTCCATACATATATATGGGGAGGTACTAGCTCCATCTCGGATTGACAGTGAAAACTGCAGGAACTTCAAACCGGCACTAGGAAACAGACTGAGGAAGCAGAGAAAAAGTGTCTCCTGCAACCCGTTCCCTTGGTGCTAGATGAACGAACGTCTCTCCACTTGCTCTGTTCTGAGAGATAAGTGTGTGTGAAATCCGTCCTTCACCTAGCTTGTTGGGAACACAAAGTTTCTTTTCAGTTGCAAACTCCATTCCATACATATATATGGGGTGGTAGAAGCTCCAACTCGGTTTTACAGTGAAAACTGCAGGAACTTCAAACCGGCACTTTGAAACAGACTGAGAAAGTAGAGAAAAAGTGTCTCCTGCAACCCGTTCCCTTAGTGCTAGATGAACGAACGTCTCTCCACTTGCTCAGTTCTGAGAGATAAGTGTGTGTGAAAGCCGTCCTTCACCTAGCTTGTTGGGAACACAAAGTTTCTTTTCGGTTGCAAACTCCATTCCATACATATATATGGGTAGGTACTAGCTCCAACTCGGTTTGACAGTGAAAACTGCAGGAACTTCAAACCGGCACTAGGAAACAGACTGAGGAAGCAGAGAAAAAGTGTCTCCTGCAACCCGTTCCCTTGGTGCTAGATGAACGAAAGTCTCTCCACTTGCTCTGTTCTGAGAGATTAGTGTGTGTGAAAGCCGTCCTTCACCTAGCTTGTTGGGAACACAAAGTTTCTTTTCAGTTGCAAACTCCATTCCATACATATATATGGGGTGGTAGAAGCTCCAACTCGGTTTTACAGTGAAAACTGCAGGAACTTCAAACCGGCACTTGGAAACAGACTGAGAAAGCAGAGAAAAAGTGTCTCCTGCAACCCGTTCCCTTGGTGCTAGAAGAACGAACGTCTCTCCACTTGCTCAGTTCTGAGAGATAAGTGTGTGTGAAAGCCGTCCTTCACCTAGCTTGTTGGGAACACAAAGTTTCTTTTCAGTTGCAAACTCCATTCCATACATATATATGGGGAGGTACAAGCTCCAACTCGGTTTGACAGTGAAAACTGCAGGAACTTCAAACCGGCACTAGGAAACAGACTGAGAAAGCAGAGAAAAAGTGTCTCCTGCAACCCGTTCCCTTGGTGCTAGATGAACGAACGTCTCTCCACTTGCTCAGTTCTGAGAGATAAGTGTGTGTGAAAGCCGTCCTTCACCTAGCTTGTTGGGAACACAAAGTTTCTTTTCAGTTGCAAACTCCATTCCATACATATATATGGGGAGGTAGAAGCCCCAACTCGGTTTTACAGTGAAAACTGCAGGAACTTCAAACCGGCACTAGGAAACAGACTGAGAAAGCAGAGAAAAAGTGTCTCCTGCAACCCGTTCCCTTGGTGCTAGATGAACGAACGTCTCTCCACTTGCTCAGTTCTGAGAGATAAGTGTGTGTGAAAGCCGTCCTTCACCTAGCTTGTTGGGAACACAAAGTTTCTTTTCAGTTGCAAACTCCATTCCATACATATATATGGGGAGGTACTAGCTCCAACTCGGTTTGACAGTGAAAACTGCAGGATCTTCAAACCGGCACTAGGAAACAGACTGAGAAAGCAGAGAAAAAGTGTCTCCTGCAACCCGTTCCCTTGGTGCTAGATGAACGAACGTCTCTCCACTTGCTCAGTTCTGAGAGATAAGTGTGTGTGAAAGCCGTCCTTCACCTAGCTTGTTGGGAACACAAAGTTTCTTTTCAGTTGCAAACTCCATTCCATACATATATATGGGGAGGTACAAGCTCCAACTCGGTTTTACAGTGAAAACTGCAGGAACTTCAAACCGGCACTAGGAAACAGACTGAGGAAGCAGAGAAAAAGTGTCTCCTGCAACCCGTTCCCTTGGTGCTAGATGAACGAACGTCTCTCCACTTGCTCAGTTCTGAGAGATAAGTGTGTGTGAAAGCCGTCCTTCACCTAGCTTGTTGGGAACACAAAGTTTCTTTTCAGTTGCAAACTCCATTCCATACATATATATGGGGAGGTACTAGCTTCAACTCGGATTGACAGTGAAAACTGCAGGAACTTCAAACCGGCACTAGGAAACAGACTGAGGAAGCAGAGAAAAAGTGTCTCCTGCAACCCGTTCCCTTGGTGCTAGATGAACGAACGTCTCTCCACTTGCTCTGTTCTGAGAGATAAGTGTGTGTGAAATCCGTCCTTCACCTAGCTTGTTGGGAACACAAAGTTTCTTTTCAGTTGCAAACTCCATTCCATACATATATATGGGGTGGTAGAAGCTCCAACTCGGTTTTACAGTGAAAACTGCAGGAACTTCAAACCGGCACTTTGAAACAGACTGAGAAAGTAGAGAAAAAGTGTCTCCTGCAACCCGTTCCCTTGGTGCTAGATGAACGAACGTCTCTCCACTTGCTCAGTTCTGAGAGATAAGTGTGTGTGAAAGCCGTCCTTCACTTAGCTTGTTGGGAACACAAATTTTCTTTTCAGTTGCAAACCCCATTCCATACATATATATGGGGAGGTACTAGCTCCATCTCGGATTGACAGTGAAAACTGCAGGAACTTCAAACCGGCACTAGGAAACAGACTGAGGAAGCAGAGAAAAAGTGTCTCCTGCAACCCGTTCCCTTGGTGCTAGATGAACGAACGTCTCTCCACTTGCTCTGTTCTGAGAGATAAGTGTGTGTGAAATCCGTCCTTCACCTAGCTTGTTGGGAACACAAAGTTTCTTTTCAGTTGCAAACTCCATTCCATACATATATATGGGGTGGTAGAAGCTCCAACTCGGTTTTACAGTGAAAACTGCAGGAACTTCAAACCGGCACTTTGAAACAGACTGAGAAAGTAGAGAAAAAGTGTCTCCTGCAACCCGTTCCCTTGGTGCTAGATGAACGAACGTCTCTCCACTTGCTCAGTTCTGAGAGATAAGTGTGTGTGAAAGCCGTCCTTCACCTAGCTTGTTGGGAACACAAAGTTTCTTTTCGGTTGCAAACTCCATTCCATACATATATATGGGTAGGTACTAGCTCCAACTCGGTTTGACAGTGAAAACTGCAGGAACTTCAAACCGGCACTAGGAAACAGACTGAGGAAGCAGAGAAAAAGTGTCTCCTGCAACCCGTTCCCTTGGTGCTAGATGAACGAAAGTCTCTCCACTTGCTCTGTTCTGAGAGATTAGTGTGTGTGAAAGCCGTCCTTCACCTAGCTTGTTGGGAACACAAAGTTTCTTTTCAGTTGCAAACTCCATTCCATACATATATATGGGGTGGTAGAAGCTCCAACTCGGTTTTACAGTGAAAACTGCAGGAACTTCAAACCGGCACTTGGAAACAGACTGAGAAAGCAGAGAAAAAGTGTCTCCTGCAACCCGTTCCCTTGGTGCTAGAAGAACGAACGTCTCTCCACTTGCTCAGTTCTGAGAGATAAGTGTGTGTGAAAGCCGTCCTTCACCTAGCTTGTTGGGAACACAAAGTTTCTTTTCAGTTGCAAACCCCATTCCATACATATATATGGGGATGTACTAGCTCCAACTCGGTTTGACAGTGAAAACTGCAGGAACTTCAAACCGGCACTAGGAAACAGACTGAGGAAGCAGAGAAAAAGTGTCTCCTGCAACCCGTTCCCTTGGTGCTAGATGAACGAACGTCTCTCCACTTGCTCTGTTCTCAGAGAAAAGTGTGTGTGAAAGCCGTCCTTCACCTAGCTTGTTGGGAACACAAAGTTTCTTTTCAGTTGCAAACTCCATTCCATACATATATATGGGGAGGTACTAGCTCCAACTCGGTTTGACAGTGAAAACTGTAGGAACTTCAAACCGTCACTAGGAAACAGACTGAGGAAGCAGAGAAAAAGTGTCTCCTGCAACCCGTTCCCTTGGTGCTAGATGAACGAACGTCTCTCCACTTGCTCTGTTCTGAGAGATAAGTGTGTGTGAAAGCCGTCCTTCACATAGCTTGTTGGGAACACAAAGTTTCTTTTCAGTTGCAAACTCCATTCCATACATATATATTTGGAGGTAGAAGCTCCAACTCGGTTTTACAGTGAAAACTGCAGGAACTTCAAACCGGCACTAGAAAACAGACTGAGAAAGCAGAGAAAAAGTGTTTACTGCAACCCGTTCCCTTGGTGCTAGATGAACGAACGTCTCTCCACTTGCTCAGTTCTGAGAGATAAGTGTGTGTGAAAGCCGTCCTTCACCTAGCTTGTTGTGAACACAAATTTTCTTTTCGGTTGCAAACTCCATTCCATACATATATATGGGGAGGTACTAGCTCCAACTCGGTTTGACAGTGAAAACTGCAGGAACTTCAAACCGGCACTAGGAAACAGACTGAGGAAGCAGAGAAAAAGTGTCTCCTGCAACCCGTTCCCTTGGTGCTAGATGAACGAAAGTCTCTCCACTTGCTCTGTTCTGAGAGATAAGTGTGTGTGAAAGCCGTCCTTCACCTAGCTTGTTGGGAACACAAAGTTTCTTTTCATTTGCAAACTCCATTCCATACATATATATGGGGAGGTACTAGCTCCAACTCGGTTTTACAGTGAAAACTGCAGGAACTTCAAACCGGCACTTGGAAACAGACTGAGAAAGCAGAGAAATAGTGTCTCCTGCAACCCGTTCCCTTGGTGCTAGAAGAACGAACGTCTCTCCACTTGCTCAGTTCTGAGAGATAAGTGTGTGTGAAAGCCGTCCTTCAACTAGCTTGTTGGGAACACAAAGTTTCTTTTCAGTTGCAAACTCCATTCCATACATATATATGGGGTGGTAGAAGCTCCAACTCGGTTTTACAGTGAAAACTGCAGGAACTTCAAACCGGCACTTTGAAACAGACTGAGAAAGTAGAGAAAAGTGTCTCCTGCAACCCGTTCCCTTGGTGCTAGATGAACGAACGTCTCTCCACTTGCTCAGTTCTGAGAGATAAGTGTGTGTGAAAGCCGTCCTTCACCTAGCTTGTTGGGAACACAAAGTTTCTTTTCGGTTGCAAACTCCATTCCATACATATATATGGGTAGGTACTAGCTCCAACTCGGTTTGACAGTGAAAACTGCAGGAACTTCAAACCGGCACTAGGAAACAGACTGAGGAAGCAGAGAAAAAGTGTCTCCTGCAACCCGTTCCCTTGGTGCTAGATGAACGAAAGTCTCTCCACTTGCTCTGTTCTGAGAGATTAGTGTGTGTGAAAGCCGTCCTTCACCTAGCTTGTTGGGAACACAAAGTTTCTTTTCAGTTGCAAACTCCATTCCATACATATATATGGGGTGGTAGAAGCTCCAACTCGGTTTTACAGTGAAAACTGCAGGAACTTCAAACCGGCACTTGGAAACAGACTGAGAAAGCAGAGAAAAAGTGTCTCCTGCAACCCGTTCCCTTGGTGCTAGAAGAACGAACGTCTCTCCACTTGCTCAGTTCTGAGAGATAAGTGTGTGTGAAAGCCGTCCTTCACCTAGCTTGTTGGGAACACAAAGTTTCTTTTCAGTTGCAAACCCCATTCCATACATATATATGGGGATGTACTAGCTCCAACTCGGTTTGACAGTGAAAACTGCAGGAACTTCAAACCGGCACTAGGAAACAGACTGAGGAAGCAGAGAAAAAGTGTCTCCTGCAACCCGTTCCCTTGGTGCTAGATGAACGAACGTCTCTCCACTTGCTCTGTTCTCAGAGAAAAGTGTGTGTGAAAGCCGTCCTTCACCTAGCTTGCTGGGAACACAAAGTTTCTTTTCAGTTGCAAACTCCATTCCATACATATATATGGGGAGGTACTAGCTCCAACTCGGTTTGACAGTGAAAACTGTAGGAACTTCAAACCGGCACTAGGAAACAGACTGAGGAAGCAGAGAAAAAGTGTCTCCTGCAACCCGTTCCCTTGGTGCTAGATGAACGAACGTCTCTCCACTTGCTCTGTTCTGAGAGATAAGTGTGTGTGAAAGCCGTCCTTCACATAGCTTGTTGGGAACACAAAGTTTCTTTTCAGTTGCAAACTCCATTCCATACATATATATTTGGAGGTAGAAGCTCCAACTCGGTTTTACAGTGAAAACTGCAGGAACTTCAAACCGGCACTAGGAAACAGACTGAGAAAGCAGAGAAAAAGTGTTTACTGCAACCCGTTCCCTTGGTGCTAGATGAACGAACGTCTCTCCACTTGCTCAGTTCTGAGAGATAAGTGTGTGTGAAAGCCGTCCTTCACCTAGCTTGTTGTGAACACAAATTTTCTTTTCGGTTGCAAACTCCATTCCATACATATATATGGGGAGGTACTAGCTCCAACTCGGTTTGACAGTGAAAACTGCAGGAACTTCAAACCGGCACTAGGAAACAGACTGAGGAAGCAGAGAAAAAGTGTCTCCTGCAACCCGTTCCCTTGGTGCTAGATGAACGAAAGTCTCTCCACTTGCTCTGTTCTGAGAGATAAGTGTGTGTGAAAGCCGTCCTTCACCTAGCTTGTTGGGAACACAAAGTTTCTTTTCATTTGCAAACTCCATTCCATACATATATATGGGGAGGTACTAGCTCCAACTCGGTTTTACAGTGAAAACTGCAGGAACTTCAAACCGGCACTTGGAAACAGACTGAGAAAGCAGAGAAATAGTGTCTCCTGCAACCCGTTCCCTTGGTGCTAGAAGAACGAACGTCTCTCCACTTGCTCAGTTCTGAGAGATAAGTGTGTGTGAAAGCCGTCCTTCACCTAGCTTGTTGGGAACACAAAGTTTCTTTTCAGTTGCAAACCCCATTCCATACATATATATGGGGATGTACTAGCTCCAACTCGGTTTGACAGTGAAAACTGCAGGAACTTCAAACCGGCACTAGGAAACAGACTGAGGAAGCAGAGAAAAAGTGTCCCTTCAACCCGTTCCCTTGGTGCTAGATGAACGAACGTCTCTCCACTTGCTCTGTTCTCAGAGAAAAGTGTGTGTGAAAGCCGTCCTTCACCTAGCTTGTTGGGAACACAAAGTTTCTTTTCAGTTGCAAACTCCATTCCATACATATATATGGGGAGGTACTAGCTCCAACTCGGTTTGACAGTGAAAACTGTAGGAACTTCAAACCGGCACTAGGAAACAGACTGAGGAAGCAGAGAAAAAGTGTCTCCTGCAACCCGTTCCCTTGGTGCTAGATGAACGAACGTCTCTCCACTTGCTCTGTTCTGAGAGATAAGTGTGTGTGAAAGCCGTCCTTCACATAGCTTGTTGGGAACACAAAGTTTCTTTTCAGTTGCAAACTCCTTTCCATACATATATATTTGGAGGTAGAAGCTCCAACTCGGTTTTACAGTGAAAACTGCAGGAACTTCAAACCGGCACTAGGAAACAGACTGAGAAAGCAGAGAAAAAGTGTTTACTGCAACCCGTTCCCTTGGTGCTAGATGAACGAACGTCTCTCCACTTGCTCAGTTCTGAGAGATAAGTGTGTGTGAAAGCCGTCCTTCACCTAGCTTGTTGTGAACACAAATTTTCTTTTCAGTTGCAAACTCCATTCCATACATATATATGGGAAGGTACTAGCTCCAACTCGGTTTGACAGTGAAAACTGCAGGAACTTCAAACCGGCACTAGGAAACAGACTGAGGAAGCAGAGAAAAAGTGTCTCCTGCAACCCGTTCCCTTGGTGCTAGATGAACGAAAGTCTCTCCACTTGCTCTGTTCTGAGAGATAAGTGTGTGTGAAAGCCGTCCTTCACCTAGCTTGTTGGGAACACAAAGTTTCTTTTCATTTGCAAACTCCATTCCATACATATATATGGTGAGGTACTAGCTCCAACTCGGTTTTACAGTGAAAACTGCAGGAACTTCAAACCGGCACTTGGAAACAGAATGAGAAAGCAGAGAAAAAGTGTCTCCTGCAACCCGTTCCCTTGGTGCTAGATGAACGAACGTCTCTCCACTTGCTCAGTTCTGAGAGATAAGTGTGTGTGAAAGCCGTCCTTCACCTAGCTTGTTGGGAACACAAAGTTTATTTTCAGTTGCAAACTCCATTCCATACATATATATTTGGAGGTAGAAGCTCCAACTCGGTTTTACAGTGAAAACTGCAGGAACTTCAAACCGGCACTAGGAAACAGACTGAGAAAGCAGAGAAAAAGTGTCTCCTGCAACCCGTTCCCTTGGTGCTAGATGAACGAACGTCTCTCCACTTGCTCAGTTCTGAGAGATAAGTGTGTGTGAAAGCCGTCCTTCACCTAGCTTGTTGGGAACACAAAGTTTCTTTTCGGTTGCAAACTCCATTCCATACATATATATGGGGAGGTAGAAGCTCCAACTCGGTTTTACAGTGAAAACTGCAGGAACTTCAAACCGGCACTAGGAAACAGACTGAGAAAGCAGAGAAAAAGTGTCTCCTGCAACCCGTTCCCTTGGTGCTAGATGAACGAACGTCTCTCCACTTGCTCAGTTCTGAGAGATAAGTGTGTGTGAAAGCCGTCCTTCACCTAGCTTGTTGGGAACAAATAGTTTCTTTTCGGTTGCAAACTCCATTCCATACATATATATGGGGAGGTAGAAGCTCCAACTCGGTTTTACAGTGAAAACTGCAGGAACTTCAAACCGGCACTAGGAAACAGACTGAGAAAGCTGAGAAAAAGTGTGTCCTGCAACCCGTTCCCTTGGTGCTAGATGAACGAACGTCTCTCCACTTGCTCAGTTCTGAGAGATAAGTGTGTGTGAAAGCCGTCCTTCACCTAGCTTGTTGGGAACACAAAGTTTCCTTTCAGTTGCAAACTCCATTCCATACATATATATGGGGAGGTACTAGCTCCAACTCGGTTTGACAGTGAAAACTGCAGGAACTTCAAACCGGCACTTGGAAACAGACTGAGAAAGCAGAGAAAAAGTGTCTCCTGCAACCCGTTCCCTTGGTGCTAGATGAACGAACGTCTCTCCACTTGCTCAGTTCTGAGAGATAAGTGTGTGTGAAAGCCGTCCTTCACCTAGCTTGTTGGGAACACAAAGTTTCTTTTCAGTTGCAAACTCCATTCCATACATATATATGGGGAGGTAGAAGCTCCAACTCGGTTTTACAGTGAAAACTGCAGGAACTTCAAACCGGCACTAGGAAACAGTCTGAGAAAGCAGAGAAACAGTGTCTCCTGCAACCCGTTCCCTTGGTGCTATATGAACGAACGTCTCTCCACTTGCTCAGTTCTGAGAGATAAGTGTGTGTGAAAGCCGTCCTTCACCTAGCTTGTTGGGAACACAAAATTTCTTTTCGGTTGCAAACTCCATTCCATACATATATATGGGGAGGTAGAAGCTCCAACTCGGTTTTACAGTGAAAACTGCAGGAACTTCAAACCGGCACTAGGAAACAGACTGAGAAAGCAGAGAAAAAGTGTCTCCTGCAACCCGTTCCCTTGCTGCTAGATGAACGAACGTCTCTCCACTTGCTCAGTTCTGAGAGATAAGTGTGTGTGAAAGCCGTCCTTCACCTAGCTTGTTGGGAACACAAAGTTTCCTTTCAGTTGCAAACTCCATTCCATACATATATATGGGGAGGTACTAGCTCCAACTCGGTTTTACAGTGAAAACTGCAGGAAATTCAAACCGGCACTAGGAAACAGACTGAGAAAGCAGAGAAAAAGTGTCTCCTGCAACCCGTTCCCTTGGTGCTAGATGAACGAACGTCTCTCCACTTGCTCAGTTCTGAGAGATAAGTGTGTGTGAAAGCCGTCCTTCAAATAACTTGTTGGGAACACATAGTTTCTTTTCAGTTGCAAACTCCATTCCATACATATATATGGGGAGGTAGAAGCTCCAACTCGGTTTTACAGTGAAAACTGCAGGAACTTCAAACCGGCACTAGGAAACAGACTGAGAAAGCAGAGAAAAATTGTCTCCTGCAACCCGTTCCCTTGGTGCTAGATGAACGAACGTCTCTCCACTTGCTCAGTTCTGAGAGATAAATGTTTGTGAAAGCCGTCCTTCACCTAGCTTGTTGGGAACACAAAGTTTCTTTTCAGTTGCAAACTCCATTCCATACATATATATAGGGAGGTAGAAGCTCCAACTCGGTTTTACAGTGAAAACTGCAGGAACTTCAAACCGGCCCTAGGAAACAGACTGAGGAAGCAGACAAAAAGTGTCTCCTGCAACCCGTTCCCTTGGTGCTAGATGAACGAACGTCTCTCCACTTGCTCAGTTCTGAGAGATAAGTGTGTGTGAAAGCCGTCCTTCACCTAGCTTTTTGGGAACACAAAGTTTCTTTTCAGTTGCAAACTCCATTCCATACATATATATGGGGAGGTACAAGCTCCAACTCGGTTTGACAGTGAAAACTGCAGGAACTTCAAACCGGCACTAGGAAACAGACTGAGGAAGCAGAGAAAAAGTGTCTCCTGCAACCCGTTCCCTTGGTGCTAGATGAACGAAAGTCTCTCCACTTGCTCTGTTCTGAGAGATAAGTGTGTGTGAAAGCCGTCCTTCACCTAGCTTGTTGGGAACACAAAGTTTCTTTTCAGTTGCAAACTCCATTCCATACATATATATGGGGTGGTAGAAGCTCCAACTCGGTTTTACAGTGAAAACTGCAGGAACTTCAAACCGGCACTTGGAAACAGACTGAGAAAGCAGAGAAAAAGTGTCTCCTGCAACCCGTTCCCTTGGTGCTAGATGAACGAACATCTCTCCACTTGCTCAGTTCTGAGAGATATGTGTGTGTGAAAGCCGTCCTTCACCTAGCTTGTTGGGAACACAAAGTTTCTTTTCAGTTGCAAACCCCATATCATACATATATATGGGGAGGTACTAGCTCCAACTCGGTTTGACAGTGAAAACTGCAGGAACTTCAAACCGGCACTAGGAAACAGATTGAGGAAGCAGAGAAAAAGTGTCTCCTGCAACCCGTTCCCTTGGTGCTAGATGAACGAACGTCTCTCCACTTGCTCTGTTCTCAGAGATAAGTGTGTGTGAAAGCCGTCCTTCACCTAGCTTGCTGGGAACACAAAGTTTCTTTTCAGTTGCAAACTCCATTCCATACATATATATTTGGAGGTAGAAGCTCCAACTCGGTTTGACAGTGAAAACTGCAGGAACTTCAAACCGGCACTAGGAAACAGACTGAGGAAGCAGAGAAAAAGTGTCTCCTGCAACCCGTTCCCTTGGTGCTAGATGAACGAACGTCTCTCCACTTGCTCAGTTCTGAGAGATAAGTGTGTGTGAAAGCCGTCCTTCACCTAGCTTGCTGGGAACACAAAGTTTCTTTTCAGTTGCAAACTCCATTCCATACATATATATTTGGAGGTAGAAGCTCCAACTCGGTTTGACAGTGAAAACTGCAGGAACTTCAAACCGGCACTAGGAAACAGACTGAGAAAGCAGAGAAAAAGTGTCTCCTGCAACCCGTTCCCTTGGTGCTAGATGAACGAACGTCTCTCCACTTGCTCAGTTCTGAGAGATAAGTGTGTGTGAAAGCCGTCCTTCACCTAGCTTGTTGGGAACACAAAGTTTCTTTTCAGTTGCAAACTCCATTCCATACATATATATGGGGAGGTACTAGCTAAAACTCGGTTTTACAGTGAAAACTGCAGGAACTTCAAACCGGCACTTGGAAACAGAATGAGAAAGCAGAGAAAAAGTGTCTCCTGCAACCCGTTCCCTTGGTTCTAGATGAACGAACGTCTCTCCACTTGCTCAGTTCTGAGAGATAAGTGTGTGTGAAAGCCGTCCTTCACCTAGCTTGTTGGGAACACAAATTTTCTTTTCAGTTGCAAACCCCATTCCATACATATATATGGGGAGGTACTAGCTCCAACTCGGTTTGACAGTGAAAACTGCAGGAACTTCAAACCGGCACTAGGAAACAGACTGAGAAAGCAGAGAAAAAGTGTCTCCTGCAACCCGTTCCCTTGGTGCTAGATGAACGAACGTCTCTCCACTTGCTCTGTTCTCAGAGATAAGTGTGTGTGAAAGCCGTCCTTCACCTAGATTGTTGGGAACACAAAGTTTCTTTTCAGTTGCAAACTCCATTCCATACATATATATGAGGAGGTAGAAGCTCCAACTCGGTTTTACAGTGAAAACTGCAGGAACTTCAAACCGGCACTAGGAAACAGACTGAGAAAGCAGAGAAAAAGTGTCTCCTGCAACCCGTTCCCTTGGTGCTAGATGAACGAACGTCTCTCCACTTGCTCAGTTCTGAGAGATAAGTGTGTGTGAAAGCCGTCCTTCACCTAGCTTGTTGGGAACACAAAGTTTCTTTTCAGTTGCAAACTCCATTCCATACATATATATTTGGAGGTAGAAGCTCCAACTCGGTTTTACAGTGAAAACTGCAGGAACTTCAAACCGGCACTAGGAAACAGACTGAGAAAGCAGAGAAAAAGTGTCTCCTGCAACCCGTTCCCTTTGTGCTAGATGAACGAACGTCTCTCCACTTGCTCAGTTCTGAGAGATAAGTGTGTGTGAAAGCCGTCCTTCACCTAGCTTGTTTTGAACACAAATTTTCTTTTCAGTTGCAAATCCATTCCATACATATATATGGGGAGGTACTAGCTCCAACTCGGTTTGACAGTGAAAACTGCAGGAACTTCAAACCGGCACTAGGAAACAGACTGAGAAAGCAGAGAAAAAGTGTCTCCTGCAACCCGTTCCCTTGGTGCTATATGAACGAACGTCTCTCCACTTGCTCAGTTCTGAGAGATAAGTGTGTGTGAAAGCCGTCCTTCACCTAGCTTGTTGGGAACACAAAGTTTCTTTTCGGTTGCAAACTCCATTCCATACATATATATGGGGAGGTAGAAGCTCCAACTCGGTTTTACAGTGAAAACTGCAGGAACTTCAAACCGGCACTAGGAAACAGACTGAGAAAGCAGAGAAAAAGTGTCTCCTGCAACCCGTTCCCTTGGTGTTAGATGAACGAAAGTCTCTCCACTTGCTCAGTTCTGAGAGATAAGTGTGTGTGAAAGCCGTCCTTCACCTAGCTTGTTGGGAACAAAAAGTTTCTTTTCGGTTGCAAACTCCATTCCATACATATATATGGGGAGGTAGAAGCTCCAACTCGGTTTTACAGTGAAAACTGCAGGAACTTCAAACCGGCACTAGGAAACAGACTGAGAAATCTGAGAAAAAGTGTGTCCTGCAACCCGTTCCCTTGGTGCTAGATGAACGAACGTCTCTCCACTTGCTCAGTTCTGAGAGATAAGTGTGTGTGAAAGCCGTCCTTCACCTAGCTTGTTGGGAACACAAAGTTTCCTTTCAGTTGCAAACTCCATTCCATACATATATATGGGGAGGTACTAGCTCCAACTCGGTTTTACAGTGAAAACTGCAGGAACTTCTAACCGGCACTTGGAAACAGACTGAGAAAGCAGAGAAAAAGTGTCCCCTGCAACCCGTTCCCTTGGTGCTAGATGAACGAAAGTCTCTCCACTTGCTCTGTTCTGAGAGATAAGTGTGTGTGAAAGCCGTCCTTCACCTAGCTTGTTGGGAACACAAAGTTTCTTTTCAGTTGCAAACTCCATTCCATACATATATATGGGGTGGTAGAAGCTCCAACTCGGTTTTACAGTGAAAACTGCAGGAACTTCAAACCGGCACTTGGAAACAGACTGAGAAAGCAGAGAAAAAGTGTCTCCTGCAACCCGTTCCCTTGGTGCTAGATGAACGAACATCTCTCCACTTGCTCAGTTCTGAGAGATATGTGTGTGTGAAAGCCGTCCTTCACCTAGCTTGTTGGGAACACAAAGTTTCTTTTCAGTTGCAAACCCCATATCATACATATATATGGGGAGGTACTAGCTCCAACTCGGTTTGACAGTGAAAACTGCAGGAACTTCAAACCGGCACTAGGAAACAGATTGAGGAAGCAGAGAAAAAGTGTCTCCTGCAACCCGTTCCCTTGGTGCTAGATGAACGAACGTCTCTCCACTTGCTCTGTTCTCAGAGATAAGTGTGTGTGAAAGCCGTCCTTCACCTAGCTTGCTGGGAACACAAAGTTTCTTTTCAGTTGCAAACTCCATTCCATACATATATATTTGGAGGTAGAAGCTCCAACTCGGTTTGACAGTGAAAACTGCAGGAACTTCAAACCGGCACTAGGAAACAGACTGAGGAAGCAGAGAAAAAGTGTCTCCTGCAACCCGTTCCCTTGGTGCTAGATGAACGAACGTCTCTCCACTTGCTCAGTTCTGAGAGATAAGTGTGTGTGAAAGCCGTCCTTCACCTAGCTTGCTGGGAACACAAAGTTTCTTTTCAGTTGCAAACTCCATTCCATACATATATATTTGGAGGTAGAAGCTCCAACTCGGTTTGACAGTGAAAACTGCAGGAACTTCAAACCGGCACTAGGAAACAGACTGAGAAAGCAGAGAAAAAGTGTCTCCTGCAACCCGTTCCCTTGGTGCTAGATGAACGAACGTCTCTCCACTTGCTCAGTTCTGAGAGATAAGTGTGTGTGAAAGCCGTCCTTCACCTAGCTTGTTGGGAACACAAAGTTTCTTTTCAGTTGCAAACTCCATTCCATACATATATATGGGGAGGTACTAGCTAAAACTCGGTTTTACAGTGAAAACTGCAGGAACTTCAAACCGGCACTTGGAAACAGAATGAGAAAGCAGAGAAAAAGTGTCTCCTGCAACCCGTTCCCTTGGTTCTAGATGAACGAACGTCTCTCCACTTGCTCAGTTCTGAGAGATAAGTGTGTGTGAAAGCCGTCCTTCACCTAGCTTGTTGGGAACACAAATTTTCTTTTCAGTTGCAAACCCCATTCCATACATATATATGGGGAGGTACTAGCTCCAACTCGGTTTGACAGTGAAAACTGCAGGAACTTCAAACCGGCACTAGGAAACAGACTGAGAAAGCAGAGAAAAAGTGTCTCCTGCAACCCGTTCCCTTGGTGCTAGATGAACGAACGTCTCTCCACTTGCTCTGTTCTCAGAGATAAGTGTGTGTGAAAGCCGTCCTTCACCTAGATTGTTGGGAACACAAAGTTTCTTTTCAGTTGCAAACTCCATTCCATACATATATATGAGGAGGTAGAAGCTCCAACTCGGTTTTACAGTGAAAACTGCAGGAACTTCAAACCGGCACTAGGAAACAGACTGAGAAAGCAGAGAAAAAGTGTCTCCTGCAACCCGTTCCCTTGGTGCTAGATGAACGAACGTCTCTCCACTTGCTCAGTTCTGAGAGATAAGTGTGTGTGAAAGCCGTCCTTCACCTAGCTTGTTGGGAACACAAAGTTTCTTTTCAGTTGCAAACTCCATTCCATACATATATATTTGGAGGTAGAAGCTCCAACTCGGTTTTACAGTGAAAACTGCAGGAACTTCAAACCGGCACTAGGAAACAGACTGAGAAAGCAGAGAAAAAGTGTCTCCTGCAACCCGTTCCCTTTGTGCTAGATGAACGAACGTCTCTCCACTTGCTCAGTTCTGAGAGATAAGTGTGTGTGAAAGCCGTCCTTCACCTAGCTTGTTTTGAACACAAATTTTCTTTTCAGTTGCAAATCCATTCCATACATATATATGGGGAGGTACTAGCTCCAACTCGGTTTGACAGTGAAAACTGCAGGAACTTCAAACCGGCACTAGGAAACAGACTGAGAAAGCAGAGAAAAAGTGTCTCCTGCAACCCGTTCCCTTGGTGCTATATGAACGAACGTCTCTCCACTTGCTCAGTTCTGAGAGATAAGTGTGTGTGAAAGCCGTCCTTCACCTAGCTTGTTGGGAACACAAAGTTTCTTTTCGGTTGCAAACTCCATTCCATACATATATATGGGGAGGTAGAAGCTCCAACTCGGTTTTACAGTGAAAACTGCAGGAACTTCAAACCGGCACTAGGAAACAGACTGAGAAAGCAGAGAAAAAGTGTCTCCTGCAACCCGTTCCCTTGGTGTTAGATGAACGAAAGTCTCTCCACTTGCTCAGTTCTGAGAGATAAGTGTGTGTGAAAGCCGTCCTTCACCTAGCTTGTTGGGAACAAAAAGTTTCTTTTCGGTTGCAAACTCCATTCCATACATATATATGGGGAGGTAGAAGCTCCAACTCGGTTTTACAGTGAAAACTGCAGGAACTTCAAACCGGCACTAGGAAACAGACTGAGAAATCTGAGAAAAAGTGTGTCCTGCAACCCGTTCCCTTGGTGCTAGATGAACGAACGTCTCTCCACTTGCTCAGTTCTGAGAGATAAGTGTGTGTGAAAGCCGTCCTTCACCTAGCTTGTTGGGAACACAAAGTTTCCTTTCAGTTGCAAACTCCATTCCATACATATATATGGGGAGGTACTAGCTCCAACTCGGTTTTACAGTGAAAACTGCAGGAACTTCTAACCGGCACTTGGAAACAGACTGAGAAAGCAGAGAAAAAGTGTCTCCTGCAACCCGTTCCCTTGGTGCTAGATGAACGAACGTCTCTCCACTTGCTCAGTTCTGAGAGATAAGTGTGTGTGAAAGCCGTCCTTCACCTAGCTTGTTGGGAACACAAAGTTTCTTTTCAGTTGCAAACTCCATTCCATACATATATATGGGGAGGTAGAAGCTCCAACTCGGGTTTACAGTGAAAACTGCAGGAACTTCAAACCGGCACTAGGAAACAGACTGAGAAAGCAGAGAAAAAGTGTCTCCTGCAACCCGTTCCCTTGGTGCTATATGAACGAACGTCTCTCCACTTGCTCAGTTCTGAGAGATAAGTGTGTGTGAAAGCCGTACTTCACCTAGCTTGTTGGGAACACAAAGTTTCTTTTCGGTTGCAAACTCCATTCCATACATATATATGGGGAGGTAGAAGCTCCAACTCTGTTTTAAAGTGAAAACTGCAGGAACTTCAAACCGGCACTAGGAAACAGACTGAGAAAACAGAGAAATAGTGTCTCCTGCAACCCGTTCCCTTGGTGCTAGATGAACGAACGTCTCTCCACTTGCTCAGTTCTGAGAGATAAGTGTGTGTGAAAGCCGTCCTTCACCTAGCTTGTTGGGAACACAAAGTTTCCTTTCAGTTGCAAACTCCATTCCATACATATATATGGGGAGGTACTAGCTCCAACACGGTTTTACAGTGAAAACTGCAGGAACTTCAAACCGGCACTAGGAAACAGACTGAGAAAGCAGAGAAAAAGTGTCTCCTGCAACACGTTCCCTTGGTGCTATATGAACGAACGTCTCTCCACTTGCTCAGTTCTGAGAGATAAGTGTGTGTGAAAGCCGTCCTTCACCTAGCTTGTTGGGAACACAAAGTTTCTTTTCGGTTGCAAACTCCATTCCATACATATATATGGGGAGGTAGAAGCTCCAACTCGGTTTTACAGTGAAAACTGCAGGAACTTCAAACCGGCACTAGGAAACAGACTGAGAAAGCAGAGAAAAAGTGTCTCCTGCAACCCGTTCCCTTGGTGCTAGATGAACGAACGTCTCTCCACTTGCTCAGTTCTGAGAGATAAGTGTGTGTGAAAGCCGTCCTTCACCTAGCTTGTTGGGAACACAAAGTTTCCTTTCAGTTGCAAACTCCATTCCATACATATATATGGGGAGGTACTAGCTCCAACTCTGTTTTACAGTGAAAACTGCAGGAACTTCAAACCGGCACTAGGAAACAGACTGAGAAAGCAGAGAAAAAGTGTCTCCTGCAACCCGTTCCCTTGGTGCTAGATGAACGAACGTCTCTCCACTTGCTCAGTTCTGAGAGATAAGTGTGTGTGAAAGCCGTCCTTCACCTAACTTGTTGGGAACACATAGTTTCTTTTCAGTTGCAAACTCCATTCCATACATATATATGGGGAGGTAGAAGCTCCAACTCGGTTTTACAGTGAAACCTGCAGGAACTTGAAACCGGCACTAGGAAACAGACTGAGAAAGCAGAGAAAAAGTGTCTCCTGCAACCCGTTCCCTTGGTTCTAGATGAACGAACGTCTCTCCACTTGCTCAGTTCTGAGAGATAAATGTTTGTGAAAGCCGTCCTTCACCTAGCTTGTTGGGAACACAAAGTTTCTTTTCAGTTGCAAACTCCATTCCATACATATATATAGGGAGGTAGAAGCTCCAACTCGGTTTTACAGTGAAAACTGCAGGAACTTCAAACCGGCCCTAGGAAACAGACTGAGGAAGCAGACAAAAAGTGTCCCCTGCAACCCGTTCCCTTGGTGCTAGATGAACGAACGTCTCTCCACTTGCTCTGTTCTGAGAGATAAGTGTGTGTGAAAGCCGTCCTTCACCTAGCTTGTTGGGAACACAAAGTTTCTTTTCAGTTGCAAACTCCATTCCATACATATATATGGGGTGGTAGAAGCTCCAACTCGGTTTTACAGTGAAAACTGCAGGAACTTCAAACCGGCACTTGGAAACAGACTGAGGAAGCAGAGAAAAAGTGTCTCCTTCAACCCGTTCCCTTGGTGCTAGATGAACGAACGTCTCTCCACTTGCTCTGTTCTGAGAGATAAGTGTGTGTGAAAGCCGTCCTTCCCCTAGCTTGTTGTGAACACAAATTTTCTTTTCAGTTGCAAACTCCATTCCATACATATATATGGGGATGTACTAGCTCCAACTCGGTTTGACAGTGAAAACTGCAGGAACTTCAAACCGGCACTAGGAAACAGACTGAGGAAGCAGAGAAAAAGTGTCTCCTGCAACCCGTTCCCTTGGTGCTAGATGAACGAAAGTCTCTCCACTTGCTCTGTTCTGAGAGATAAGTGTGTGTGAAAGCCGTCCTTCACCTAGCTTGTTGGGAACACAAAGTTTCTTTTCAGTTGCAAACTCCATTCCATACATATATATAGGGAGGTACTAGCTAAAACTCGGTTTTACAGTGAAAACTGCAGGAACTTCAAACCGGCACTTGGAAACAGAATGAGAAAGCAGAGAAAAAGTGTCTCCTGCAACCCGTTCCCTTGGTGCTAGATGAACGAACGTCTCTCCACTTGCTCAGTTCTGAGAGAAAGTGTGTGTGAAAGCCATCCTTCACCTAGCTTGTTGGGAACACAAATTTTCTTTTCAGTTGCAAACCCCTTTCCATACATATATATGGGGAGGTACTAGCTCCAACTCGGTTTGACAGTGAAAACTGCAGGAACTTCAAACCGGCACTAGGAAACAGACTGAGAAAGCAGAGAAAAAGTGTCTCCTGCAACCCGTTCCCTTGGTGCTAGATGAACGAACGTCTCTCCACTTGCTCTGTTCTCAGAGATAAGTGTGTGTGAAAGCCGTCCTTCACCAAGATTGTTGGGAACACAAAGTTTCTTTTCAGTTGCAAACTCCATTCCATACATATATATGAGGAGGTAGAAGCTCCAACTCGGTTTTACAGTGAAAACTGCAGGAACTTCAAACCGGCACTAGGAAACAGACTGAGAAAGCAGAGAAAAAGTGTCTCCTGCAACCCGTTCCCTTGGTGCTAGATGAACGAACGTCTCTCCACTTGCTCAGTTCTGAGAGATAAGTGTGTGTGAAAGCCGTCCTTCACCTAGCTTGTTGGGAACACAAAGTTTCTTTTCAGTTGCAAACTCCATTCCATACATATATATTTGGAGGTAGAAGCTCCAACTCGATTTTACAGTGAAAACTGCAGGAACTTCAAACCGGCACTAGGAAACAGACTGAGAAAGCAGAGAAAAAGTGTCTCCTGCAACCCGTTCCCTTTGTGCTAGATGAACGAACGTCTCTCCACTTGCTCAGTTCTGAGAGATATGTGTGTGTGAAAGCCGTCCTTCACCTAGCTTGTTTTGAACACAAATTTTCTTTTCAGTTGCAAATCCATTCCATACATATATATGGGGAGGTACTAGCTCCAACTCGGTTTGACAGTGAAAACTGCAGGAACTTCAAACCGGCACTAGGAAACAGACTGAGAAAGCAGAGAAAAAGTGTCTCCTGCAACCCGTTCCCTTGGTGCTATATGAACGAACGTCTCTCCACTTGCTCAGTTCTGAGAGATAAGTGTGTGTGAAAGCCGTCCTTCACCTAGCTTGTTGGGAACACAAAGTTTCTTTTCGGTTGCAAACTCCATTCCATACATATATATAGGGAGGTACTAGCTAAAACTCGGTTTTACAGTGAAAACTGCAGGAACTTCAAACCGGCACTTGGAAACAGAATGAGAAAGCAGAGAAAAAGTGTCTCCTGCAACCCGTTCCCTTGGTGCTAGATGAACGAACGTCTCTCCACTTGCTCAGTTCTGAGAGAAAGTGTGTGTGAAAGCCATCCTTCACCTAGCTTGTTGGGAACACAAATTTTCTTTTCAGTTGCATACAACATTCCATACATATATATGGGGAGGTACTAGCTCCAACTCGGTTTGACAGTGAAAACTGCAGGAACTTCAAACCGGCACTAGGAAACAGACTGAGAAAGCAGAGAAAAAGTGTCTCCTGCAACCCGTTCCCTTGGTGCTAGATGAACGAACGTCTCTCCACTTGCTCTGTTCTCAGAGATAAGTGTGTGTGAAAGCCGTCCTTCACCAAGATTGTTGGGAACACAAAGTTTCTTTTCAGTTGCAAACTCCATTCCATACATATATATGAGGAGGTAGAAGCTCCAACTCGGTTTTACAGTGAAAACTGCAGGAACTTCAAACCGGCCCTAGGAAACAGACTGAGGAAGCAGACAAAAAGTGTCCCCTGCAACCCGTTCCCTTGGTGCTAGATGAACGAACGTCTCTCCACTTGCTCTGTTCTGAGAGATAAGTGTGTGTGAAAGCCGTCCTTCACCTAGCTTGTTGGGAACACAAAGTTTCTTTTCAGTTGCAAACTCCATTCCATACATATATATGGGGTGGTAGAAGCTCCAACTCGGTTTTACAGTGAAAACTGCAGGAACTTCAAACCGGCACTTGGAAACAGACTGAGGAAGCAGAGAAAAAGTGTCTCCTGCAACCCGTTCCCTTGGTGCTAGATGAACGAACGTCTCTCCACTTGCTCTGTTCTGAGAGATAAGTGTGTGTGAAAGCCGTCCTTCCCCTAGCTTGTTGTGAACACAAATTTTCTTTTCAGTTGCAAACTCCATTCCATACATATACATGGGGATGTACTAGCTCCAACTCGGTTTGACAGTGAAAACTGCAGGAACTTCAAACCGGCACTAGGAAACAGACTGAGGAAGCAGAGAAAAAGTGTCTCCTGCAACCCGTTCCCTTGGTGCTAGATGAACGAAAGTCTCTCCACTTGCTCTGTTCTGAGAGATAAGTGTGTGTGAAAGCCGTCCTTCACCTAGCTTGTTGGGAACACAAAGTTTCTTTTCAGTTGCAAACTCCATTCCATACATATATATAGGGAGGTACTAGCTAAAACTCGGTTTTACAGTGAAAACTGCAGGAACTTCAAACCGGCACTTGGAAACAGAATGAGAAAGCAGAGAAAAAGTGTCTCCTGCAACCCGTTCCCTTGGTGCTAGATGAACGAACGTCTCTCCACTTGCTCAGTTCTGAGAGAAAGTGTGTGTGAAAGCCATCCTTCACCTAGCTTGTTGGGAACACAAATTTTCTTTTCAGTTGCAAACCCCTTTCCATACATATATATGGGGAGGTACTAGCTCCAACTCGGTTTGACAGTGAAAACTGCAGGAACTTCAAACCGGCACTAGGAAACAGACTGAGAAAGCAGAGAAAAAGTGTCTCCTGCAACCCGTTCCCTTGGTGCTAGATGAACGAACGTCTCTCCACTTGCTCTGTTCTCAGAGATAAGTGTGTGTGAAAGCCGTCCTTCACCAAGATTGTTGGGAACACAAAGTTTCTTTTCAGTTGCAAACTCCATTCCATACATATATATGAGGAGGTAGAAGCTCCAACTCGGTTTTACAGTGAAAACTGCAGGAACTTCAAACCGGCACTAGGAAACAGACTGAGAAAGCAGAGAAAAAGTGTCTCCTGCAACCCGTTCCCTTGGTGCTAGATGAACGAACGTCTCTCCACTTGCTCAGTTCTGAGAGATAAGTGTGTGTGAAAGCCGTCCTTCACCTAGCTTGTTGGGAACACAAAGTTTCTTTTCAGTTGCAAACTCCATTCCATACATATATATTTGGAGGTAGAAGCTCCAACTCGATTTTACAGTGAAAACTGCAGGAACTTCAAACCGGCACTAGGAAACAGACTGAGAAAGCAGAGAAAAAGTGTCTCCTGCAACCCGTTCCCTTTTTGCTAGATGAACGAACGTCTCTCCACTTGCTCAGTTCTGAGAGATATGTGTGTGTGAAAGCCATCCTTCACCTAGCTTGTTTTGAACACAAATTTTCTTTTCAGTTGCAAATCCATTCCATACATATATATGGGGAGGTACTAGCTCCAACTCGGTTTGACAGTGAAAACTGCAGGAACTTCAAACCGGCACTAGGAAACAGACTGAGAAAGCAGAGAAAAAGTGTCTCCTGCAACCCGTTCCCTTGGTGCTATATGAACGAACGTCTCTCCACTTGCTCAGTTCTGAGAGATAAGTGTGTGTGAAAGCCGTCCTTCACCTAGCTTGTTGGGAACACAAAGTTTCTTTTCGGTTGCAAACTCCATTCCATACATATATATAGGGAGGTACTAGCTAAAACTCGGTTTTACAGTGAAAACTGCAGGAACTTCAAACCGGCACTTGGAAACAGAATGAGAAAGCAGAGAAAAAGTGTCTCCTGCAACCCGTTCCCTTGGTGCTAGATGAACGAACGTCTCTCCACTTGCTCAGTTCTGAGAGAAAGTGTGTGTGAAAGCCATCCTTCACCTAGCTTGTTGGGAACACAAATTTTCTTTTCAGTTGCATACCCCATTCCATACATATATATGGGGCGGTACTAGCTCCAACTCGGTTTGACAGTGAAAACTGCAGGAACTTCAAACCGGCACTAGGAAACAGACTGAGAAAGCAGAGAAAAAGTGTCTCCTGCAACCCGTTCCCTTGGTGCTAGATGAACGAACGTCTCTCCACTTGCTCTGTTCTCAGAGATAAGTGTGTGTGAAAGCCGTCCTTCACCAAGATTGTTGGGAACACAAAGTTTCTTTTCAGTTGCAAACTCCATTCCATACATATATATGAGGAGGTAGAAGCTCCAACTCGGTTTTACAGTGAAAACTGCAGGAACTTCAAACCGGCACTAGGAAACAGACTGAGAAAGCAGAGAAAAAGTGTCTCCTGCAACCCGTTCCCTTGGTGCTAGATGAACGAACGTCTCTCCACTTGCTCAGTTCTGAGAGATAAGTGTGTGTGAAAGCCGTCCTTCACCTAGCTTGTTGGGAACACAAAGTTTCTTTTCAGTTGCAAACTCCATTCCATACATATATATTTGGAGGTAGAAGCTCCAACTCGGTTTTACAGTGAAAACTGCAGGAACTTCAAACCGGCACTAGGAAACAGACTGAGAAAGCAGAGAAAAAGAGTCTCCTGCAACCCGTTCCCTTTGTGCTAGATGAACGAACGTCTCTCCACTTGCTCAGTTCTGAGAGATAAGTGTGTGTGAAAGCCGTCCTTCACCTAGCTTGTTTTGAACACAAATTTTCTTTTCAGTTGCAAATCCATTCCGTACATATATATGGGGAGGTACTAGCTCCAACTCGGTTTGACAGTGAAAACTGCAGGAACTTCAAACCGGCACTAGGAAACAGACTGAGAAAGCAGAGAAAAAGTGTCTCCTGCAACCCGTTCCCTTGGTGCTATATGAACGAACGTCTCTCCACTTGCTCAGTTCTGAGAGATAAGTGTGTGTGAAAGCCGTCCTTCACCTAGCTTGTTGGGAACACAAAGTTTCTTTTCGGTTGCAAACTCCATTCCATACATATATATGGGGAGGTAGAAGCTCCAAATCTGTTTTACAGTGAAAACTGCAGGAACTTCAAACCGGCACTAGGAAACAGACTGAGAAAGCAGAGAAAAAGTGTCTCCTGCAACCCGTTCCCTTGGTGCTAGATGAACGAACGTCTCTCCACTTGCTCAGTTCTGAGAGATAAGTGTGTGTGAAAGCCGTCCTTCACCTAGCTTGTTGGGAACACAAAGTTTCCTTTCAGTTGCAAACTCCATTCCATACATATATATGGGGAGGTACAAGCTCCAACTCGGTTTTACAGTGAAAACTGCAGGAACTTCAAACCGGCACTAGGAAACAGACTGAGAAAGCAGAGAAAAAGTGTCTCCTGCAACCCGTTCCCTTGGTGCTATATGAACGAACGTCTCTCCACTTGCTCAGTTCTGAGAGATAAGTGTGTGTGAAAGCCGTCCTTCACCTAGCTTGTTGGGAACACAAAGATTCTTTTCGGTTGCAAACTCCATTCCATACATATATATGGGGAGGTAGAAGCTCCAACTCGGTTTTACAGTGAAAACTGCAGGAACTTCAAACCGGCACTAGGAAACAGACTGAGAAAGCAGAGAAAAAGTGTCTCCTGCCACCCGTTCCCTTGGTGCTAGATGAACGAACGTCTCTCCACTTGCTCAGTTCTGAGAGATAAGTGTGTGTGAAAGCCGTCCTTCACCTAGCTTGTTGGGAACACAAAGTTTCCTTTCAGTTGCAAACTCCATTCCATACATATATATGGGGAGGTACTAGCTCCAACTCGGTTTTACAGTGAAAACTGCAGGAACTTCAAACCGGCACTTGGAAACAGACTGAGAAAGCAGAGAAAATGTGTCTCCTGCAACCCGTTCCCTTGGTGCTAGATGAACGAAAGTCTCTCCACTTGCTCTGTTCTGAGAGATAAGTGTGTGTGAAAGCCGTCCTTCACCTAGCTTGTTGGGAACACAAAGTTTCTTTTCAGTTGCAAACTCCATTCCATACATATATATAGGGAGGTAGATGCTCCAACTCGGTTTTACAGTGAAAACTGCAGGAACTTCAAACCGGCACTAGGAAACAGACTGAGAAAGCAGAGAAAAAGTCTCTCCTGCAACCCGTTCCCCTGGTGCTAGATGAACGAACGTCTCTCCACTTGCTCACTTCTGAGAGATAAGTGTGTGTGAAAGCCGTCCTTCACCTAGCTTGTTGGGAACACAAAGTTTCTTTTCAGTTGCAAACTCCATTCCATACATATATATGGGGAGGTAGAAGCTCCAACTCGGTTTTACAGTGAAAACTGCAGGAACTTCAAACCGGCACTAGGAAACAGACTGAGAAAGCAGAGAAAAAGTGTCTCCTGCAACCCGTTCCCTTGGTGCTATATGAACGAACGTCTTTCTACTTGCTCAGTTCTGAGAGATAAGTGTGTGTGAAAGCCGTCCTTCACCTAGCTTGTTGGGAACACAAAGTTTCTTTTCGGTTGCAAACTCCATTCCATACATATATATGGGGAGGTAGAAGCTTCAACACGGTTTTACAGTGAAAACTGCAGGAACTTCAAACCGGCACTAGGAAACAGACTGAGAAAGCAGAGAAAAAGTGTCTCCTGCAACCCGCTCCCTTGGTGCTAGATGAACGAACGTCTCTCCACTTGCTCAGTTCTGAGAGATAAGTGTGTGTGAAAGCCGTCCTTCACCTAGCTTGTTGGGAACACAAAGTTTCTTTTCGGTTGCAAACTCCATTCCATACATATATATGGGGAGGTAGAAGCTCCAACTCGGTTTTACAGTGAAAACTGCAGGAACTTCAAACCGGCACTAGGAAACAGACTGAGAAAGCAGAGAAAAAGTGTCTCCTGCAACCCGTTCCCTTGGTGCTATATGAACGAACGTCTCTCCACTTGCTCAGTTCTGAGAGATAAGTGTGTGTGAAAGCCGTACTTCACCTAGCTTGTTGGGAACACAAAGTTTCTTTTCGGTTGCAAACTCCATTCCATACATATATAAGGAGAGGTAGAAGCTCCAACTCGGTTTTACAGTGAAAACTGCAGGAACTTCAAACCGGCACTAGGAAACAGACTGAGAAAGCAGAGAAAAAGTGTCTCCTGCAACCCGCTCCCTTGGTGCTAGATGAACGAACGTCTCTCCACTTGCTCAGTTCTGAGAGATAAGTGTGTGTGAAAGCCGTCCTTCACCTAGCTTGTTGGGAACACAAAGTTTCTTTTCGGTTGCAAACTCCATTCCATACATATATATGGGGAGGTACAAGCTCCAACTCGGTTTTACAGTGAAAACTGCAGGAACTTCAAACCGGCACTAGGAAACAGACTGAGAAA
This sequence comes from Camelus dromedarius, assembly GCF_036321535.1. Classification (NCBI taxonomy): domain Eukaryota; kingdom Metazoa; phylum Chordata; class Mammalia; order Artiodactyla; family Camelidae; genus Camelus; species Camelus dromedarius. Next base: position 1,585,307 of record NW_026989835.1, read on the forward strand.
GCAGAGAAAAAGTGTCTCCTGCAACCCGTTCCCTTGGTGCTATATGAACGAACGTCTCTCCACTTGCTCAGTTCTGAGAGATAAGTGTGTGTGAAAGCCGTCCTTCACCTAGCTTGTTTTGAACACAAATTTTCTTTTCAGTTGCAAATCCATTCCATACATATATATGGGGAGGTACTAGCTCCAACTCGGTTTGACAGTGAAAACTGCAGGAACTTCAAACCGGCACTAGGAAACAGACTGAGAAAGCAGAGAAAAAGTGTCTCCTGCAACACGTTCCCTTGGTGCTATATGAACGAACGTCTCTCCACTTGCTCAGTTCTGAGAGATAAGTGTGTGTGAAAGCCGTCCTTCACCTAGCTTGTTTTGAACACAAATTTTCTTTTCAGTTGCAAATCCATTCCATACATATATATGGGGAGGTACTAGCTCCAACTCGGTTTGACAGTGAAAACTGCAGGAACTTCAAACCGGCACTAGGAAACAGACTGAGAAAGCAGAGAAAAAGTGTCTCCTGCAACCCGTTCCCTTGGTGCTAGATGAACGAACGTCTCTCCACTTGCTCAGTTCTGAGAGATAAGTGTGTGTGAAAGCCGTCCTTCACCTAGCTTGTTGGGAACACAAAGTTTCCTTTCAGTTGCAAACTCCATTCCATACATATATATGGGGAGGTACAAGCTCCAACTCGGTTTTACAGTGAAAACTGCAGGAACTTCAAACCGGCACTAGGAAACAGACTGAGAAAGCAGAGAAAAAGTGTCTCCTGCAACCCGTTCCCTTGGTGCTAGATGAACGAACGTCTCTCCACTTGCTCAGTTCTGAGAGATAAGTGTGTGTGAAAGCCGTCCTTCACCTAGCTTGTTGGGAACACAAAGATTCTTTTCGGTTGCAAACTCCATTCCATACATATATATGGGGAGGTAGAAGCTCCAACTCGGTTTTACAGTGAAAACTGCAGGAACTTCAAACCGGCACTAGGAAACAGACTGAGAAAGCAGAGAAAAAGTGTCTCCTGCAACCCGTTCCCTTGGTGCTAGATGAACGAACGTCTCTCCACTTGCTCAGTTCTGAGAGATAAGTGTGTGTGAAAGCCGTCCTTCACCTAGCTTGTTGGGAACACAAAGTTTCCTTTCAGTTGCAAACTCCATTCCATACATATATATGGGGAGGTACTAGCTCCAACTCGGTTTTACAGTGAAAACTGCAGGAACTTCAAACCGGCACTTGGAAACAGACTGAGAAAGCAGAGAAAAAGGGTCTCCTGCAACCCGTTCCCTTGGTGCTAGATGAACGAACGTCTCTCCACTTGCTCTGTTCTGAGAGATAAGTGTGTGTGAAAGCCGTCCTTCACCTAGCTTGTTGGGAACACAAAGTTTCTTTACAGTTGCAAACTCCATTCCATACATATATATAGGGAGGTAGAAGCTCCAACTCGGTTTTACAGTGAAAACTGCAGGAACTTCAAACCGGCACTAGGAAACAGACTGAGAAAGCAGAGAAAAAGTCTCTCCTGCAACCCGTTCCCCTGGTGCTAGATGAACGAACGTCTCTCCACTTGCTCACTTCTGAGAGATAAGTGTGTGTGAAAGCCGTCCTTCACCTAGCTTGTTGGGAACACAAAGTTTCTTTTCAGTTGCAAACTCCGTTCCATACATATATATGGGGAGGTAGAAGCTCCAACTCGGTTTTACAGTGAAAACTGCAGGAACTTCAAACCGGCACTAGGAAACAGACTGAGAAATCAGAGAAAAAGTGTCTCCTGCAACCCGTTCCCTTGGTGCTATATGAACGAACGTCTTTCTACTTGCTCAGTTCTGAGAGATAAGTGTGTGTGAAAGCCGTCCTTCACCTAGCTTGTTGGGAACACAAAGTTTCTTTTCGGTTGCAAACTCCATTCCATACATATATATGGGGAGGTAGAAGCTTCAACTCGGTTTTACAGTGAAAACTGCAGGAACTTCAAACCGGCACTAGGAAACAGACTGAGAAAGCAGAGAAAAAGTGTCTCCTGCAACCCGCTCCCTTGGTGCTAGATGAACGAACGTCTCTCCACTTGCTCAGTTCTGAGAGATAAGTGTGTGTGAAAGCCGTCCTTCACCTAGCTTGTTGGGAACACAAAGTTTCTTTTCGGTTGCAAACTCCATTCCATACATATATATGGGGAGGTAGAAGCTCCAACTCGGTTTTACAGTGAAAACTGCAGGAACTTCAAACCGGCACTAGGAAACAGACTGAGAAAGCAGAGAAAAAGTGTCTCCTGCAACCCGTTCCCTTGGTGCTATATGAACGAACGTCTCTCCACTTGCTCAGTTCTGAGAGATAAGTGTGTGTGAAAGCCGTACTTCACCTAGCTTGTTGGGAACACAAAGTTTCTTTTCGGTTGCAAACTCCATTCCATACATATATAAGGAGAGGTAGAAGCTCCAACTCGGTTTTACAGTGAAAACTGCAGGAACTTCAAACCGGCACTAGGAAACAGACTGAGAAAGCAGAGAAAAAGTGTCTCCTGCAACCCGCTCCCTTGGTGCTAGATGAACGAACGTCTCTCCACTTGCTCAGTTCTGAGAGATAAGTGTGTGTGAAAGCCGTCCTTCACCTAGCTTGTTGGGAACACAAAGTTTCTTTTCGGTTGCAAACTCCATTCCATACATATATATGGGGAGGGAGAAGCTCCAACTCGGTTTTACAGTGAAAACTGCAGGAACTTCAAACCGGCACTAGGAAACAGACTGAGAAAGCAGAGAAAAAGTGTCTCCTGCAACCCGTTCCCTTGGTGCTAGATGAACGAACGTCTCTCCACTTGCTCTGTTCTGAGAGATAAGTGTGTGTGAAAGCCGTCCTTCACCTAGCTTGTTGGGAACACAAAGTTTCTTTTCAGTTGCAAACTCCATTCCATACATATATATAGGGAGGAAGAAGCTCCAACTCGGTTTTACAGTGAAAACTGCAGGAACTTCAAACCGGCACTAGGAAACAGACTGAGAAAGCAGAGAAAAAGTGTCTCCTGCAACCCGTTCCCTTGGTGCTAGATGAACGAACGTCTCTCCACTTGCTCAGTTCTGAGAGATAAGTGTGTGTGAAAGCCGTCCTTCACCTAGCTTGTTGGGAACACAAAGTTTCTTTTCAGTTGCAAACTCCATTCCATACATATATATGGGGAGGTACAAGCTCCAACTCGGTTTTACAGTGAAAACTGCAGGAACTTCATACCGGCACTATGCAACAGACTGAGGAAGCAGAGAAAAAGTGTCTCCTGCAACCCGTTCCCTTGGTGCTAGATGAACGAACGTCTCTCCACTTGCTCAGTTCTGAGAGATAAGTGTGTGTGAAAGCCGTCCTTCACCTAGCTTGTTGGGAACACAAAGTTTCTTTTCAGTTGCAAACTCCATTCCATACATATATATGGGGAGGTAGAAGCTCCAACTCGGTTTTACAGTGAAAACTGCAGGAACTTCAAACCGGCACTAGGAAACAGACTGAGAAAGCAAAGAAAAAGTGTCTCCTGCAACCCGTTCCCTTGGTGCTAGATGAACGAACGTCTCTCCACTTGCTAAGTTCTGAGAGATAAGTGTGTGTGAAAGCCGTCCTTCACCTAGCTTGTTGGGAACACAAAGTTTCCTTTCAGTTGCAAACTCCATTCCATACATATATATGGGGAGGTACTAGCTCCAAATCGGTTTGACAGTGAAAACTTCAGGAACTTCAAACCGGCACTAGTAAACAGACTGAGAATGCACAGAAAAAGTGTCTCCTGCAACCCTTTCCCTTGGTGCTAGATGAACGAATGTCTCTCCACTTGCTCAGTTCTGAGAGATAAGTGTGTGTGAAAGCCGTCCTTCACCTAGCTTGTTGGGAACACAAAGTTTCTTTTCAGTTGCAAACTCCATTCCATACATATATATGGGGAGGTAGAAGCTCCAACTCGGTTTTACAGTGAAAACTGCAGGAACTTCAAACCGGCACTAGGAAACAGACTGAGAAAGCAAAGAAAAAGTGTCTCCTGCAACCCGTTCCCTTGGTGCTAGATGAACGAACGTCTCTCCACTTGCTCAGTTCTGAGAGATAAGTGTGTGTGAAAGCCGTCCTTCACCTAGATTGTTGGGAACACAAAGTTTCCTTTCAGTTGCAAACTCCATTCCATACATATATATAGGGAGGTAGAAGCTCCAACAATTTTTGACAGTAAAAACTGCAGGAACTTCAAACCGGCACTAGGAAACAGACAGAGAAAGCAGAGAAAAAGTGTCTCCTGCAACCCGTTCCCTTGGTGCTAGATGAACGAACGTCTCTCCACTTGCTCAGTTCTGAGATATAAGTGTGTGTGAAAGTCGTCCTTCACCTAGCTTGTTGGGAACACAAAGTTTCTTTTCATTTGCAAACTCCACTCCATACATATATATGGGTAGGTACAAGCTCCAACTCGGTTTTACAGTGAAAACTGCAGGAACTTCAAACCGGCACTAGGAAACAGACTGAGGAAGCAGAGAAAAAGTGTCCCCTGCAACCCGTTCCCTTGGTGCTAGATGAACGAACTTCTCTCCACTTGCTCAGTTCTGAGAGATAAGTGTGTGTGAAAGCCGTCCTTCACCTAGCTTGTTGGGAACACAAAGTTTCCTTTCAGTTGCAAACTCCATTCCATACATATATATGGGGAGGTACTAGCTCCAAATCGGTTTGACAGTGAAAACTGCAGGAACTTCAAACCGGCACTTGGAAACAGACTGAGAAAGCAGAGAAAAAGAGTCTCCTGCAACCCGTTCCCTTGGTGCTAGATGAACGAACGTCTCTCCACTTGCTCTGTTCTGAGAGATAAGTGTGTGTGAAGGCCGTACTTCACCCAGCTTGTTGGGAACACAAAGATTCTTTTCAGTTGCAAACTCCATTCCATACATATATATAGGGAGGTAGAAGCTCCAACTCTTTTTGACAGTGAAAACTGCAGGAACTTCAAACCGGCACTAGGAAACAGACAGAGAAAGCAGAGAAAAAGTGTCTCCTGCAACCCGTTCCCTTGGTGCTAGATGAACGAACGTCTCTCCACTTGCTCAGTTCTGAGATATAAGTGTGTGTGAAAGTCGTCCTTCACCTAGCTTGTTGGGAACACAAAGTTTCTTTTCATTTGCAAACTCCACTCCATACATATATATGGGTAGGTACATGCTCCAACTCGGTTTTACAGTGAAAACTGCAGGAACTTCAAACCGGCACTAGGAAACAGACTGAGGAAGCAGAGAAAAAGTGTCCCCTGCAACCCGTTCCCTTGGTGCTAGATGAACGAACGTCTCTCCACTTGCTCAGTTCTGAGATATAAGTGTGTGTGAAAGTCGTCCTTCACCTAGCTTGTTGGGAACACAAAGTTTCTTTTCATTTGCAAACTCCACTCCATACATATATATGGGTAGGTACAAGCTCCAACTAGGTTTTACAGTGAAAACTGCAGGAACTTCAAACCGGCACTAGGAAACAGACTGAGGAAGCAGAGAAAATGTGTCCCCTGCAACCCGTTCCCTTGGTGCTAGATGAACGAACGTCTCTCCACTTGCTCAGTTCTGAGAGATAAGTGTGTGTGAAAGCCGTCCTTCAACTAGCTTGTTGGGAACACAAAGTTTCCTTTCAGTTGCAAACTCCATTCCATACATATATATGGGGAGGTACTAGCTCCAAATCGGTTTGACAGTGAAAACTTCAGGAACTTCAAACCGGCACTAGTAAACAGACTGAGAATGCACAGAAAAAGTGTCTCCTGCAACCCTTTCCCTTGGTGCTAGATGAACGAATGTCTCTCCACTTGCTCAGTTCTGAGAGATAAGTGTGTGTGAAAGCCGTCCTTCACCTAGCTTGTTGGGAACACAAAGTTTCTTTTCATTTGCAAACTCCACTCCATACATATATATGGGTAGGTACAAGCTCCAACTCGGTTTTACAGTGAAAACTGCAGGAACTTCAAACCGGCACTAGGAAACAGACTGAGGAAGCAGAGAAAAAGTGTCCCCTGCAACCCGTTCCCTTGGTGCTAGATGAACGAACTTCTCTCCACTTGCTCAGTTCTGAGAGATAAGTGTGTGTGAAAGCCGTCCTTCACCTAGCTTGTTGGGAACACAAAGTTTCCTTTCAGTTGCAAACTCCATTCCATACATATATATGGGGAGGTACTAGCTCCAAATCGGTTTGACAGTGAAAACTGCAGGAACTTCAAACCGGCACTTGGAAACAGACTGAGAAAGCAGAGAAAAAGAGTCTCCTGCAACCCGTTCCCTTGGTGCTAGATGAACGAACGTCTCTCCACTTGCTCTGTTCTGAGAGATAAGTGTGTGTGAAGGCCGTCCTTCACCTAGCTTGTTGGGAACACAAAGATTCTTTTCAGTTGCAAACTCCATTCCATACATATATATAGGGAGGTAGAAGCTCCAACTCTTTTTGACAGTGAAAACTGCAGGAACTTCAAACCGGCACTAGGAAACAGACAGAGAAAGCAGAGAAAAAGTGTCTCCTGCAACCCGTTCCCTTGGTGCTAGATGAACGAACGTCTCTCCACTTGCTCAGTTCTGAGATATAAGTGTGTGTGAAAGTCGTCCTTCACCTAGCTTGTTGGGAACACAAAGTTTCTTTTCATTTGCAAACTCCACTCCATACATATATATGGGTAGGTACATGCTCCAACTCGGTTTTACAGTGAAAACTGCAGGAACTTCAAACCGGCACTAGGAAACAGACTGAGGAAGCAGAGAAAAAGTGTCCCCTGCAACCCGTTCCCTTGGTGCTAGATGAACGAACGTCTCTCCACTTGCTCAGTTCTGAGATATAAGTGTGTGTGAAAGTCGTCCTTCACCTAGCTTGTTGGGAACACAAAGTTTCTTTTCATTTGCAAACTCCACTCCATACATATATATGGGTAGGTACAAGCTCCAACTAGGTTTTACAGTGAAAACTGCAGGAACTTCAAACCGGCACTAGGAAACAGACTGAGGAAGCAGAGAAAAAGTGTCCCCTGCAACCCGTTCCCTTGGTGCTAGATGAACGAACGTCTCTCCACTTGCTCAGTTCTGAGAGATAAGTGTGTGTGAAAGCCGTCCTTCAACTAGCTTGTTGGGAACACAAAGTTTCCTTTCAGTTGCAAACTCCATTCCATACATATATATGGGGAGGTACTAGCTCCAAATCGGTTTGACAGTGAAAACTTCAGGAACTTCAAACCGGCACTAGTAAACAGACTGAGAATGCACAGAAAAAGTGTCTCCTGCAACCCTTTCCCTTGGTGCTAGATGAACGAATGTCTCTCCACTTGCTCAGTTCTGAGAGATAAGTGTGTGTGAAAGCCGTCATTCACCTAGCTTGTTGGGAACACAAAGTTTCTTTTCAGTTGCAAACTCCATTCCATACATATATATGGGGAGGTAGAAGCTCCAACTCGGTTTTACAGTGAAAACTGCAGGAACTTCAAACCGGCACTAGGAAACAGACTGAGAAAGCAAAGAAAAAGTGTCTCCTGCAACCCGTTCCCTTGGTGCTAGATGAACGAACGTCTCTCCACTTGCTCAGTTCTGAGAGATAAGTGTGTGTGAAAGCCGTCCTTCACCTAGCTTGTTGGGAACACAAAGTTTCCTTTCAGTTGCAAACTCCATTCCATACATATATATGGGGAGGTACTAGCTCCAAATCGGTTTGACAGTGAAAACTGCAGGAACTTCAAACCAGCACTTGGAAACAGACTGAGAAAGCAGAGAAAAAGAGTCTCCTGCAACCCGTTCCCTTGGTGCTAGATGAACGAACGTCTCTCCTCTTGCTCTGTTCTGAGAGATAAGTGTGTGTGAAGGCCGTCCTTCACCTAGCTTGTTGGGAACACAAAGTTTCTTTTCAGTTGCAAACTCCATTCCATACATATATATAGGGAGGTAGAAGCTCCAACTCTTTTTGACAGTGAAAACTGCAGGAACTTCAAACCGGCACTAGGAAACATACTGAGAATGCACAGAAAAAGTGTCTCCTGCAACCCGATCCCTTGGTGCTAGATGAACGAATGTCTCTCCACTTGCTCAGTTCTGAGAGATAAGTGTGTGTGAAAGCCGTCCTTCACCTATCTTGTTGGGAACAGAAAGTTCTTTTCAGTTGCAAACTCCATTCCATACATATATATGGGGAGGTACTAGCTCCAACTCGGTTTTACAGTGAAAACTGCAGGAACTTCAAACCGGCACTAGGAAACAGACTGAGAAAGCAGAGAATAAGTGTCTCCTGCAACCCGTTCCCTTGGTGCTAGATGAACGAACGTCTCTCCAATTGCTCTGTTCTGAGAGATAAGTGTGTGTGAAAGCCGTCCTTCACCTAGCTTGTTGGGAACACAAAGTTTCTTTTCAGTTGCAAACTCCATTCCATACATATATATGGGGAGGTACTAGCTCCAACTCGGTTTGACAGTGAAAACTGCAGGAACTTCAAACCGGCACTTGGAAACAGACTGAGAAAGCAGAGAAAAAGAGTCTCCTGCAACCCGTTCCCTTGGTGCTAGATGAACGAACGTCTCTCCACTTGCTCTGTTCTGAGAGATAAGTGTGTGTGAAGGCCGTCCTTCACCTAGCTTGTTGGGAACACAAAGTTTCTTTTCAGTTGCAAACTCCATTCCATACATATATATAGGGAGGTAGAAGCTCCAACTCTTTTTGACAGTGAAAACTGCAGGAACTTCAAACCGGCACTAGGAAACAGACAGAGAAAGCAGAGAAAAAGTGTCTCCTGCAACCCGTTCCCTTGGTGCTAGATGAACGAACGTCTCTCCACTTGCTCAGTTCTGAGATATAAGTGTGTGTGAAAGTCGTCCTTCACCTAGCTTGTTGGGAACACAAAGTTTCTTTTCATTTGCAAATTCCACTCCATAAATATATATGGGTAGGTACAAGCTCCAACTCGGTTTTACAGTGAAAACTGCAGGAACTTCAAGCCGGCACTAGGAAACAGACTGAGGAAGCAGAGAAAAAGTGTCCCCTGCAACCCGTTCCCTTGGTGCTAGATGAACGAACGTCTCTCCACTTGCTCAGTTCTGAGAGATAAGTGTGTGTGAAAGCCGTCCTTCAACTAGCTTTTTGGGAACACAAAGTTTCTTTTCAGTTGCAAACTCCATTGCATACATATATATGGGGAAGTACTAACTCCAACTCGGTTTGACAGTGAAAACTGCAGGAACTTCAAACCGGCACTAGGAAACAGACTGAGAATGCACAGAAAAAGTGTCTCCTGCAACCCGATCCCTTGGTGCTAGATGAACGAATGTCTCTCCACTTGCTCAGTTCTGAGAGATAAGTGTGTGTGAAAGCCGTCCTTCACCTATCTTGTTGGGAACAGAAAGTTCTTTTCAGTTGCAAACTCCATTCCATACATATATATGGGGAGGTACTAGCTCCAACTCGGTTTTACAGTGAAAACTGCAGGAACTTCAAACCGGCACTAGGAAACAGACTGAGAAAGCAGAGAATAAGTGTCCCCTGCAACCCGTTCCCTTGGTGCTAGATGAACGAACGTCTCTCCAATTGCTCTGTTCTGAGAGACAAGTGTGTGTGAAAGCCGTCCTTCACCTAGCTTGTTGGGAACACAAAGTTTCTTTTCAGTTGAAAACTCCATTCCATTCATATATATGGGGAGGTACTAGCTCCAACTCGGTTAGACAGTGAAAACTGCAGGAACTTCAAACCGGCACTAGGAAACAGACTGAGAAAGCAGAGAAAAAGTGTCTCCTGCAACCCGTTCCCTTGGTGCTAGATGAACGAACGTCTCTCCACTTGCTCAGTTCTGAGAGATAAGTGTGTGTGAAAGCCGTCCTTCACCTAGCTTGTTGGGAACACAAATTTTCTTTTCAGTTGCAAACTCCATTCCATACATATATATGGGGAGGTACTAGCTCCAACTCGGTTTGACAGTGAAAACTGCAGGAACTTCAAACCGGCACTAGGAAACAGACTGAGAAAGCAGAGACAATGTGTCTCCTGCAACCCGTTCCCTTGGTGCTAGATGAACGAACGTCTCTCCACTTGCTCTGTTCTGAGAGATAAGTGTGTGTGAAAGCCGTCCTTCACCTAGCTTGTTGGGATCACAAAGTTTCTTTTCAGTTGCAAACTCCATTCCATACATATATATGGGGAGGTAGAAGCTCCAACTCGGTTTTACAGTGAAAACTGCAGGAACTTCAAACCGGCACTAGGAAACAGACTGAGGAAGCAGAGAAAAAGTGTCTCCTGCAACCCGTTCCCTTGGTGCTAGATGAACGAACGTCTCTCCACTTGCTCAGTTCTGAGAGATAAGTGTGTGTGAAAGCCGTACTTCACCTAGCTTGTTGGGAACACAAAGTTTCTTTTCAGTTGCAAACTCCATTCCATACATATATATGGGGAGGTACTAGCTCCAACTCGGTTTGACAGTGAAAACTGCAGGAACTTCAAACCGGCACTAGGAAACAGACTGAGAAAGCAGAGAAAAAGTGTCTCCTGCAACCCGTTCCCTTGGTGCTAGATGAACGAACGTCTCTCCACTTGCTCAGTTCTGAGAGATAATTGTGTGTGAAAGCCGTCCTTCACCTAGCTTGCTGGGAACACAAAGTTTCTTTTCAGTTGCAAACTCCATTCCATACATATATATTTGGAGGTAGAAGCTCCAACTCGGTTTGACAGTGAAAACTGCAGGAACTTCAAACCGGCACTACGAAACAGACTGAGAAAGCAGAGAAAAAGTGTCTCCTGCAACCCGTTCCATTGGTGCTAGATGAACGAACGTCTCTCCACTTGCTCAGTTCTGAGAGATAAGTGTGTGTGAAAGCCGTCCTTCACCTAGCTTGTTGGGAACACAAAGTTTCTTTTCAGTTGCAAACTCCATTCCATACATATATATGGGGAGGTACTAGCTCCAACTCGGTTTGACAGTGAAAACTGCAGGAACTTCAAACCGGCACTAGGAAACAGACTGAGAAAGCAGAGAAAAAGTGTCTCCTGCAACCCGTTCCCTTGGTGCTAGATGAACGAACGTCTCTCCACTTGCTCAGTTCTGAGAGATAAGTGTGTGTGAAAGCCGTACTTCACCTAGCTTTTTGGGAACAAAAAGTTTCTTTTCAGTTGCAAACTCCATTCCATACATATATATGGGGAGGTACTAGCTCCAACTCGGTTTGACAGTGAAAACTGCAGGAACTTCAAACCGGCACTAGGAAACAGACTGAGAAAGCAGAGAAAAAGTGTCTCCTGCAACCCGTTCCCTTGGTGCTAGATGAACGAACGTCTCTCCACTTGCTCAGTTCTGAGAGATAAGTGTGTGTGAAAGCCGTACTTCACCTAGCTTTTTGGGAACAAAAAGTTTCTTTTCAGTTGCAAACTCCATTCCATACATATATATGGGGAGGTACTAGCTCCAACTCGGTTTGACAGTGAAAACTGCAGGAACTTCAAACCGGCACTAGGAAACAGACTGAGGAAGCAGAGAAAAACTGTCTCCTGCAACCCGTTCCCTTGGTGCTAGATGAACGAACGTCTCTCCACTTGCTCAGTTCTGAGAGATAAGTGTGTGTGAAAGCCGTCCTTCACCTAGCTTGTTGGGAACACAAAGTTTCTTTTCAGTTGCAAACTCCATTCCATACATATATATGGGGAGGTAGAAGCTCCAACTCGGTTTTACAGTGAAAACTGCAGGAACTTCAAACCGGCACTTGGAAACAGACTGAGAAAGCAGAGAAAAAGTGTCTCCTGCAACCCGTTCCCTTGGTGCTAGATGAACGAACGTCTCTCCACTTGCTCAGTTCTGAGAGATAAGTGTGTGTGAAAGCCGTCCTTCACATATCTTGTTGGGAACACAAATTTTCTTTTCAGTTGCATACCCCATTCCATACATATATATGGGGAGGTACTAGCTCCAACTCGGTTTGACAGTGAAAACTGCAGGAACTTCAAACCGGCACTAGGAAACAGACTGAGAAAGCAGAGACAAAGTGTCTCCTGCAAACCGTTCCCTTGGTGCTAGATGAACGAACGTCTCTCCACTTGCTCAGTTCTGAGAGATAAGTGTGTGTGAAAGCCGTCCTTCACCTAGATGGTTGGGAACACAAAGTTTCTTTTCAGTTGCAAACTCCATTCCATACATATATATTTGGAGGTAGAAGCTCCAACTCGGTTTTACAGTGAAAACTGCAGGAACTTCAAACCGGCACTAGGAAACAGACTGAGATAGCAGAGAAAAAGTGTCTCCTGCAACCCGTTCCCTTGGTGCTAGATGAACGAACGTCTCTCCACTTGCTCAGTTCTGAGAGATAAGTGTGTGTGAAAGCCGTCCTTCACCTAGCTTGTTGGGAACACAAATTTTCTTTTCAGTTGCACACTCCATTCCATACATATATATGGGGAGGTACTAGCTCCAACTCGGTTTGAAAGTGAAAACTGCAGGAACTTCAAACCGGCACTAGGAAACAGACTGAGAAAGCAGAGAAAAAGTGTCTCCTGCAACCCGTTCCGTTGGTGCTATATGAACGAACGTCTCTCCACTTGCTCAGTTCTGAGAGATAAGTGTGTGTGAAAGCCGTCCTTCACCTAGCTTGTTGGGAACACAAATTTTCTTTTCCGTTGCAAACTCCATTCCATACATATATATGGGGAGGTAGTAGCTCCAACTCGGTTTTACAGTGAAAACTGCAGGAACTTCAAACAGGCACTTGGAAACAGACTGAGAAAGCAAAGAAAAAGTGTCTCCTGCAACCCGTTCCCTAGGTGCTAGATGAACGAACGTCTCTCCACTTGCTCAGTTATGAGAGATAAGTGTGTGTGAAAGCCGTCCTTCACCTAGCTTGTTGGGAACACAAAGTTTCCTTTCAGTTGCAAACTCCATTCCATAGATATATATGGGGAGGTACTAGCTCCAACTCGGTTTTACAGTGAAAACTGCAGGAACTTCAAACAGGCACTTGGAAACAGACTGAGAAAGCAGAGAAAAAGTGTCTCCTGCAACCCGTTCCCTTGGTGCTAGATGAACGAACGTCTCTCCACTTGCTCTGTTCTGAGAGATAAGTGTGTGTGAAAGCCGTCCTTCACCTAGCTTGTTGGGAACACAAAGTTTCTTTTCAGGTGCAAACTCCATTCCATACATATATATAGGGAGGTAGAAGCTCCAACTCGGTTTTACAGTGAAAACTGCAGGAACTTCAAACCGGCACTAGGAAACAGACTGAGAAAGCAGAGAAAAAGTGTCTCCTGCAACCCGTTCCCTTGGTGCTAGATGAACGAAGGTCTCTCCACTTGCTCAGTTCTGAGATATAAGTGTGTGTGAATGTCGTCCTTCACCTAGCTTGTTGGGAACACAAAGTTTCTTTTCATTTGCAAACTCCACTCCATACATATATATGGGGAGGTACAAGCTCCAACACGGTTTTACAGTGAAAACTGCAGGAACTTCAAACCGGCACTAGGAAACAGACTGAGAAAGCAGAGAATAAGTGTCCCCTGCAACCCGTTCCCTTGGTGCTAGATGAACGAACGTCTCTCCACTTGCTCAGTTCTGAGAGATAAGTGTGTGTGAAAGCCGCCCTTCAACTAGCTTGTTGGGAACACAAAGTTTCTTTTCAGTTGCAAACTCCATTCCATACATATATATGGGGAGGTACTAGCTCCAACTCGGTTTGACAGTGAAAACTGCAGGAACTTTAAACCGGCACTAGGAAACAAACTGAGAATGCACAGAAAAAGTGTCTCCTGCAACCCGATCCCTTGGTGCTAGATGAACGAATGTCTCTCCACTTGCTCAGTTCTGAGAGATAAGTGTGTGTGAAAGCCGTCCTTCACCTATCTTGTTGGGAACACAAAGTTCTTTTCGGTTGCAAACTCCATTCCATACATATATATGGGGAGGTACTAGCTCCAACTCGGTTTTACAGTGAAAACTGCAGGAACTTCAAACCGGCACTAGGAAACAGACTGAGAAAGCAGAGAATAAGTGTCTCCTGCAACCCGTTCCCTTGGTGCTAGATGAACGAACGTCTCTCCAATTGCTCTGTTCTGAGAGATAAGTGTGTGTGAAAGCCGTCCTTCACCTAGCTTCTCGGGAACACAAAGTTTCCTTTCAGTTGCAAACTCCATTCCATACATATATATGGGGAGGTACTAGCTCCAACTCGGTTTTACAGTGAAAACTGCAGGAACTTCAAACCGGCACTTGGAAACAGACTGAGAAAGCAGAGAAAAAGTGTCTCCTGCAACCCGTTCCCTTGGTGCTAGATGAACGAACGTCTCTCCACTTGCTCTGTTCTGAGAGATAAGTGTGTGTGAAGGCCGTACTTCACCTAGCTTGTTGGGAACACAAAGTTTCTTTTCAGTTGCAAACTCCATTCCATACATATATATAGGGAGGTAGAAGCTCCAACTCGGTTTGACAGTGAAAACTGCAGGAACTTCAAACCGGCACTAGGAAACAGACTGAGAAAGCAGAGAAAAGTGTCTCCTGCAACCCGTTCCCTTGGTGCTAGATGAACGAACGTCTCTCCACTTGCTCAGTTCTGAGATATAAGTGTGTGTGAAAGTCGTCCTTCACCTAGCTTGTTGGGAACACAAAGTTTCTTTTCATTTGCAAACTCCACTCCATACATATATATGGGGAGGTACAAGCTCCAACTCGGTTTTACAGTGAAAACTGCAGGAACTTCAAACCGGCACTAGGAAACAGACTGAGGAAGCAGAGAAAAAGTGTCCCCTGCAACCCGTTCCCTTGGTGCTAGATGAACGAACGTCTCTCCACTTGCTCTGTTCTGAGAGATAAGTGTGTGTGAAAGCCGTCCTTCACTAAGCTTGTTGGGAACACAAAGTTTCTTTTCAGTTGCAAACTCCATTCCATACATATATATGGGGAGGTAGAAGCTCCAAATCTGTTTGACAGTGAAAACTGCAGGAACTTCAAACCGGCACTAGGAAACAGTCTGAGAAAGCAGAGAAAAAGTGTCTCCTGCAACCCGTTCCCTTGGTGCTAGATGAACGAACGTCTCTCCACTTGCTCAGTTCTGAGAGATAAGTGTGTGTGAAAGCCGTCCTTCACCTAGCTTGTTGGGAACACAAAGATTCTTTTCAGTTGCAAACTCCATTCCATACATATATATTTGGAGGTAGAAGCTCCAACTCGTTTTTACAGTGAAAACTGCAGGAACTTCAAACCGGCACTAGGAAACAGACTGAGAAAGCAGAGAAAAAGTGTCTCCTGCAACCCGTTCCCTTGGTGCTAGATGAACGAACGTCTCTCCACTTGCTCAGTTCTGAGAGATAAGTGTGTGTGAAAGCCGTACTTCACCTAGCATGTTGGGAACACAAATTTTCTTTTCAGTTGCAAACTCCATTCCATACATATATATGGGGAGGTACTAGCTCCAACTCGGTTTGACAGTGAAAACTGCAGGAACTTCAAACCGGCACTATTAAACAAACTGAGAAAGCAGAGAAAAAGTGTCTCCTGCAACCCCTTCCCTTGGTGCTATATGAACGAACGTCTCTCCACTTGCTCAGTTCTGAGAGATAAATGTGTGTGAAAGCCGTCCTTCAACTAGCTTGTTGGGAACACAAAGTTTCTTTTCAGTTGCAAACACCATTCCATACATATATATGGTGAGGTAGAATCTCCAACTCGGTTTTACAGCGAAAACTGCAGGAACTTCAAACCGGCACTAGGAAAAAGACTGAGAAAGCAGAGAAAAAGTGTCTCCTGCAAACCGTTCCCTTGGTGCTAGATGAACGAAAGTCTCTCCACTTCCTCAGTTCTGAGAGATAAGTGTGTGTGAAAGCCGTCCTTCACCTAGCTTGTTGGGAACACAAAGATTCCTTTCAGTTCAAACTCCATTCCATACATATATATGGGGAGGTACTAGCTCCAACTCGGTTTTACAGTGAAAACTGCAGGAACTTCAAACCGGCACTTGGAAACAGACTGATAAAGCAGAGAAAAAGTGTATCCTGCAACCCGTTCCCTTGGTGCTAGATGAACGAACGTCTCTCCACTTGCTCAGTTCTGAGAGATAAGTGTGTGTGAAAGCCGCCCTTCAACTAGCTTGTTGGGAACACAAAGTTTCTTTTCAGTTGCAAACTCCATTCCATACATATATATGGGGAGGTACTAGCTCCAACTCGGTTTGACAGTGAAAACTGCAGGAACTTTAAACCGGCACTAGGAAACAAACTGAGAATGCACAGAAAAAGTGTCTCCTGCAACCCGATCCCTTGGTGCTAGATGAACGAATGTCTCTCCACTTGCTCAGTTCTGAGAGATAAGTGTGTGTGAAAGCCGTCCTTCACCTATCTTGTTGGGAACACAAAGTTCTTTTCGGTTGCAAACTCCATTCCATACATATATATGGGGAGGTACTAGCTCCAACTCGGTTTTACAGTGAAAACTGCAGGAACTTCAAACCGGCACTAGGAAACAGACTGAGAAAGCAGAGAATAAGTGTCTCCTGCAACCCGTTCCCTTGGTGCTAGATGAACGAACGTCTCTCCAATTGCTCTGTTCTGAGAGATAAGTGTGTGTGAAAGCCGTCCTTCACCTAGCTTCTCGGGAACACAAAGTTTCCTTTCAGTTGCAAACTCCATTCCATACATATATATGGGGAGGTACTAGCTCCAACTCGGTTTTACAGTGAAAACTGCAGGAACTTCAAACCGGCACTTGGAAACAGACTGAGAAAGCAGAGAAAAAGTGTCTCCTGCAACCCGTTCCCTTGGTGCTAGATGAACGAACGTCTCTCCACTTGCTCTGTTCTGAGAGATAAGTGTGTGTGAAGGCCGTACTTCACCTAGCTTGTTGGGAACACAAAGTTTCTTTTCAGTTGCAAACTCCATTCCATACATATATATAGGGAGGTAGAAGCTCCAACTCGGTTTGACAGTGAAAACTGCAGGAACTTCAAACCGGCACTAGGAAACAGACTGAGAAAGCAGAGAAAAGTGTCTCCTGCAACCCGTTCCCTTGGTGCTAGATGAACGAACGTCTCTCCACTTGCTCAGTTCTGAGATATAAGTGTGTGTGAAAGTCGTCCTTCACCTAGCTTGTTGGGAACACAAAGTTTCTTTTCATTTGCAAACTCCACTCCATACATATATATGGGGAGGTACAAGCTCCAACTCGGTTTTACAGTGAAAACTGCAGGAACTTCAAACCGGCACTAGGAAACAGACTGAGGAAGCAGAGAAAAAGTGTCCCCTGCAACCCGTTCCCTTGGTGCTAGATGAACGAACGTCTCTCCACTTGCTCTGTTCTGAGAGATAAGTGTGTGTGAAAGCCGTCCTTCACTAAGCTTGTTGGGAACACAAAGTTTCTTTTCAGTTGCAAACTCCATTCCATACATATATATGGGGAGGTAGAAGCTCCAAATCTGTTTGACAGTGAAAACTGCAGGAACTTCAAACCGGCACTAGGAAACAGTCTGAGAAAGCAGAGAAAAAGTGTCTCCTGCAACCCGTTCCCTTGGTGCTAGATGAACGAACGTCTCTCCACTTGCTCAGTTCTGAGAGATAAGTGTGTGTGAAAGCCGTCCTTCACCTAGCTTGTTGGGAACACAAAGATTCTTTTCAGTTGCAAACTCCATTCCATACATATATATTTGGAGGTAGAAGCTCCAACTCGTTTTTACAGTGAAAACTGCAGGAACTTCAAACCGGCACTAGGAAACAGACTGAGAAAGCAGAGAAAAAGTGTCTCCTGCAACCCGTTCCCTTGGTGCTAGATGAACGAACGTCTCTCCACTTGCTCAGTTCTGAGAGATAAGTGTGTGTGAAAGCCGTACTTCACCTAGCATGTTGGGAACACAAATTTTCTTTTCAGTTGCAAACTCCATTCCATACATATATATGGGGAGGTACTAGCTCCAACTCGGTTTGACAGTGAAAACTGCAGGAACTTCAAACCGGCACTATTAAACAAACTGAGAAAGCAGAGAAAAAGTGTCTCCTGCAACCCCTTCCCTTGGTGCTATATGAACGAACGTCTCTCCACTTGCTCAGTTCTGAGAGATAAATGTGTGTGAAAGCCGTCCTTCAACTAGCTTGTTGGGAACACAAAGTTTCTTTTCAGTTGCAAACACCATTCCATACATATATATGGTGAGGTAGAATCTCCAACTCGGTTTTACAGCGAAAACTGCAGGAACTTCAAACCGGCACTAGGAAAAAGACTGAGAAAGCAGAGAAAAAGTGTCTCCTGCAAACCGTTCCCTTGGTGCTAGATGAACGAAAGTCTCTCCACTTCCTCAGTTCTGAGAGATAAGTGTGTGTGAAAGCCGTCCTTCACCTAGCTTGTTGGGAACACAAAGATTCCTTTCAGTTCAAACTCCATTCCATACATATATATGGGGAGGTACTAGCTCCAACTCGGTTTTACAGTGAAAACTGCAGGAACTTCAAACCGGCACTTGGAAACAGACTGATAAAGCAGAGAAAAAGTGTATCCTGCAACCCGTTCCCTTGGTGCTAGATGAACGAACGTCTCTCCACTTGCTCACTTCTGAGAGATAAGTGTGTGAGAAAGCCGTCCTTCACCTAGCTTGTTGGGAACACAAAGTTTCTTTTCAGTTGCAAACTCCATTCCATACATATATATGGGGAGGTTCTAGCTCCAACTCGGTTTGACAGTGAAAACTGCAGGAACTTCAAACCGGCACTAGGAAACAGACTGAGAAAGCAGAGAAAAAGTGTCTCCTGCAACCCGTTCCCTTGGTGCTAGATGAACGAACGTCTCTCCACTTGCTAATTTCTGAGAGATAAGTGTGTGTGAAAGCCGTCCTTCACTTAGCTTGTTGGGAACACAAAGTTTCTTTTCAGTTGCAAACTCCATTCCATACATATATATGGGGAGGTACTAGCTCCAACTCGGTTTGACAGTGAAAACTGCAGGAACTTCAAACCGGCACTAGGATACAGACTGAGGAAGCAGAGAAAAAGTGTCTCCTGCAACCCGTTCCCTTGGTGCTAGATGAACGAACGTCTCTCCACTTGCTCTGTTCTGAGAGATAAGAGTGTGTGAAAGCCATACTTCACCTAGCTTGTTGGGAACACAAAGTTTCTTTTCAGTTGCAAACTCCATTCCATACATATATATTTGGAGGTAGAAGCTCCAACTCGGTTTGACAGTGAAAACTGCAGGAACTTCAAACCGGCACTAGGAAACAGACTGAGAAAGCAGAGAAAAAGTGTCTCCTGCAACCCGTTCCCTTGGTGCTAGATGAACGAACGTCTCTCCACTTGCTCAGTTCTGAGAGCTAAGTGTGTGTGAAAGCCGTCCTTCACCTAGCTTGTTGTGAACACAAAGTTTCTTTTCAGTTGCAAACTCCATTCCATACATATATATGGATAGGAACTAGCTCCAACTTGGTTTTACAGTGAAAACTGCAGGAACTTCAAACCGGCACTAGGAAACAGACAGAGAAAGCAGAGAAAAAGTGTCTCCTGCAACCCTTTCCGTTGGTGCTAGATGAACGAACGTCTCTCCACTTGCTCAGTTCTGAGTGATAAGTGTGTGTGAAAGCCGTCCTTCACCTAGCTCCTTGGGAACACAAAGTTTCTTTTCAGTTGCAAACTCCATTCCATACATATATATGGGGAGGTAGAAGCTCCAACTCGGTTTGACAGTGAAAACTGCAGGAACTTCAAACCGGCACTAGGAAACAGACTGAGAAAGCAGAGAAAAAGTGTCTCCTGCAACCCGTTCCCTTGGTGCTAGATGAACGAACGTCTCTCCACTTGCTCAGTTCTGAGAGATAAGTGTGTGTGAAAGCCGTCCTTCACCTAGCTTGCTGGGAACACAAAGTTTCTTTTCAGTTGCAAACTCCATACCATAAATATATAATTGGAAGTAGAAGCTCCAACTCGGTTTTACAGTGAAAACTGCAGGAACTTCAAACCGGCACTAGGAAACAGACAGAGAAAGCAGAGAAAAAGTGTCTCCTGCAACCCTTTCCGTTGGTGCTAGATGAACGAACGTCTCTCCACTTGCTCAGTTCTGACAGATAAGTGTGTGTGAAAGCCGTCCTTCACCTAGCTTGTTGGGAACACAAAGTTTCTTTTCAGTAGAAAACACCATTCCATACATATATATGGGGAGGTACTAGCTCCAACTCGGTTTTACAGTGAAAACTGCAGGAACTTCAAACAGGCACTAGGAAACAGACTGAGGAAGCAGAGAAAAAGTGTGTCCTGCAACCCGTTTCCTTGGTGCTAGATGAACGAACGTCTCTCCACTTGCTCAGTTCTGAGAGATAAGTGTGTGTGAAAGCCGTCCTTCACCTAGCTTGTTGTGAACACAAAGTTTCTTTTCAGTTGCAAACACCATTCCTTACATATATATGGGGAGGTACTAGCTCCAACTCGGTTTGACAGTGAAAACTGCAGGAACTTCAAACCGGCACTAGGAAACAGACTGAGAAAGCAGAGAAAAAGTGTCTCCTGCAACCCGTTCCCTTGGTGCTAGATGAACGAACGTCTCTCCACTTGCTCTGTTCTGAGAGATAAGTGTGTGTGAAAGCCGTCCTTCACCTAGCTTGTTGGGAACACAAAGTTTCTTTTCAGTTGCAAACTCCATTCCATACATATATATGGGGAGGTTGACGCTCCAACTCGGTTTTACAGTGAAAACTGCAGGAACTTCAAACCGGCACCAAGAAACAGACTGAGGAAGCAGAGAAAAAGTGTCTCCTGCAACCCGTTTCCTTGGTGCTAGATGAACGAACGTCTCTCCACTTGCTCAGTTCTGAGAGATAAGTGTGTGTGAAAGCCGTCCTTCACCTAGCTTGTTGTGAACACAAAGTTTCTTTTCAGTTGCAAACTCCATTCCATACATATATATGGGGAGGTACTACCTCCAACTCGGTTTGACAGTGAAAACTGCAGGAACTTCAAACCGGCACTAGGAAACAGACTGAGAAAGCAGAGAAAAAGTGTCTCCTGCAACCCGTTCCCTTGGTGCTAGATGAACGAACGTCTCTCCACTTGCTCAGTTCTGAGAGATAAGTGTGTGTGAAAGCCGTCCTTCACCTAGCTTGTTGTGAACACAAAGTTTCTTTTCAGTTGCAAACTCCATTCCATACATATATATGGGGAGGTACTACCTCCAACTCGGTTTGACAGTGAAAACTGCAGGAACTTCAAACCGGCACTAGGAAACAGTCTGAGAAAGCAGAGAAAAATGGTCTCCTGCAACCCGTTCCGTTGGTGCTAGATGAACGAACGTCTCTCCACTTGCTCTGTTCTGAGAGATAAGTGTGTGTGAAAGCCGTCCTTCACCTAGCTTGTTGGGAACACAAAGTTTCTTTTCAGTTGCAAACTCCATTCCATACATATATATGGGGAGGTACAAGCTCCAACTCGGTTTTACAGTGAAAACTGCAGGAACTTCAAACAGGCACTAGGAAACAGACTGAGGAAGCAGAGAAAAAGTGTCCCCTGCAACCCGTTCCCTTGTGCTAGATGAACGAACGTCTCTCCACTTGCTCAGTTCTGAGAGATAAGTGTGTGTGAAAGCCGTCCTTCACCTAGCTTGTTGTGAACACAAAGTTTCTTTTCAGTTGCAAACACCATTCCATACATATATATGGGGAGGTACTAGCTCCAACTCGGTTTGACAGTGAAAACTGCAGGAACTTCAAACCGGCACTAGGAAACAGACTGAGAAAGCAGAGAAAAAGTGTCTCCTGCAACCCGTTCCCTTGGTGCTAGATGAACGAACGTCTCTCCACTTGCTCTGTTCTGAGAGTTAAGTGTGTGTGAAAGCCGTCCTTCACCTAGCTTGTTGGGAACACAAAGTTTCTTTTCAGTTGCAAACTCCATTCCATACATATATATGGGGAGCTAGACGCTCCAACTCGGTTTTACAGTGAAAACTGCAGGAACTTCAAACCGGCACTAGGAAACAGACTGAGGAAGCAGAGAAAAAGTGTCTCCTGCAACCCGTTTCCTTGGTGCTAGATGAACGAACGTCTCTCCACTTGCTCAGTTCTGAGAGATAAGTGTGTGTGAAAGCCGTCCTTCACCTAGCTTGTTGTGAACACAAAGTTTCTTTTCAGTTGCAAACTCCATTCCATACATATATATGGATAGGAACTAGCTCCAACTTGGTTTTACAGTGAAAACTGCAGGAACTTCAAACCGGCACTAGGAAACAGACTGAGAAAGCAGAGAAAAAGTGTCTCCTGCAACCCGTTCCCTTGGTGCTAGATGAACGAACGTCTCTCCACTTGCTCAGTTCTGAGAGATAAGTGTGTGTGAAAGCTGTCCTTCACCTAGCTCCTTGGGAACACAAAGTTTCTTTCAGTTGCAAACTCCATTCCATACATATATATGGGGAGGTAGAAGCTCCAAATCGGTTTTACAGTGAAAACTGCAGGAACTTCAAACCGGCACTAGGAAACAGACTGAGAAAGCAGAGAAAAAGTGTCTCCTGCAACCCGTTCCGTTGGTGCTAGATGAACGAACGTCTCTCCACTTGCTCTGTTCTCAGAGATAAGTGTGTGTGAAAGCCGTCCTTCACCTAAATTGTTGGGAACACAAAGTTTCTTTTCAGTTGCAAACTCCATTCCATACATATATATGGGGAGGTAGACGCTCCAACTCGGTTTTACAGTGAAAACTGCAGGAACCTTAAACCGGCACTAGGAAACAGACTGAGGAAGCAGAGAAAAAGTGTCTCCTGCAACCCGTTTCCTTGGTGCTAGATGAACGAACGTCTCTCCACTTGCTCAGTTCTGAGAGATAAGTGTGTGTGAAAGCCGTCCTTCACCTAGCTTGTTGGGAACACAAAGTTTCTTTTCAGTTGCAAACTCCATTCCATACATATATATTTGGAGGTAGAAGCTCCAACTCGGTTTGACAGTGAAAACTGCAGGAACTTCAAACCGGCCCTAGGAAACAGGCTGAGAAAGCAGAGAAAAAGTGTCTCCTGCAACCCGTTCCCTTGGTGCTAGATGAACGAACGTCTCTCCACTTGCTCAGTTCTGAGAGATAAGTGTGTGTGAATGTCGCCTTCACCTAGCTTGTTGTGAACACAAAGTTTCTTTTCAGTTGCAAACTCCATTCTATACATATATATGGGGAGGTACTACCTCCAACTCGGTTTGACAGTGAAAACTGCAGGAACTTCAAACCGGCACTAGGAAACAGTCTGAGAAAGCAGAGAAAAATGGTCTCCTGCAACCCGTTCCGTTGGTGCTAGATGAACGAACGTCTCTCCACTTGCTCTGTTCTGAGAGATAAGTGTGTGTGAAAGCCGTCCTTCACCTAGCTTGTTGGGAACACAAAGTTTCTTTTCAGTTGCAAACTCCATTCCATACATATATATGGGGAGGTACAAGCTCCAACTCGGTTTTACAGTGAAAACTGCAGGAACTTCAAACAGGCACTAGGAAACAGACTGAGGAAGCAGAGAAAAAGTGTCCCCTGCAACCCGTTCCCTTGTGCTAGATGAACGAACGTCTCTCCACTTGCTCAGTTCTGAGAGATAAGTGTGTGTGAAAGCCGTCCTTCACCTAGCTTGTTGTGAACACAAAGTTTCTTTTCAGTTGCAAACACCATTCCATACATATATATGGGGAGGTACTAGCTCCAACTCGGTTTGACAGTGAAAACTGCAGGAACTTCAAACCGGCACTAGGAAACAGACTGAGAAAGCAGAGAAAAAGTGTCTCCTGCAACCCGTTCCCTTGGTGCTAGATGAACGAACGTCTCTCCACTTGCTCTGTTCTGAGAGTTAAGTGTGTGTGAAAGCCGTCCTTCACCTAGCTTGTTGGGAACACAAAGTTTCTTTTCAGTTGCAAACTCCATTCCATACATATATATGGGGAGCTAGACGCTCCAACTCGGTTTTACAGTGAAAACTGCAGGAACTTCAAACCGGCACTAGGAAACAGACTGAGGAAGCAGAGAAAAAGTGTCTCCTGCAACCCGTTTCCTTGGTGCTAGATGAACGAACGTCTCTCCACTTGCTCAGTTCTGAGAGATAAGTGTGTGTGAAAGCCGTCCTTCACCTAGCTTGTTGTGAACACAAAGTTTCTTTTCAGTTGCAAACTCCATTCCATACATATATATGGATAGGAACTAGCTCCAACTTGGTTTTACAGTGAAAACTGCAGGAACTTCAAACCGGCACTAGGAAACAGACTGAGAAAGCAGAGAAAAAGTGTCTCCTGCAACCCGTTCCCTTGGTGCTAGATGAACGAACGTCTCTCCACTTGCTAAGTTCTGAGAGATAAGTGTGTGTGAAAGCTGTCCTTCACCTAGCTCCTTGGGAACACAAAGTTTCTTTCAGTTGCAAACTCCATTCCATACATATATATGGGGAGGTAGAAGCTCCAAATCGGTTTTACAGTGAAAACTGCAGGAACTTCAAACCGGCACTAGGAAACAGACTGAGAAAGCAGAGAAAAAGTGTCTCCTGCAACCCGTTCCGTTGGTGCTAGATGAACGAACGTCTCTCCACTTGCTCTGTTCTCAGAGATAAGTGTGTGTGAAAGCCGTCCTTCACCTAAATTGTTGGGAACACAAAGTTTCTTTTCAGTTGCAAACTCCATTCCATACATATATATGGGGAGGTAGACGCTCCAACTCGGTTTTACAGTGAAAACTGCAGGAACCTTAAACCGGCACTAGGAAACAGACTGAGGAAGCAGAGAAAAAGTGTCTCCTGCAACCCGTTTCCTTGGTGCTAGATGAACGAACGTCTCTCCACTTGCTCAGTTCTGAGAGATAAGTGTGTGTGAAAGCCGTCCTTCACCTAGCTTGTTGGGAACACAAAGTTTCTTTTCAGTTGCAAACTCCATTCCATACATATATATTTGGAGGTAGAAGCTCCAACTCGGTTTGACAGTGAAAACTGCAGGAACTTCAAACCGGCCCTAGGAAACAGGCTGAGAAAGCAGAGAAAAAGTGTCTCCTGCAACCCGTTCCCTTGGTGCTAGATGAACGAACGTCTCTCCACTTGCTCAGTTCTGAGAGATAAGTGTGTGTGAATGTCGCCTTCACCTAGCTTGTTGTGAACACAAAGTTTCTTTTCAGTTGCAAACTCCATTCTATACATATATATGGGGAGGTACTAGCTCCAAGTCGGTTTGACAGTGAAAACTGCAGGAACTTCAAACCGGCACTAGGAAACAGACTGAGAAAGCAGAGAAAAAAGGTCACCTGCAAACCGTTCCGTTGGTGCTAGATGAACGAACGTCTCTCCACTTGCTCAGTTCTGAGAGATAAGTGTGTGTGAAAGCCGTCCTTCACCTAGCTTGTTGTGAACACAAAGTTTCTTTTCAGTTGCAAACATCATTCCATACATATATATGGGGAGGTACTAGCTCCAACTCGGTTTGACAGTGAAAACTGCAGGAACTTCAAACCGGCACTAGGAAACAGACTGAGAAAGCAGAGAAAAAGTGTCTCCTGCAACCCGTTCCCTTGGTGCTAGATGAACGAACGTCTCTCCACTTGCTCTGTTCTGAGAGATAAGTGTGTGTGAAAGCCGTCCTTCACCTAGCTTGTTGTGAACACAAAGTTTCTTTTCAGTTGCAAACATCATTCCATACATATATATGGGGAGGTACTAGCTCCAACTCGGTTTGACAGTGAAAACTGCAGGAACTTCAAACCGGCACTAGGAAACAGACTGAGAAAGCAGAGAAAAAGTGTCTCCTGCAACCCGTTCCCTTGGTGCTAGATGAACGAACGTCTCTCCACTTGCTCTGTTCTGAGAGATAAGTGTGTGTGAAAGCCGTCCTTCACCTAGCTTGTTGGGAACACAAAGTTTCTTTTCAGTTGCAAACTCCATTCCATACATATATATGAGGAGGTAGACGCTCCAACTCGGTTTTACAGTGAAAACTGCAGGAACTTCAAACCGGCACTAGGAAACACACTGAGGAAGCAGAGAAAAAGTGTCTCCTGCAACCCGTTTCCTTGGTGCTAGATGAACGAACGTCTCTCCACTTGCTCAGTTCTGAGAGATAAGTGTGTGTGAAAGCCGTCCTTCACCTAGCTTGTTGGGAACTCAAAGTTTCTTTTCAGTTGCAAACTCCATTCCATACATATATATTTGGAGGTAGAAGCTCCAACTCGGTTTGACAGTGAAAACTGCAGGAACTTCAAACCGGCACTAGGAAACAGACTGAGAAAGAAGAGAAAAAGTGTCTCCTGCAACCCGTTCCCTTGGTGCTAGATGAACGAACGTCTCTCCACTTGCTCAGTTCTGAGAGATAAGTGTGTGTGAAAGCCGTCCTTCACCTAGCTTGTTGGGAACACAAAGTTTCTTTTCAGTTGCAAACTCCATTCCATACATATATATGGATAGGAACTAGCTCCAACTTGGTTTTACAGTGAAAACTGCAGGAACTTCAAACCGGCACTAGGAAAAAGACTGAGAAAGCAGAGAAAAAGTGTCTCCTGCAACCCGTTTCCTTGGTGCTAGATGAACGAACGTCTCTCCACTTGCTCAGTTCTGAGAGATAAGTGTGTGTGAAAGCCGTCCTTCACCTAGCTTGTTGGGAACACAAAGTTTCTTTTCAGTTGCAAACTCCATTCCATACATATATATTTGGAGGTAGAAGCTCCAACTCGGTTTGACAGTGAAAACTGCAGGAACTTCAAACCGGCACTAGGAAACAGACTGAGAAAGCAGAGAAAAAGTGTCTCCTGCAACCCGTTCCCTTGGTGCTAGATGAACGAACGTCTCTCCACTTGCTCAGTTCTGAGAGATAAGTGTGTGTGAAAGCCGTCCTTCACCTAGCTTGTTGTGAACACAAAGTTTCTTTTCAGTTGCAAACTCCATTCTATACATATATATGGGGAGGTACTAGCTCCAAGTCGGTTTGACAGTGAAAACTGCAGGAACTTCAAACCGGCACTAGGAAACAGACTGAGAAAGCAGAGAAAAAGTGTCTCCTGCAACCCGTTCCGTTGGTGCTACATGAACGAACGTCTCTCCACTTGCTCTGTTCTGAGAGATAAGTGTGTGTGAAAGCCGTCCTTCACCAAGCTTGTTGGGAACACAAAGTTTCTTTTCAGTTGCAAACTCCATTCCATACATTTATATGGGGAGGTAGAAGCTCCAACTCGGTTTTACAGTGAAAACTGCAGGAATTTCAAACCGGCACTAGGAAACACACTGAGGAAGCAGAGAAAAAGTGTCTCCTGCAACCCGTTCCGTTGGTGCTAGATGAACGAACGTCTCTCCACTTGCTCAGTTCTGAGAGATAAGTGTGTGTGAAAGCCGTCCTTCACCTAGCTTGTTGGGAACACAAAGTTTCTTTTCAGTTGCAAACTCCATTCCATACATATATATGGGGAGGTACAAGCTCCAACACGGATTTACAGTGAAAACTGCAGGAACTTCAAACAGGCACTAGGAAACAGACTGAGGAAGCAGAGAAAAAGTGTCTCCTGCAACCCGTTCCCTTGGTGCTAGATGAACGAACGTCTCTCCACTTGCTCAGTTCTGAGAGATAAGTGTGAGTGAAAGCCGTCCTTCACCTAGCTTGTTGTGAACACAAAGTTTCTTTTCAGTTGCAAACACCATTCCATACATATATATGGGGAGGTACTAGCTCCAACTCGGTTTGACAGTGAAAACTGCAGGAACTTCAAACCGGCACTAGGAAACAGACTGAGAAAGCAGAGAAAAAGTGTCTCCTGCATCCCGTTCCCTTGGTGCTAGATGAACGAACGTCTCTCCACTTGCTCTGTTCTGAGAGATAAGTGTGTGTGAAAGCCGTCCTTCACCTAGCTTGTTGGGAACACAAAGTTTCTTTTCAGTTGCAAACTCCATTCCATACATATATATGGGGAGGTAGACGCTCCAACTCGGTTTTACAGTGAAAACTGCAGGAAATTCAAACCGGCACCAAGATACAGACTGAGGAAGCAGAGAAAAAGTGTCTCCTGCAACCCGTTTCCTTGGTGCTAGATGAACGAACGTCTCTCCAATTGCTCAGTTCTGAGAGATAAGTGTGTGTGAAAGCCGTCCTTCAACTAGCTTGTTGGGAACACAAAGTTTCTTTTCAGTTGCAAACTCCATTCCATACATATATATTTGGAGGTAGAAGCTCCAACTCGGTTTCACAGTGAAAACTGCAGGAACTTCAAACCGGCACTAGGAAACAGACTGAGAAAGCAGAGAAAAAGTGTCTCCTGCAACCCGTTCCCTTGGTGCTAGATGGACGAACTTCTCTCCACTTGCTCAGTTCTGAGAGATAAGTGTGTGTGAAAGCCGTCCTTCACCTAGCTTGTTGTGAACACAAAGTTTCTTTTCAGTTGCAAACTCCATTCCATACATATATATGGGGAGGTACTAGCTCCAAGTCGGTTTGACAGTGAAAACTGCAGGAACTTCAAACCGGCACTAGGAAACAGACTGAGAAAGCAGAGAAAAAGTGTCTCCTGCAACCCGTTCCCTTGGTGCTAGATGAACGAACGTCTCTCCACTTGCTCTGTTCTGAGAGTTAAGTGTGTGTGAAAGCCGTCCTTCACCTAGCTTGTTGGGAACACAAAGTTTCTTTTCAGTTGCAAACTCCATTCCATACATATATATGGGGAGCTAGACGCTCCAACTCGGTTTTACAGTGAAAACTGCAGGAACTTCAAACCGGCACTAGGAAACAGACTGAGGAAGCAGAGAAAAAGTGTCTCCTGCAACCCGTTTCCTTGGTGCTAGATGAACGAACGTCTCTCCACTTGCTCAGTTCTGAGAGATAAGTGTGTGTGAAAGCCGTCCTTCACCTAGCTTGTTGTGAACACAAAGTTTCTTTTCAGTTGCAAACTCCATTCCATACATATATATGGATAGGAACTAGCTCCAACTTGGTTTTACAGTGAAAACTGCAGGAACTTCAAACCGGCACTAGGAAACAGACTGAGAAAGCAGAGAAAAAGTGTCTCCTGCAACCCGTTCCCTTGGTGCTAGATGAACGAACGTCTCTCCACTTGCTCAGTTCTGAGAGATAAGTGTGTGTGAAAGCTGTCCTTCACCTAGCTCCTTGGGAACACAAAGTTTCTTTCAGTTGCAAACTCCATTCCATACGTATATATGGAAAGGTAGAAGCTCCAAATCGGTTTTACAGTGAAAACTGCAGGAACTTCAAACCGGCACTAGGAAACAGACTGAGAAAGCAGAGAAAAAGTGTCTCCTGCAACCCGTTCCGTTGGTGCTAGATGAACGAACGTCTCTCCACTTGCTCTGTTCTCAGAGATAAGTGTGTGTGAAAGCCGTCCTTCACCTAAATTGTTGGGAACACAAAGTTTCTTTTCAGTTGCAAACTCCATTCCATACATATATATGGGGAGGTAGACGCTCCAACTCGGTTTTACAGTGAAAACTGCAGGAACCTTAAACCGGCACTAGGAAACAGACTGAGGAAGCAGAGAAAAAGTGTCTCCTGCAACCCGTTTCCTTGGTGCTAGATGAACGAACGTCTCTCCACTTGCTCAGTTCTGAGAGATAAGTGTGTGTGAAAGCCGTCCTTCACCTAGCTTGTTGGGAACACAAAGTTTCTTTTCAGTTGCAAACTCCATTCCATACATATATATTTGGAGGTAGAAGCTCCAACTCGGTTTGACAGTGAAAACTGCAGGAACTTCAAACCGGCCCTAGGAAACAGGCTGAGAAAGCAGAGAAAAAGTGTCTCCTGCAACCCGTTCCCTTGGTGCTAGATGAACGAACGTCTCTCCACTTGCTCAGTTCTGAGAGATAAGTGTGTGTGAATGTCGCCTTCACCTAGCTTGTTGTGAACACAAAGTTTCTTTTCAGTTGCAAACTCCATTCTATACATATATATGGGGAGGTACTAGCTCCAAGTCGGTTTGACAGTGAAAACTGCAGGAACTTCAAACCGGCACTAGGAAACAGACTGAGAAAGCAGAGAAAAATGGTCACCTGCAAACCGTTCCGTTGGTGCTAGATGAACGAACGTCTCTCCACTTGCTCAGTTCTGAGAGATAAGTGTGTGTGAAAGCCGTCCTTCACCTAGCTTGTTGTGAACACAAAGTTTCTTTTCAGTTGCAAACATCATTCCATACATATATATGGGGAGGTACTAGCTCCAACTCGGTTTGACAGTGAAAACTGCAGGAACTTCAAACCGGCACTAGGAAACAGACTGAGAAAGCAGAGAAAAAGTGTCTCCTGCAACCCGTTCCCTTGGTGCTAGATGAACGAACGTCTCTCCACTTGCTCTGTTCTGAGAGATAAGTGTGTGTGAAAGCCGTCCTTCACCTAGCTTGTTGTGAACACAAAGTTTCTTTTCAGTTGCAAACATCATTCCATACATATATATGGGGAGGTACTAGCTCCAACTCGGTTTGACAGTGAAAACTGCAGGAACTTCAAACCGGCACTAGGAAACAGACTGAGAAAGCAGAGAAAAAGTGTCTCCTGCAACCCGTTCCCTTGGTGCTAGATGAACGAACGTCTCTCCACTTGCTCTGTTCTGAGAGATAAGTGTGTGTGAAAGCCGTCCTTCACCTAGCTTGTTGGGAACACAAAGTTTCTTTTCAGTTGCAAACTCCATTCCATACATATATATGAGGAGGTAGACGCTCCAACTCGGTTTTACAGTGAAAACTGCAGGAACTTCAAACCGGCACTAGGAAACACACTGAGGAAGCAGAGAAAAAGTGTCTCCTGCAACCCGTTTCCTTGGTGCTAGATGAACGAACGTCTCTCCACTTGCTCAGTTCTGAGAGATAAGTGTGTGTGAAAGCCGTCCTTCACCTAGCTTGTTGGGAACTCAAAGTTTCTTTTCAGTTGCAAACTCCATTCCATACATATATATTTGGAGGTAGAAGCTCCAACTCGGTTTGACAGTGAAAACTGCAGGAACTTCAAACCGGCACTAGGAAACAGACTGAGAAAGAAGAGAAAAAGTGTCTCCTGCAACCCGTTCCCTTGGTGCTAGATGAACGAACGTCTCTCCACTTGCTCAGTTCTGAGAGATAAGTGTGTGTGAAAGCCGTCCTTCACCTAGCTTGTTGGGAACACAAAGTTTCTTTTCAGTTGCAAACTCCATTCCATACATATATATGGATAGGAACTAGCTCCAACTTGGTTTTACAGTGAAAACTGCAGGAACTTCAAACCGGCACTAGGAAAAAGACTGAGAAAGCAGAGAAAAAGTGTCTCCTGCAACCCGTTTCCTTGGTGCTAGATGAACGAACGTCTCTCCACTTGCTCAGTTCTGAGAGATAAGTGTGTGTGAAAGCCGTCCTTCACCTAGCTTGTTGGGAACACAAAGTTTCTTTTCAGTTGCAAACTCCATTCCATACATATATATTTGGAGGTAGAAGCTCCAACTCGGTTTGACAGTGAAAACTGCAGGAACTTCAAACCGGCACTAGGAAACAGACTGAGAAAGCAGAGAAAAAGTGTCTCCTGCAACCCGTTCCCTTGGTGCTAGATGAACGAACGTCTCTCCACTTGCTCAGTTCTGAGAGATAAGTGTGTGTGAAAGCCGTCCTTCACCTAGCTTGTTGTGAACACAAAGTTTCTTTTCAGTTGCAAACTCCATTCTATACATATATATGGGGAGGTACTAGCTCCAAGTCGGTTTGACAGTGAAAACTGCAGGAACTTCAAACCGGCACTAGGAAACAGACTGAGAAAGCAGAGAAAAAGTGTCTCCTGCAACCCGTTCCGTTGGTGCTAGATGAACGAACGTCTCTCCACTTGCTCTGTTCTGAGAGATAAGTGTGTGTGAAAGCCGTCCTTCACCAAGCTTGTTGGGAACACAAAGTTTCTTTTCAGTTGCAAACTCCATTCCATACATTTATATGGGGTGGTAGAAGCTCCAACTCGGTTTTACAGTGAAAACTGCAGGAATTTCAAACCGGCACTAGGAAACACACTGAGGAAGCAGAGAAAAAGTGTCTCCTGCAACCCGTTCCGTTGGTGCTAGATGAACGAACGTCTCTCCACTTGCTCAGTTCTGAGAGATAAGTGTGTGTGAAAGCCGTCCTTCACCTAGCTTGTTGGGAACACAAAGTTTCTTTTCAGTTGCAAACTCCATTCCATACATATATATGGGGAGGTACAAGCTCCAACTCGGATTTACAGTGAAAACTGCAGGAACTTCAAACAGGCACTAGGAAACAGACTGAGGAAGCAGAGAAAAAGTGTCTCCTGCAACCCGTTCCCTTGGTGCTAGATGAACGAACGTCTCTCCACTTGCTCAGTTCTGAGAGATAAGTGTGAGTGAAAGCCGTCCTTCACCTAGCTTGTTGTGAACACAAAGTTTCTTTTCAGTTGCAAACACCATTCCATACATATATATGGGGAGGTACTAGCTCCAACTCGGTTTGACAGTGAAAACTGCAGGAACTTCAAACCGGCACTAGGAAACAGACTGAGAAAGCAGAGAAAAAGTGTCTCCTGCATCCCGTTCCCTTGGTGCTAGATGAACGAACGTCTCTCCACTTGCTCTGTTCTGAGAGATAAGTGTGTGTGAAAGCCGTCCTTCACCTAGCTTGTTGGGAACACAAAGTTTCTTTTCAGTTGCAAACTCCATTCCATACATATATATGGGGAGGTAGACGCTCCAACTCGGTTTTACAGTGAAAACTGCAGGAAATTCAAACCGGCACCAAGATACAGACTGAGGAAGCAGAGAAAAAGTGTCTCCTGCAACCCGTTTCCTTGGTGCTAGATGAACGAACGTCTCTCCAATTGCTCAGTTTTGAGAGATAAGTGTGTGTGAAAGCCGTCCTTCAACTAGCTTGTTGGGAACACAAAGTTTCTTTTCAGTTGCAAACTCCATTCCATACATATATATTTGGAGGTAGAAGCTCCAACTCGGTTTCACAGTGAAAACTGCAGGAACTTCAAACCGGCACTAGGAAACAGACTGAGAAAGCAGAGAAAAAGTGTCTCCTGCAACCCGTTCCCTTGGTGCTAGATGGACGAACGTCTCTCCACTTGCTCAGTTCTGAGAGATAAGTGTGTGTGAAAGCCGTCCTTCACCTAGCTTGTTGTGAACACAAAGTTTCTTTTCAGTTGCAAACTCCATTCCATACATATATATGGGGAGGTACTAGCTCCAAGTCGGTTTGACAGTGAAAACTGCAGGAACTTCAAACCGGCACTAGGAAACAGACTGAGAAAGCAGAGAAAAAGTGTCTCCTGCAACCCGTTCCGTTGGTGCTAGATGAACGAACGTCTCTCCACTTGCTCTGTTCTGAGAGATAAGTGTGTGTGAAAGCCGTCCTTCACCTAGCTTGTTGGGAACACAAAGTTTCTTTTCAGTTGCAAACTCCATTCCATACATATATATGGGGAGGTAGACGCTCCAACACGGTTTTACAGTGAAAAGTGCAGGAACTTCAAACCGGCACTAGGAAACAGACTGAGGAAGCAGAGAAAAAGTGTTTCCTGCAACCCGTTTCCTTGGTGCTAGATGAACGAACCTCTCTCCACTTGCTCAGTTCTGAGAGATAAGTGTGTGTGAAAGCCGTCCTTCACCTAGCTTGTTGGGAACACAAAGTTTCTTTTCAGTTGCAAACTCCATTCCATACATATATATTTGGAGGTAGAAGCTCCAACTCGGTTTGACAGTGAAAACTGCATGAACTTCAAACCAGCACTAGGAAACAGACTGAGAAAGCAGAGAAAAAGTGTCTCCTGCAACCCGTTCCCTTGGTGCTAGATGAACGAACGTCTCTCCACTTGCTCAGTTCTGAGAGATAAGTGTGTGTGAAAGCCGTCCTTCACCTAGCTTGTTGTGAACACAAAGTTTCTTTTCAGTTGCAAACTCCATTCCATACATATATATGGATAGGAACTAGCTCCAACTTGGTTTTACAGTGAAAACTGCAGGAACTTCAAACCGGCACTAGGAAACAGACTGAGAAAGCAGAGAAAAAGTGTCTCCTGCAACCCGTTCCCTTGGTGCTAGATGAACGAACGTCTCTCCACTTGCTCAGTTCTGAGAGATAAGTGTGTGTGAAAGCCGTCCTTCACCTAGCTCCTTGGGAACACAAAGTTTCTTTTCAGTTGCAAACTCCATTCCATACATATATATGGGGAGGTAGAAGCTCCAAATCGGTTTTACAGTGAAAACTGCAGGAACCTCAAACAGGCACTAGGAAACAGACTGAGGAAGCAGAGAAAAGTGACTCCTGCAACCCGTTCCCTTGGTGCTAGATGAACGAACGTCTCTCCACTTGCTCAGTTCTGAGAGATAAGTGTGTGTGAAAGCCGTCCTTCACCTAGCTTGTTGGGAACTCAAAGTTTCTTTTCAGTTCCAAACTCCATTCCATACATATATATGGGGAGGTACAAGCTCCAAATCGGTTTTACAGTGAAAACTGCAGGAACCTCAAACAGGCACTAGGAAACAGACTGAGGAAGCAGAGAAAAGTGACACCTGCAACCCGTTCCCTTGGTGCTAGATGAACGAACGTCTCTCCACTTGCTCAGTTCTGAGAGATAAGTGTGTGTGAAAGCCGTCCTTCACCTAGCTTTTTGGGAACTCAAAGTTTCTTTTCAGTTCCAAACTCCATTCCATACATATATATGGGGAGGTACAAGCTCCAAATCGGTTTTACAGTGAAAACTGCAGGAACCTCAAACAGGCACTAGGAAACAGACTGAGGAAGCAGAGAAAAGTGACTCCTGCAAACCGTTCCCTTGGTGCTAGATGAACGAACGTCTCTCCACTTGCTCAGTTCTGAGAGATAAGTGTGTGTGAAAGCCGTCCTTCACCTAGCTTGTTGTGAACACAAAGTTTCTTTTCAGTTGCAAACACCATTCCATACATATATATGGGGAGGTACTAGCTCCAACTCGGTTTGACAGTGAAAACTGCAGGAACTTCAAACCGGCACTAGGAAACAGACTGAGGAAGCAGAGAAAAAGTGTCTCCTGCAACCCGTTCCCTTGGTGCTAGATGAACGAACGTCTCTCCACTTGCTCAGTTCTGAGAGATAAGTGTGTGTGAAAGCCGTCCTTCACCTAGCTTGTTGGGAACACAAAGTTTCTTTTCAGTTGCAAACTCCATTCCATACATATATATTTGGAGGTAGAAGCTCCAACTCGGTTTGACAGTGAAAACTGCAGGAACTTCAAACCTGCCCTAGGAAACAGACTGAGAAAGCAGAGAAAAATTGTCTCCTGCAACCCGTTCCCTTGGTGCTATATGAACGAACGTCTCTCCACTTGCTCAGTTCTGAGAGATAAGTGTGTGTGAAAGCCGTCCTTCACCTAGCTTGTTGTGAACACAAAGTTTCTTTTCAGTTGCAAACTCCATTCCATACATATATATGGGGAGGTACTAGCTCCAAGTCGGTTTGACAGTGAAATCTGCAGGAAATTCAAACCGGCACTAGGAAACAGACTGAGAAAGCAGAGAAAAATTGTCTCCTGCAACCCGTTCCGTTGGTGCTAGATGAACGAACGTCTCTCCACTTGCTCTGTTCTGAGAGATAAGTGTGTGTGAAAGCCGTCCTTCACCAAGCTTGTTGGGAACACAAAGTTTTTTTCAGTTGCAAACTCCATTCCATACATTTATATGGGGAGGTAGAAGCTCCAACTCGGTTTTACAGTGAAAACTGCAGGAATTTCAAACCGGCACTAGGAAACAGACAGAGGATGCAGAGAAAAAGTGTCTCCTGCAACCCGTTTCCTTGGTGCTAGATGAACGAACGTCTCTCCAATTGCTCAGTTCTGAGAGATAAGTGTGTGTGAAAGCCGTCCTTCAACTAGCTTGTTGGGAACACAAAGTTTCTTTTCAGTTGCAAACTCCATTCCATACATATATATTTGGAGGTAGAAACTCCAACTCGTTTTGACAGTGAAAACTGCAGGAACTTCAAACCGGCACTAGGAAACAGACTGAGAAAGCAGAGAAAAAGTGTCTCCTGCAACCCGTTCCCTTGGTGCTAGATGAACGAACGTCTCTCCACTTGCTCAGTTCTGAGAGATAAGTGTGTGTGAAAGCCGTCCTTCACCTAGCTCCTTGGGAACACAAAGTTACTTTTCAGTTGCAAACTCCATTCCATACATATATATGGGGAGGTAGAAGCTCCAAATCGGTTTTACAGTGAAAACTGCAGGAACTTCAAACCGGCACTAGGAAACAGACTGAGGAAGCAGAGAAAAAGTGTCTCCTGCAACCCGTTCCCTTGGTGCTAGATGAACGAACGTCTCTCCACTTGCTCAGTTCTGAGAGATAAGTGTGTGTGAAAGCCGTCCTTCACCTAGCTTGTTGGGAACACAAAGTTTCTTTTCAGTTGCAAACTCCATACCATACATATATAATTGGAAGTAGAAGCTCCAACTCGGTTTTACAGTGAAAACTGCAGGAACTTCAAACCGGCACTAGGAAACAGACAGAGAAAGCAGAGAAAAAGTGTCTCCTGCAACCCGTTCCGTTGGTGCTAGATGAACGAACGTCTCTCCACTTGCTCAGTTCTGAGAGATAAGTGTGTGTGAAAGCCGTCCTTCACCTAGCTTTTTGGGAACTCAAAGTTTCTTTTCAGTTCCAAACTCCATTCCATACATATATATGGGGAGGTACAAGCTCCAACTCGGTTTTACAGTGAAAACTGCAGGAACCTCAAACAGGCACTAGGAAACAGACTGAGGAAGCAGAGAAAAGTGACTCCTGCAACCCGTTCCGTTGGTGCTAGATGAACGAACGTCTCTCCACTTGCTCAGTTCTGAGAGATAAGTGTGAGTGAAAGCCGTCCTTCACCTAGCTTGTTGTGAACACAAAGTTTCTTTTCAGTTGCAAACACCATTCCATACATATATATGGGGAGGTACTAGCTCCAACTCGGTTTGACAGTGAAAACTGCAGGAAGTTCAAACCGGCACTAGGAAACAGACTGAGAAAGCAGAGAAAAAGTGTCTCCTGCAACCCGTTCCCTTGGTGCTAGATGAACGAACGTCTCTCCACTTGCTCAGTTCTGAGAGATAAGTGTGTGTGAAAGCCGTCCTTCACCTAGCTTGTTGGGAACACAAAGTTTCTTTTCAGTTGCAAACTCCATACCATACATATATAATTGGAAGTAGAAGCTCCAACTCGGTTTTACAGTGAAAACTGCAGGAACTTCAAACCGGCACTAGGAAACAGACAGAGAAAGCAGAGAAAAAGTGTCTCCTGCAACCCGTTCCGTTGGTGCTAGATGAACGAACGTCTCTCCACTTGCTCAGTTCTGAGAGATAGGTGTGTGTGAAAGCCGTCCTTCACCTAGCTTTTTGGGAACTCAAAGTTTCTTTTCAGTTCCAAACTCCATTCCATACATATATATGGGGAGGTACAAGCTCCAACTCGGTTTTACAGTGAAAACTGCAGGAACCTCAAACAGGCACTAGGAAACAGACTGAGGAAGCAGAGAAAAGTGACTCCTGCAACCCGTTCCCTTGGTGCTAGATGAACGAACGTCTCTCCACTTGCTCAGTTCTGAGAGATAAGTGTGTGTGAAAGCCGTCCTTCACCTAGCTTGTTGTGAACACAAAGTTTCTTTTCAGTTGCAAACACCATTCCATACATATATATGGGGAGGTACTAGCTCCAACTCGGTTTGACAGTGAAAACTGCAGGAACTTCAAACCGGCACTAGGAAACAGACTGAGGAAGCAGAGAAAAAGTGTCTCCTGCAACCCGTTCCCTTGGTGCTAGATGAACGAACGTCTCTCCACTTGCTCAGTTCTGAGAGATAAGTGTGTGTGAAAGCCGTCCTTCACCTAGCTTGTTGGGAACACAAAGTTTCTTTTCAGTTGCAAACTCCATTCCATACATATATATTTGGAGGTAGAAGCTCCAACTCGTTTTGACAGTGAAAACTGCAGGAACTTCAAACCGGCCCTAGGAAACAGACTGAGAAAGCAGAGAAAAAGTGTCTCCTGCAACCCGTTCCCTTGGTGCTATATGAACGAACGTCTCTCCACTTGCTCAGTTCTGAGAGATAAGTGTGTGTGAAAGCCGTCCTTCACCTAGCTTGTTGTGAACACAAAGTTTCTTTTCAGTTGCAAACTCCATTCCATACATATATATGGGGAGGTACTAGCTCCAAGTCGGTTTGACAGTGAAAACTGCAGGAAATTCAAACCGGCACTAGGAAACAGACTGAGAAAGCAGAGAAAAATTGTCTCCTGCAACCCGTTCCGTTGGTGCTAGATGAACGAACGTCTCTCCACTTGCTCTGTTCTGAGAGATAAGTGTGTGTGAAAGCCGTCCTTCACCAAGCTTGTTGGGAACACAAAGGTTCTTTTCAGTTACAAACTCCATTCCATACATATATATGGGGAGGTTTAAGCTCCAACTCGGTTTGAGAGTGAAAACTGCAGGAACTTCAAACCGGCACTAGGAAACAGACTGAGAAAGCAGAGAAAAAGTGTCTCCTGCAACCCGTTCCCTTGGTGCTAGATGAACGAACGTCTCTCCACTTGCTCAGTTCTGAGAGATAAGTGTGTGTGAAAGCCGACCTTCACCTAGCTTGTTGTGAACACAAAGT
The DNA here is from genome assembly GCF_036321535.1 of Camelus dromedarius. Lineage (NCBI taxonomy): Eukaryota > Metazoa > Chordata > Mammalia > Artiodactyla > Camelidae > Camelus > Camelus dromedarius. The sequence goes on from NW_026989835.1 coordinate 1,623,760, forward strand.
TTCTTTTCAGTTGCAAACTCCATTCCATACATATATATGGATAGGAACTAGCTCCAACTTGGTTTTACAGTGAAAACTGCAGGAACTTCAAACCGGCACTAGGAAAAAGACTGAGAAAGCAGAGAAAAAGTGTCTCCTGCAACCCGTTCCCTTGGTGCTAGATGAACGAACGTCTCTCCACTTGCTCAGTTCTGAGAGATAAGTGTGTGTGAAAGCCGTCCTTCACCAAGCTCCTTGGGAACACAAAGTTTCTTTTCAGTTGCAAACTCCATTCCATACATATATATGGGGAGGTAGAAGCTCCAAATCGGTTTTACAGTGAAAACTGCAGGAACTTCAAACCGGCACTAGGAAACAGACTGAGAAAGCAGAGAAAAATTGTCTCCTGCAACCCGTTCCGTTGGTGCTAGATGAACGAAAGTCTCTCCACTTGCTCTGTTCTGAGAGATAAGTGTGTGTGAAAGCCGTCCTTCACCAAGCTTGTTGGGAACACAAAGTTTCTTTTCAGTTGCAAACTCCATTCCATACATTTATATGGGGAGGTAGAAGCTCCAACTCGGTTTTACAGTGAAAACTGCAGGAACTTCAAACCGGCACTAGGAAACAGACAGAGGAAGCAGAGAAAAAGTGTCTCCTGCAACCCGTTCCGTTGGTGCTAGATGAACGAACGTCTCTCCACTTGCTCAGTTCTGAGAGATAAGTGTGTGTGAAAGCCGTCCTTCACCTAGCTTGTTGGGAACACAAAGTTTCTTTTCAGTTGCTAACTCCATTCCATACATATATATGGGGAGGTACAAGCTCCAACTCGGATTTACAGTGAAAACTGCAGGAACTTCAAACAGGCACTAGGAAACAGACTGAGGAAGCAGAGAAAAAGTGTCTCCTGCAACCCGTTCCCTTGGTGCTAGATGAACGAACGTCTCTCCACTTGCTCAGTTCTGAGAGATATGTGTGAGTGAAAGCCGTCCTTCACCAAGCTCCTTGGGAACACAAAGTTTCTTTTCAGTTGCAAACACCATTCCATACATATATATGGGGAGGTACTAGCTCCAACTCGGTTTGACAGTGAAAACTGCAGGAAGTTCAAACCGGCACTAGGAAACAGACTGAGAAAGCAGAGAAAAAGTGTCTCCTGCAACCCGTTCCGTTGGTGCTAGATGAACGAAAGTCTCTCCACTTGCTCTGTTCTGAGAGATAAGTGTGTGTGAAAGCCGTCCTTCACCAAGCTTGTTGGGAACACAAAGTTTCTTTTCAGTTGCAAACTCCATTCCATACATTTATATGGGGAGGTAGAAGCTCCTACTCGGTTTTACAGTGAAAACTGCAGGAACTTCAAACCGGCACTAGGAAACAGACAGAGGAAGCAGAGAAAAAGTGTCTCCTGCAACCCGTTCCGTTGGTGCTAGATGAACGAACGTCTCTCCACTTGCTCAGTTCTGAGAGATAAGTGTGTGTGAAAGCCGTCCTTCACCTAGCTTGTTGGGAACACAAAGTTTCTTTTCAGTTGCTAACTCCATTCCATACATATATATGGGGAGGTACAAGCTCCAACTCGGATTTACAGTGAAAACTGCAGGAACTTCAAACAGGCACTAGGAAACAGACTGACGAAGCAGAGAAAAAGTGTCTCCTGCAACCCGTTCCCTTGGTGCTAGATGAACGAACGTCTCTCCACTTGCTCAGTTCTGAGAGATAAGTGTGAGTGAAAGCCGTCCTTCACCTAGCTTGTTGTGAACACAAAGTTTCTTTTCAGTTGCAAACACCATTCCATAAATATATATGGGGAGGTACTAGCTCCAACTCGGTTTGACAGTGAAAACTGCAGGAACTTCAAACCGGCACTAGGAAACAGACTGAGAAAGCAGAGAAAAAGTGTCTCCTGCAACCCGTTCCGTTGGTGCTAGATGAACGAAAGTCTCTCCACTTGCTCTGTTCTGAGAGATAAGTGTGTGTGAAAGCCGTCCTTCACCAAGCTTGTTGGGAACACAAAGTTTCTTTTCAGTTGCAAACTCCATTCCATACATTTATATGGGGAGGTAGAAGCTCCAAATCGGTTTTACAGTGAAAACTGCAGGAACTTCAAACCGGCACTAGGAAACAGACAGAGGAAGCAGAGAAAAAGTGTCTCCTGCAACCCGTTCCGTTGGTGCTAGATGAACGAACGTCTCTCCACTTGCTCAGTTCTGAGAGATAAGTGTGTGTGAAAGCCGTCCTTCACCTAGCTTGTTGGGAACACAAAGTTTGTTTCAGTTGCTAACTCCATTCCATACATATATATGGGGAGGTACAAGCTCCAACTCGGATTTACAGTGAAAACTGCAGGAACTTCAAACAGGCACTAGGAAACAGACTGAGGAAGCAGAGAAAAAGTGTCTCCTGCAACCCGTTCCGTTGGTGCTAGATGAACGAAAGTCTCTCCACTTGCTCTGTTCTGAGAGATAAGTGTGTGTGAAAGCCGTCCTTCACCTAGCTTGTTGGGAACACAAAGTTTCTTTTCAGTTGCAAACTCCATTCCATACATTTATATGGGGAGGTAGAAGGTCCAACTCGGTTTTACAGTGAAAACTGCAGGAACTTCAAACCGGCACTAGGAAACAGACAGAGGAAGCAGAGAAAAAGTGTCTCCTGCAACCCGTTCCGTTGGTGCTAGATGAACGAACGTCTCTCCACTTGCTCAGTTCTGAGAGATAAGTGTGTGTGAAAGCCGTCCTTCACCTAGCTTGTTGGGAACACAAAGTTTCTTTTCAGTTGCTAACTCCATTCCATACATATATATGGGGAGGTACAAGCTCCAACTTGGATTTACAGTGAAAACTGCAGGAACTTCAAACAGGCACTAGGAAACAGACTGAGGAAGCAGAGAAAAAGTGTCTCCTGCAACCCGTTCCCTTGGTGCTAGATGAACGAACGTCTCTCCACTTGCTCAGTTCTGAGAGATAAGTGTGAGTGAAAGCCGTCCTTCACATAGCTTGTTGTGAACACAAAGTTTCTTTTCAGTTGCAAACACCATTCCATACATATATATGGGGAGGTACTAGCTCCAACTCGGTTTGACAGTGAAAACTGCAGGAACTTCAAACCGGCACTAGGAAACAGACTGAGAAAGCAGAGAAAAAGTGTCTCCTGCAACCCGTTCCCTTGGTGCTAGATGAACGAACGTCTCTCCACTTGCTCTGTTCTGAGAGATAAGTGTGTGTGAAAGCCGTCCTTCACCTAGCTTGTTGGGAACACAAAGTTTCTTTTCAGTTGCAAACTCCATTCCATACATATATATGGGGAGGTAGACGCTCCAACTCGGTATTACAGTGAAAACTGCAGGAACTTCAAACCGGCACCAAGATACAGACTGAGGAAGCAGAGAAAAAGTGTCTCCTGCAACCCGTTTCCTTGGTGCTAGATGAACGAACGTCTCTCCACTTGCTCAGTTCTGAGAGAGAAGTGTGTGTGAAAGCCGTCCTTCACCTAGCTTGTTGTGAACACAAAGTTTCTTTTCAGTTGCAAACACCATTCCATACATATATATGGGGAGGTACTAGCTCCAACTCGGTTTGACAGTGAAAACTGCAGGAACTTCAAACCGGCACTAGGAAACAGACTGAGAAAGCAGAGAAAAAGTGTCTCCTGCAACCCGTTCCGTTGGTGCTAGATGAACGAACGTCTCTCCACTTGCTCAGTTCTGAGAGATAAGTGTGTGTGAAAGCCGTCCTTCAACTAGCTTGTTGGGAACACAAAGTTTCTTTTCAGTTGCAAACTCCATTCCATACATATATATGGGGAGGTAGACGCTCCAACTCGGTTTTACAGTGAAAACTGCAGGAACTTAAAACCGGCACTAGGAAACAGACTGAGGAAGCAGAGAAAAAGTGTCTCCTGCAACCCGTTTCCTTGGTGCTAGATGAACGAACGTCTCTCCACTTGCTCAGTTCTGAGAGATAAGTGTGTGTGAAAGCCGTCCTTCACCTAGCTTGTTGGGAACACAAAGTTTCTTTTCAGTTGCAAACTCCATTCCATACATATATATTTGGAGGTAGAAGCTCCAACTCGGTTTGACAGTGAAAACTGCAGGAACTTCAAACCGGCCCTAGGAAACAGACTGAGAAAGCAGAGAAAAAGTGTCTCCTGCAACCCGTTCCCTTGGTGCTAGATGAACGAACGTCTCTCCACATGCTCAGTTCTGAGAGATAAGTGTGTGTGAAAGCCGCCCTTCACCTAGCTTGTTGTGAACACAAAGTTTCTTTTCAGTTGCAAACTCCATTCTATACATATATATGGGGAGGTACTAGCTCCAAGTCGGTTTGACAGTGAAAACTGCAGGAACTTCAAACCGGCACTAGGAAACAGACTGAGAAAGCAGAGAAAAAGTGTCTCCTGCAACCCGTTCCGTTGGTGCTAGATGAACGAACGTCTCTCCACTTGCTCTGTTCTGAGAGATAAGTGTGTGTGAAAGCCGTCCTTCACCAAGCTTGTTGGGAACACAAAGTTTCTTTTCAGTTGCAAACTCCATTCCATACATTTATATGGGGAGGTAGAAGCTCCAACTCGGTTTTACAGTGAAAACTGCAGGAATTTCAAACCGGCACTAGGAAACAGACAGAGGAAGCAGAGAAAAAGTGTCTCCTGCAACCCGTTCCCTTGGTGCTAGATGAACGAACGTCTCTCCATTTGCTCAGTTCTGAGAGATAAGTGTGTGTGAAAGCCGTCCATCACCTAGCTTGTTGGGAACACAAAGTTTCTTTTCAGTTGCAAACTCCATTCCATACATATATATGGGGAGGTACAAGCTCCAACTCGGATTTACAGTGAAAACTGCAGGAACTTCAAACCGGCACTAGGAAACAAACTGAGGAAGCAGAGAAAAAGTGTCTCCTGCAACCCGTTCCCTTGGTGCTAGATGAACGAACGTCTCTCCACTTGCTCAGTTCTGAGAGATAAGTGTGTGTGAAAGCCATCCTTCACCTAGCTCCTTGGGAACACAAAGTTTCTTTTCAGTTGCAAACACCATTCCATACATATATATGGGGAGGTACAAGCTCCAATTCGGTTTGACAGTGAAAACTGCAGGAACTTCAAACCGGCACTAGGAAACAGACTGAGAATGCAGAGAAAAAGTGTCTCCTGCATCCCGTTCCCTTGGTGCTAGATGAACGAACGTCTCTCCACTTGCTCTGTTCTGAGAGATAAGTGTGTGTGAAAGCCGTCCTTCAACTAGCTTGTTGGGAACACAAAGTTTCTTTTCAGTTGCAAACTCCATTCCATACATATATATTTGGAGGTAGAAGCTCCAACTCGTTTTGACAGTGAAAACTGCAGGAACTTCAAACCGGCACTAGGAAACAGACTGAGAAAGCAGAGAAAAAGTGTCTCCTGCAACCCGTTCCCTTGGTGCTAGATGAACGAACGTCTCTCCACTTGCTCAGTTCTGAGAGATAAGTGTGTGTGAAAGCCGTCCTTCACCTAGCTTGTTGTGAACACAAAGTTTCTTTTCAGTTGCAAACTCCATTCCATACATATATATGGGGAGGTACTAGCTCCAAGTCGGTTTGACAGTGAAAACTGCAGGAACATCAAACCGGCACTAGGAAACAGACTGAGAAAGCAGAGAAAAAGTGTCCCCTGCAACCCGTTCCGTTGGTGCTAGATGAACGAACGTCTCTCCACTTGCTCTGTTCTGAGAGATAAGTGTGTGTGAAAGCCGTCCTTCACCTAGCTTGTTGGGAACACAAAGTTTCTTTTCAGTTGCAAACTCCATTCCATACATATATATGGGGAGGTAGACGCTCCAACACGGTTTTACAGTGAAAACTGCAGGAACTTCAAACCGGCACTAGGAAACAGACTGAGGAAGCAGAGAAAAAGTGTTTCCTGCAACCCGTTTCCTTGGTGCTAGATGAACGAACTTCTCTCCACTTGCTCAGTTCTGAGAGATAAGTGTGTGTGAAAGCCGTCCTTCACCTAGCTTGTTGGGAACACAAAGTTTCTTTTCAGTTGCAAACTCCATTCCATACATATATATTTGGAGGTAGAAGCTCCAACTCGGTTTGACAGTGAAAACTGCAGGAACTTCAAACCGGCACTAGGAAACAGACTGAGAAAGCAGAGAAAAAGTGTCTCCTGCAACCCGTTCCCTTGGTGCTAGATGAACGAACGTCTCTCCACTTGCTCAGTTCTGAGAGATAAGTGTGTGTGAAAGCCGTCCTTCACCTAGCTTGTTGTGAACACAAAGTTTCTTTTCAGTTGCAAACTCCATTCCATACATATATATGGATAGGAACTAGCTCCAACTCGGTTTGACAGTGAAAACTGCAGGAACTTCAAACCGGCACTAGGAAACAGACTGAGAAAGCAGAGAAAAAGTGTCTCCTGCAACCCGTTCCCTTGGTGCTAGATGAACGAACGTCTCTCCACTTGCTCTGTTCTGAGAGATAAGTGTGTGTGAAAGCCGTCCTTCACCTAGCTTGTTGGGAACACAAAGTTTCTTTTCAGTTGCAAACTCCATTCCATACATATATATGGGGAGGTAGAAGCTCCAACTCGGTTTTACAGTGAAAACTGCAGGAACTTCAAACCGGCACTAGGAAACAGACTGAGGAAGCAGAGAAAAAGTGTCTCCTGCAACCCGTTCCCTTGGTGCTAGATGAACGAACGTCTCTCCACTTGCTCAGTTCTGAGAGATAAGTGTGTGTGAAAGCCGTCCTTCACCTAGCTTGTTGGGAACACAAAGTTTCTTTTCAGTTGCAAACTCCATTCCATACATATATATTTGGAGGTAGAAGCTCCAACTCGGTTTGATAGTGAAAACTGCAGGAACTTCAAACCGGCCCTAGGAAACAGACTGAGAAAGCAGAGAAAAAGTGTCTCCTGCAACCCGTTCCCTTGGTGCTATATGAACGAACGTCTCTCCACTTGCTCAGTTCTGAGAGATATGTGTGTGTGAAAGCCGTCCTTCACCTAGCTTGTTGTGAACACAAAGTTTCTTTTCAGTTGCAAACACCATTCCATACATATATATGGGGAGGTAGAAGCTCCAACTCGGTTTTACAGTGAAAACTGCAGGAACTTCAAACCGGCACTAGGAAACAGACTGAGGAAGCAGAGAAAAAGTGTCTCCTGCAACCCGTTCCCTTGGTGCTAGAGGAACGAACGTCTCTGCACTTGCTCAGTTCTGAGAGATAAGTGTGTGTGAAAGCCGTCCTTCACCTAGCTTGTTGGGAACACAAAGTTTCTTTTCAGTTGCAAACTCCATTCCATACATATATAAGGATAGGAACTAGCTCCAACTTGGTTTTACAGTGAAAACTGCAGGAACTTCAAAACGGCACTAGGAAACAGACTGAGAAAGCAGAGAAAAAGTGTCTCCTGCAACCCGTTCCCTTGGTGCTAGATGAACGAACGTCTCTCCACTTCCTCAGTTCTGAGAGATAAGTGTGTGTGAAAGCCGTACTTCACCTAGCTTTTTGGGAACAAAAAGTTTCTTTTCAGTTGCAAACTCCATTCCATACATATATATGGGGAGGTACTATCTCCAACTCGGTTTGACAGTGAAAACTGCAGGAACATCAAACCGGCACTAGGAAACAGACTGAGAAAGCAGAGAAAAAGTTTCTCCAGCAACCCGTTCCCTTGGTGCTAGATGAACGAACGTCTCTCCACTTGCTCAGTTCTGAGAGATAAGTGTGTGTGAGAGCCATCCTTAACGTAGCTTGTTGGGAACACAAAGATTCTTTTCAGTTGCAAACTCCATTCCATACATATATATGGGGAGGTACTAGCTCCATCTCGGATTGACAGTGAAAACTGCAGGAACTTCAAACCGGCACTAGGAAACAGACTGAGAAAGCAGAGAAAAAGTGTCTCTTGCAAATCGTTCCCTTGGTGCTAGATGAACGAACGTCTCTCCACTTGCTCAGTTCTCAGAAATAAGTGTGTGTGAAAGCCGTCCTTCACCTAGCTTGTTGGGAACACAAAGTTACTTTTCAGTTGCAAACTCCATTCCATACATATATATCGATAGGAACTAGCTCCAACTTGGTTTTACAGTGAAAACTGCAGGAACTTCAAACCGGCACTAGGAAACAGACTGAGAAAGCAGAGAAAAAGTGGCTCCTGCAACCCGTTCCCTTGGTGCTAGATGAACGAACGTCTCTCCACTTGCTCAGTTCTGAGAGATAAGTGTGTGAAAGCCGTCCTTCACCTAGCTTCTTGGGAACACAAAGTTTCTTTTCAGTTGCAAACTCCATTCCATACATATATATGGGGAGGTAGAAGCTCCAAATCTGTTTTACAGTGAAAACTGCAGGAACTTCAAACCGCCACTAGGAAACAGACTGAGAAAGCAGAGAAAAATGTCTCCTGCAACCCGTTCCCTTGGTGCTAGATGAACGAACGTCTCTCCACTTGCTCAGTTCTGAGAGATAAGTGTGTGTGAAAGCCGTCCTTCACCTAGCTTGTTGGGAACACAAAGTTTCTTTTCAGTTGCAAACTCCATTCCATACATATATATTTGGAGGTAGAAGCTCCAACTCGGTTTTACAGTGAAAACTGCAGGAACTACAAACCGGCACTAGGAAACAGACTGAGAAAGCAGAGAAAAAGTGTCTCCTGCAACCCGTTCCCTTGGTGCTAGATGAACGAACGTCTCTCCACTTGCTCAGTTCTGAGAGATAAGTGTGTGTGAAAGCCGTACTTCACCTAGCTTGTTGGGAACACAAAGTTTCTTTTCAGTTGCAAACTCCATTCCATACATATATATGGGGAGGTACAAGCTCCAACTCGGTTTTACAGTGAAAACTGCAGGAAATTCAAACAGGCACTAGGAAAAAGACTGAGGAAGCAGAGAAAAAGTGTCTCCTGCAACCCGTTCCCTTGGTGCTAGATGAACGAACGTCTCTCCACTTGCTCAGTTCTGAGAGATATGTGTGTGTGAAAGCCGTCCTTCACCTAGCTTGTTGTGAACACAAAGTTTCTTTTCAGTTGCAAACACCATTCCATACATATATATGGGGAGGTACTAGCTCCAACTCGGTTTGACAGTGAAAACTGCAGGAACTTCAAACCGGCACTAGGAAACAGACTGAGAAAGCAGAGAAAAAGTGTCTCCTGCAACCCGTTCCCTTGGTGCTAGATGAACGAACGTCTCTCCACTTGCTCTGTTCTGAGAGATAAGTGTGTGTGAAAGCCGTCCTTCACCTAGATTGTTGGGAACACAAAGTTTCTTTTCAGTTGCAAACTCCATTCCATACATATATATGGGGAGGTACTAGCTCCAACTCGGTTTGTCAGTGAAAACTGCAGGAACTTCAAACCGGCACTAGGAAACAGACTGAGGAAGCAGAGAAAAAGTGTCTCCTGCAACCCGTTCCCTTGGTGCTAGATGAACGAACGTCTCTCCACTTGCTCAGTTCTGAGAGATAAGTGTGTGTGAAAGCCGTCCTTCACCTAGCTTGTTGGGAACACAAAGTTTCTTTTCAGTTGCAAACTCCATTCCATACATATATATTTGGAGGTAGAAGCTCCAACTCGGTTTGACAGTGAAAACTGCAGGAACTTCAAACCAGCACTAGGAAACAGACTGAGAAAGCAGAGAAAAAGTGTCTCCTGCAACCCGTTCCCTTGGTGCTAGATGAACGAAAGTCTCTCCACTTGCTCAGTTCTGAGAGATAAGTGTGTGTGAAAGCCGTCCTTCACCTAGCTTGTTGTGAACACAAAGTTTCTTTTCAGTTGCAAACTCCATTCCATACATATATATGGATAGGAACTAGCTCCAACTTGGTTTTACAGTGAAAACTGCAGGAACTTCAAAACGGCACTAGGAAACAGACTGAGAAAGCAGAGAAAAAGTGTCTCCTGCAACACGTTCCCTTGGTGCTAGATGAACGAACGTCTCTCCACTTGCTCAGTTCTGAGAGATAAGTGTGTGTGAAAGCCGTCCTTCACCTAGCTCCTTGGGAACACAAAGTTTCTTTTCAGTTGCGAACTCCATTCCATACATATATATGGGGAGGTAGAAGCTCCAAATCGGTTTTACAGTGAAAACTGCAGGAACTTCAAACCGGCACTAGGAAACAGACTGAGGAAGCAGAGAAAAAGTGTCTCCTGCAACCCGTTCCCTTGGTGCTAGATGAACGAACGTCTCTCCACTTGCTCAGTTCTGAGAGATAAGTGTGTGTGAAAGCCGTCCTTCACCTATCTTGTTGGGAACACAAAGTTTCTTTTCAGTTGCAAACTCCATACCATACATATATAATTGGAAGTAGAAGCTCCAACTCGGTTTGATAGTGAAAACTGCAGGAACTTCAAACCGGCACTAGGAAACAGACTGAGAAAGCAGAGAAAAAGTGTCTCCTGCAACCCGTTCCATTGGTGCTATATGAACGAACGTCTCTCCACTTGCTCAGTTCTGAGAGATATGTGTGTGTGAAAGCCGTCCTTCACCTAGCTTGTTGTGAACACAAAGTTTCTTTTCAGTTGCAAACACCATTCCATACATATATATGGGGAGGTAGAAGCTCCAACTCGGTTTTACAGTGAAAACTGCAGGAACTTCAAACCGGCACTAGGAAACAGACTGAGGAAGCAGAGAAAAAGTGTCTCCTGCAACCCGTTCCCTTGGTGCTAGAGGAACGAACGTCTCTGCACTTGCTCAGTTCTGAGAGATAAGTGTGTGTGAAAGCCGTCCTTCACCTAGCTTGTTGGGAACACAAAGTTTCTTTTCAGTTGCAAACTCCAATCCATACATATATAAGGATAGGAACTAGCTCCAACTTGGTTTTACAGTGAAAACTGCAGGAACTTCAAAACGGCACTAGGAAACAGACTGAGAAAGCAGAGAAAAAGTGTCTCCTGCAACCCGTTCCCTTGGTGCTAGATGAACGAACGTCTCTCCACTTCCTCAGTTCTGAGAGATAAGTGTGTGTGAAAGCCGTACTTCACCTAGCTTTTTGGGAACAAAATGTTTCTTTTCAGTTGCAAACTCCATTCCATACATATATATGGGGAGGTACTATCTCCAACTCGGTTTGACAGTGAAAACTGCAGGAACATCAAACCGGCACTAGGAAACAGACTGAGAAAGCAGAGAAAAAGTTTCTCCAGCAACCCGTTCCCTTGGTGCTAGATGAACGAACGTCTCTCCACTTGCTCAGTTCTGAGAGATAAGTGTGTGTGAGAGCCATCCTTAACGTAGCTTGTTGGGAACACAAAGATTCTTTTCAGTTGCAAACTCCATTCCATACATATATATGGGGAGGTACTAGCTCCATCTCGGATTGACAGTGAAAACTGCAGGAACTTCAAACCGGCACTAGGAAACAGACTGAGAAAGCAGAGAAAAATTGTCTCTTGCAAATCGTTCCCTTGGTGCTAGATGAACGAACGTCTCTCCACTTGCTCAGTTCTCAGAAATAAGTGTGTGTGAAAGCCGTCCTTCACCTAGCTTGTTGGGAACACAAAGTTACTTTTCAGTTGCAAACTCCATTCCATACATATATATCGATAGGAACTAGCTCCAACTTGGTTTTACAGTGAAAACTGCAGGAACTTCAAACCGGCACTAGGAAACAGACTGAGAAAGCAGAGAAAAAGTGGCTCCTGCAACCCGTTCCCTTGGTGCTAGATGAACGAACGTCTCTCCACTTGCTCAGTTCTGAGAGATAAGTGTGTGAAAGCCGTCCTTCACCTAGCTTCTTGGGAACACAAAGTTTCTTTTCAGTTGCAAACTCCATTCCATACATATATATGGGGAGGTAGAAGCTCCAAATCTGTTTTACAGTGAAAACTGCAGGAACTTCAAACCGCCACTAGGAAACAGACTGAGAAAGCAGAGAAAAATGTCTCCTGCAACCCGTTCCCTTGGTGCTAGATGAACGAACGTCTCTCCACTTGCTCAGTTCTGAGAGATAAGTGTGTGTGAAAGCCGTCCTTCACCTAGCTTGTTGGGAACACAAAGTTTCTTTTCAGTTGCAAACTCCATTCCATACATATATATTTGGAGGTAGAAGCTCCAACTCGGTTTTACAGTGAAAACTGCAGGAACTACAAACCGGCACTAGGAAACAGACTGAGAAAGCAGAGAAAAAGTGTCTCCTGCAACCCGTTCCCTTGGTGCTAGATGAACGAACGTCTCTCCACTTGCTCAGTTCTGAGAGATAAGTGTGTGTGAAAGCCGTACTTCACCTAGCTTGTTGGGAACACAAAGTTTCTTTTCAGTTGCAAACTCCATTCCATACATATATATGGGGAGGTACAAGCTCCAACTCGGTTTTACAGTGAAAACTGCAGGAAATTCAAACAGGCACTAGGAAAAAGACTGAGGAAGCAGAGAAAAAGTGTCTCCTGCAACCCGTTCCCTTGGTGCTAGATGAACGAACGTCTCTCCACTTGCTCAGTTCTGAGAGATATGTGTGTGTGAAAGCCGTCCTTCACCTAGCTTGTTGTGAACACAAAGTTTCTTTTCAGTTGCAAACACCATTCCATACATATATATGGGGAGGTACTAGCTCCAACTCGGTTTGACAGTGAAAACTGCAGGAACTTCAAACCGGCACTAGGAAACAGACTGAGAAAGCAGAGAAAAAGTGTCTCCTGCAACCCGTTCCCTTGGTGCTAGATGAACGAACGTCTCTCCACTTGCTCTGTTCTGAGAGATAAGTGTGTGTGAAAGCCGTCCTTCACCTAGATTGTTGGGAACACAAAGTTTCTTTTCAGTTGCAAACTCCATTCCATACATATATATGGGGAGGTACTAGCTCCAACTCGGTTTGTCAGTGAAAACTGCAGGAACTTCAAACCGGCACTAGGAAACAGACTGAGGAAGCAGAGAAAAAGTGTCTCCTGCAACCCGTTCCCTTGGTGCTAGATGAACGAACGTCTCTCCACTTGCTCAGTTCTGAGAGATAAGTGTGTGTGAAAGCCGTCCTTCACCTAGCTTGTTGGGAACACAAAGTTTCTTTTCAGTTGCAAACTCCATTCCATACATATATAAGGATAGGAACTAGCTCCAACTTGGTTTTACAGTGAAAACTGCAGGAACTTCAAAACGGCACTAGGAAACAGACTGAGAAAGCAGAGAAAAAGTGTCTCCTGCAACCCGTTCCCTTGGTGCTAGATGAACGAACGTCTCTCCACTTCCTCAGTTCTGAGAGATAAGTGTGTGTGAAAGCCGTACTTCACCTAGCTTTTTGGGAACACAAAGATTCTTTTCAGTTGCAAACTCCATTCCATACATATATATGGGGAGGTACTAGCTCCATCTCGGATTGACAGTGAAAACTGCAGGAACTTCAAACCGGCACTAGGAAACAGACTGAGAAAGCAGAGAAAAAGTGTCTCTTGCAAATCGTTCCCTTGGTGCTAGATGAACGAACGTCTCTCCACTTGCTCAGTTCTCAGAAATAAGTGTGTGTGAAAGCCGTCCTTCACCTAGCTTGTTGGGAACACAAAGTTACTTTTCAGTTGCAAACTCCATTCCATACATATATATCGATAGGAACTAGCTCCAACTTGGTTTTACAGTGAAAACTGCAGGAACTTCAAACCGGCACTAGGAAACAGACTGAGAAAGCAGAGAAAAAGTGGCTCCTGCAACCCGTTCCCTTGGTGCTAGATGAACGAACGTCTCTCCACTTGCTCAGTTCTGAGAGATAAGTGTGTGAAAGCCGTCCTTCACCTAGCTTCTTGGGAACACAAAGTTTCTTTTCAGTTGCAAACTCCATTCCATACATATATATGGGGAGGTAGAAGCTCCAAATCTGTTTTACAGTGAAAACTGCAGGAACTTCAAACCGCCACTAGGAAACAGACTGAGAAAGCAGAGAAAAATGTCTCCTGCAACCCGTTCCCTTGGTGCTAGATGAACGAACGTCTCTCCACTTGCTCAGTTCTGAGAGATAAGTGTGTGTGAAAGCCGTCCTTCACCTAGCTTGTTGGGAACACAAAGTTTCTTTTCAGTTGCAAACTCCATTCCATACATATATATTTGGAGGTAGAAGCTCCAACTCGGTTTTACAGTGAAAACTGCAGGAACTACAAACCGGCACTAGGAAACAGACTGAGAAAGCAGAGAAAAAGTGTCTCCTGCAACCCGTTCCCTTGGTGCTAGATGAACGAACGTCTCTCCACTTGCTCAGTTCTGAGAGATAAGTGTGTGTGAAAGCCGTACTTCACCTAGCTTGTTGGGAACACAAAGTTTCTTTTCAGTTGCAAACTCCATTCCATACATATATATGGGGAGGTACAAGCTCCAACTCGGTTTTACAGTGAAAACTGCAGGAAATTCAAACAGGCACTAGGAAAAAGACTGAGGAAGCAGAGAAAAAGTGTCTCCTGCAACCCGTTCCCTTGGTGCTAGATGAACGAACGTCTCTCCACTTGCTCAGTTCTGAGAGATATGTGTGTGTGAAAGCCGTCCTTCACCTAGCTTGTTGTGAACACAAAGTTTCTTTTCAGTTGCAAACACCATTCCATACATATATATGGGGAGGTACTAGCTCCAACTCGGTTTGACAGTGAAAACTGCAGGAACTTCAAACCGGCACTAGGAAACAGACTGAGAAAGCAGAGAAAAAGTGTCTCCTGCAACCCGTTCCCTTGGTGCTAGATGAACGAACGTCTCTCCACTTGCTCTGTTCTGAGAGATAAGTGTGTGTGAAAGCCGTCCTTCACCTAGATTGTTGGGAACACAAAGTTTCTTTTCAGTTGCAAACTCCATTCCATACATATATATGGGGAGGTACTAGCTCCAACTCGGTTTGTCAGTGAAAACTGCAGGAACTTCAAACCGGCACTAGGAAACAGACTGAGGAAGCAGAGAAAAAGTGTCTCCTGCAACCCGTTCCCTTGGTGCTAGATGAACGAACGTCTCTCCACTTGCTCAGTTCTGAGAGATAAGTGTGTGTGAAAGCCGTCCTTCACCTAGCTTGTTGGGAACACAAAGTTTCTTTTCAGTTGCAAACTCCATTCCATACATATATATTTGGAGGTAGAAGCTCCAACTCGGTTTGACAGTGAAAACTGCAGGAACTTCAAACCGGCACTAGGAAACAGACTGAGAAAGCAGAGAAAAAGTGTCTCCTGCAACCCGTTCCCTTGGTGCTAGATGAACGAAAGTCTCTCCACTTGCTCAGTTCTGAGAGATAAGTGTGTGTGAAAGCCGTCCTTCACCTAGCTTGTTGTGAACACAAAGTTTCTTTTCAGTTGCAAACTCCATTCCATACATATATATGGATAGGAACTAGCTCCAACTTGGTTTTACAGTGAAAACTGCAGGAACTTCAAACCGGCACTAGGAAACAGACTGAGAAAGCAGAGAAAAAGTGTCTCCTGCAACACGTTCCCTTGGTGCTAGATGAACGAACGTCTCTCCACTTGCTCAGTTCTGAGAGATAAGTGTGTGTGAAAGCCGTCCTTCACCTAGCTCCTTGGGAACACAAAGTTTCTTTTCAGTTGCGAACTCCATTCCATACATATATATGGGGAGGTAGAAGCTCCAAATCGGTTTTACAGTGAAAACTGCAGGAACTTCAAACCGGCACTAGGAAACAGACTGAGGAAGCAGAGAAAAAGTGTCTCCTGCAACCCGTTCCCTTGGTGCTAGATGAACGAACGTCTCTCCACTTGCTCAGTTCTGAGAGATAAGTGTGTGTGAAAGCCGTCCTTCACCTATCTTGTTGGGAACACAAAGTTTCTTTTCAGTTGCAAACTCCATACCATACATATATAATTGGAAGTAGAAGCTCCAACTCGGTTTTACAGTGAAAACTGCAGGAACTTCAAACCGGCACTAGGAAACAGACAGAGAAAGCAGAGAAAAAGTGTCTCCTGCAACCCGTTCCGTTGGTGCTAGATGAACGAACGTCTCTCCACTTGCTCAGTTCTGAGAGATAAGTGTGTGTGAAAGCCGTCCTTCACCTAGCTTTTTGGGAACTCAAAGTTTCTTTTCAGTTCCAAACTCCATTCCATACATATATATGGGGAGGTACAAGCTCCAACTCGGTTTTACAGTGAAAACTGCAGGAACTTCAAACAGGCACTAGGAAACAGACTGAGGAAGCAGAGAAAAGTGACTCCTGCAACCCGTTCCCTTGGTGCTAGATGAACGAACGTCTCTCCACTTGCTCAGTTCTGAGAGATAAGTGTGTGTGAAAGCCGTCCTTCACCTAGCTTGTTGTGAACACAAAGTTTCTTTTCAGTAGCAAACACCATTCCATACATATATATGGGGAGGTACTAACTCCAACTCGGTTTGACAGTGAAAACTGCAGGAACTTCAAACCGGCACTAGGAATCAGACTGAGAAAGCAGAGAAAAAGTGTCTCCTGCAACCCGTTCCCTTGGTGCTAGATGAACGAACGTCTCTCCACTTGCTCTGTTCTGAGAGATAAGTGTGTGTGAAAGCCGTCCTTCACCTAGCTTGTTGGGAACACAAAGTTTCTTTTCAGTTGCAAACTCCATTCCATACATATATATGGGGAGGTAGAAGCTCCAACTCGGTTTTACAGTGAAAACTGCAGGAACTTCAAACCGGCACTAGGAAACAGACTGAGGAAGCAGAGAAAAAGTGTCTCCTGCAAATCGTTCCCTTGTTGCTAGATGAACGAACGTCTCTCCACTTGCTCAGTTCTGAGAGATAAGTGTGTGTGAAAGCCGTCCTTCACCTAGCTTGTTGGGAACACAAAGTTTCTTTTCAGTTGCAAACTCCATTCCATACATATATATTTGGAGGTAGAAGCTCCAACTCGGTTTGATAGTGAAAACTGCAGGAACTTCAAACCGGCCCTAGGAAACAGACTGAGAAAGCAGAGAAAAAGTGTCTCCTGCAACCCGTTCCATTGGTGCTATATGAACGAACGTCTCTCCACTTGCTCAGTTCTGAGAGATATGTGTGTGTGAAAGCCGTCCTTCACCTAGCTTGTTGTGAACACAAAGTTTCTTTTCAGTTGCAAACACCATTCCATACATATATATGGGGAGGTAGAAGCTCCAACTCGGTTTTACAGTGAAAACTGCAGGAACTTCAAACCGGCACTAGGAAACAGACTGAGGAAGCAGAGAAAAAGTGTCTCCTGCAACCCGTTCCCTTGGTGCTAGAGGAACGAACGTCTCTGCACTTGCTCAGTTCTGAGAGAAAAGTGTGTGTGAAAGCCGTCCTTCACCTAGCTTGTTGGGAACACAAAGTTTCTTTTCAGTTGCAAACTCCATTCCATACATATATAAGGATAGGAACTAGCTCCAACTTGGTTTTACAGTGAAAACTGCAGGAACTTCAAAACGGCACTAGGAAACAGACTGAGAAAGCAGAGAAAAAGTGTCTCCTGCAACCCGTTCCCTTGGTGCTAGATGAACGAACGTCTCTCCACTTCCTCAGTTCTGAGAGATAAGTGTGTGTGAAAGCCGTACTTCACCTAGCTTTTTGGGAACAAAAAGTTTCTTTTCAGTTGCAAACTCCATTCCATACATATATATGGGGAGGTACTATCTCCAACTCGGTTTGACAGTGAAAACTGCAGGAACATCAAACCGGCACTAGGAAACAGACTGAGAAAGCAGAGAAAAAGTTTCTCCAGCAACCCGTTCCCTTGGTGCTAGATGAACGAACGTCTCTCCACTTGCTCAGTTCTGAGAGATAAGTGTGTGTGAGAGCCATCCTTAACGTAGCTTGTTGGGAACACAAAGATTCTTTTCAGTTGCAAACTCCATTCCATACATATATATGGGGAGGTACTAGCTCCATCTCGGATTGACAGTGAAAACTGCAGGAACTTCAAACCGGCACTAGGAAACAGACTGAGAAAGCAGAGAAAAAGTGTCTCTTGCAAATCGTTCCCTTGGTGCTAGATGAACGAACGTCTCTCCACTTGCTCAGTTCTCAGAAATAAGTGTGTGTGAAAGCCGTCCTTCACCTAGCTTGTTGGGAACACAAAGTTACTTTTCAGTTGCAAACTCCATTCCATACATATATATGGATAGGAACTAGCTCAAAATTGGTTTTACAGTGAAAACTGCAGGAACTTCAAACCGGCACTAGGAAACAGACTGAGAAAGCAGAGAAAAAGTGTCTCCTGCAACCCGTTCCCTTGGTGCTAGATGAACGAACGTCTCTCCACTTGCTCAGTTCTGAGAGATAAGTGTGTGAAAGCCGTCCTTCACCTAGCTTCTTGGGAACACAAAGTTTCTTTTCAGTTGCAAACTCCATTCCATACATATATATGGGGAGGTAGAAGCTCCAAATCTGTTTTACAGTGAAAACTGCAGGAACTTCAAACCGCCACTAGGAAACAGACTGAGAAAGCAGAGAAAAATGTCTCCTGCAACCCGTTCCCTTGGTGCTAGATGAACGAACGTCTCTCCACTTGCTCAGTTCTGAGAGATAAGTGTGTGTGAAAGCCGTCCTTCACCTAGCTTGTTGGGAACACAAAGTTTCTTTTCAGTTGCAAACTCCATTCCATACATATATATTTGGAGGTAGAAGCTCCAACTCGGTTTTACAGTGAAAACTGCAGGAACTACAAACCGGCACTAGGAAACAGACTGAGAAAGCAGAGAAAAAGTGTCTCCTGCAACCCGTTCCCTTGGTGCTAGATGAACGAACGTCTCTCCACTTGCTCAGTTCTGAGAGATAAGTGTGTGTGAAAGCCGTACTTCACCTAGCTTGTTGGGAACACAAAGTTTCTTTTCAGTTGCAAACTCCATTCCATACATATATATGGGGAGGTACAAGCTCCAACTCGGTTTTACAGTGAAAACTGCAGGAAATTCAAACAGGCACTAGGAAAAAGACTGAGGAAGCAGAGAAAAAGTGTCTCCTGCAACCCGTTCCCTTGGTGCTAGATGAACGAACGTCTCTCCACTTGCTCAGTTCTGAGAGATATGTGTGTGTGAAAGCCGTCCTTCACCTAGCTTGTTGTGAACACAAAGTTTCTTTTCAGTTGCAAACACCATTCCATACATATATATGGGGAGGTACTAGCTCCAACTCGGTTTGACAGTGAAAACTGCAGGAACTTCAAACCGGCACTAGGAAACAGACTGAGAAAGCAGAGAAAAAGTGTCTCCTGCAACCCGTTCCCTTGGTGCTAGATGAACGAACGTCTCTCCACTTGCTCTGTTCTGAGAGATAAGTGTGTGTGAAAGCCGTCCTTCACCTAGATTGTTGGGAACACAAAGTTTCTTTTCAGTTGCAAACTCCATTCCATACATATATATGGGGAGGTACTAGCTCCAACTCGGTTTGTCAGTGAAAACTGCAGGAACTTCAAACCGGCACTAGGAAACAGACTGAGGAAGCAGAGAAAAAGTGTCCCCTGCAACCCGTTCCCTTGGTGCTAGATGAACGAACGTCTCTCCACTTGCTCAGTTCTGAGAGATAAGTGTGTGTGAAAGCTGTCCTTCACCTAGCTTGTTGTGAACACAAAGATTCTTTTCAGTTGCAAACTCCATTCCATACATATATATGGGGAGGTACTAGCTCCAAGTCGGTTTGACAGTGAAAACTGCAGGAACTTCAAACCGGCACTAGGAAACAGACTGAGAAAGCAGAGAAAAAGTGTCTCCTGCAACCCGTTCCCTTGGTGCTAGATGAACGAACGTCTCTCCACTTGCTCAGTTCTGAGAGATAAGTGTGTGTGAAAGCCGTACTTCACCTAGCTTGTTGGGAACACAAAGTTTCTTTTCAGTTGCAAACTCCATTCCATACATATATATGGGGAGGTACAAGCTCCAACTCGGTTTTACAGTGAAAACTGCAGGAAATTCAAACAGGCACTAGGAAAAAGACTGAGGAAGCAGAGAAAAAGTGTCTCCTGCAACGCGTTCCCTTGGTGCTAGATGAACGAACGTCTCTCCACTTGCTCAGTTCTGAGAGATATGTGTGTGTGAAAGCCGTCCTTCACCTAGCTTGTTGTGAACACAAAGTTTCTTTTCAGTTGCAAACACCATTCCATACATATATATGGGGAGGTACTAGCTCCAACTCGGTTTGACAGTGAAAACTGCAGGAACTTCAAACCGGCACTAGGAAACAGACTGAGAAAGCAGAGAAAAAGTGTCTCCTGCAACCTGTTCCCTTGGTGCTAGATGAACGAACGTCTCTCCACTTGCTCTGTTCTGAGAGATAAGTGTGTGTGAAAGCCGTCCTTCACCTAGATTGTTGGGAACACAAAGTTTCTTTTCAGTTGCAAACTCCATTCCATACATATATATGGGGAGGTACTAGCTCCAACTCGGTTTGTCAGTGAAAACTGCAGGAACTTCAAACCGGCACTAGGAAACAGACTGAGGAAGCAGAGAAAAAGTGTCTCCTGCAACCCGTTCCCTTGGTGCTAGATGAAAGAACGTCTCTCCACTTGCTCAGTTCTGAGAGATAAGTGTGTGTGAAAGCTGTCCTTCACCTAGCTTGTTGTGAACACAAAGTTTCTTTTCAGTTGCAAACTCCATTCCATACATATATATGGGGAGGTACTAGCTCCAAGTCGGTTTGACAGTGAAAACTGCAGGAACTTCAAACCGGCACTAGGAAACAGACTGAGAAAGCAGAGAAAAAGTGTCTCCTGCAACCCGTTCCGTTGGTGCTAGATGAACGAACGTCTCTCCACTTGCTCTGTTCTGAGAGATAAGTGTGTGTGAAAGCCGTCCATCACCTAGCTTGTTGGGAACACAAAGTTTCTTTTCAGTTGCAAACTCCATTCCATACATATATATGGGGAGGTAGAAGCTCCAACTCGGTTTTACAGTGAAAACTGCAGGAACTTCAAACCGGCACTAGGAAACAGACTGAGAAAGCAGAGAAAAAGTGTCTCCTGCAACCCGTTCCCTTGGTGCTAGATGAACGAACGTCTCTCCACTTGCTCAGTTCTGAGAGATAAGTGTGTGTGAAAGCCGTCCTTCACCTAGCTTGTTGGGAACACAAAGTTTCTTTTCAGTTGCAAACTCCATTCCATACATATATATGGATAGGAACTACCTCCAACTTGGTTTTACAGTGAAAACTGCAGGAACTTCAAACCGGCACTAGGAAACAGACTGAGAAAGCAGAGAAAAAGTGTCTCCTGCAACCCGTTCCCTTGGTGCTAGATGAAAGAACGTCTCTCCACTTGCTCAGTTCTGAGAGATAAGTGTGTGTGAAAGCCGTACTTCACCTAGCTTTTTGGGAACAAAAAGTTTCTTTTCAGTTGCAAAATCCATCCATACATATATATGGGGAGGTACTAGCTCCAACTCGGTTTGACAGTGAAAACTGCAGGAACATCAAACCGGCACTAGGAAACAGACTGAGAAAGCAGAGAAAAAGTTTCTCCTGCAACCCGTTCCCTTTGTGCTAGATGAACGAACGTCTCTCCACTTGCTCAGTTCTGAGAGATAATTGTGTGTGAAAGCCATTCTTAACCTAGCTTGTTGGGAACACAAAGTTTCTTTTCAGTTGCAAACTCCATTCCATACATATTTATGGGGAGGTACTAGCTCCATCTCGGTTTGACAGTGAAAACTGCAGGAACTTCAAAACGGCACTAGGAAACACACTGAGAAATCAGAGAAAAAGTTTCTCCTGCAACCCGTTCCCTTGGTGCTAGATGAACGAACGTCTCTCCACTTGCTCACTTCTGAGAGATAAGTGTGTGTGAAAGCCGTCATTCACCTAGCTTGTTGGGAACACAAAGTTTCTTTTCAGTTGCAAACTCCATTCCATACATATATATGGAGAGGTACAAGCTCCAACTCGGTTTGACAGTGAAAACTGCAGGAACTTCAAACCGGCACTAGGAAACAGACTGAGAAAGCAGAGAAAAAGTGTCTCCTGCAACCCGTTCCCTTGGTGCTAGATGAACGAACGTCTCTCCACTTGCTCAGTTCTGAGAGATAAGTGTGTGTGAAAGCCGTCCTTCACCTAGATTTTTGGGAACACAAAGTTTCTTTTCAGTTGCACACTCCATTCCATACATATATATTTGGAGGTAGAAGCTCCAACTCGGTTTTACAGTGAAAACTGCAGGAACTTCAAACCGGCACTAGGAAACAGACTGAGAAAGCAGAGAAAAAGTGTCTCCTGCAACCTGTTCCCTTGGTGCTAGATGAACGAACGTCTCTCCACTTGCTCAGTTCTGAGAGATAACTGTGTGTGAAAGCCGTCCTTCACCTAGCTTGTTGGGAACACAATGTTTCTTTTCAGTTGCAAACTCCAATCCATACATATATATGGGGAGGTACTAGCTCCAACTCGGTTTGACAGTGAAAACTGCAGGAACTTCAAACCGGCACTAGGAAACAGACTGAGAAAGCAGAGAAAAAGTGTCTCCTGCAACCCGTTCCATTGGTGCTAGATGAACGAACGTCTCTCCACTTGCTCATTTCTGAGAGATAAGTGTGTGTGAAAGCCGTCCTTCACCTAGCTTTTTGGGAACACAAAGTTTGTTTTCATTTCCAAAATCCACTCCATACATATATATGGGGAGGTACAAGCTCCAACTCGGTTTTACAGTGAAAACTGCAGGAACTTCAAACCGGCACTAGGAAACAGACTGAGGAAGGAGAGAAAAAGTGTCCCCTGCAACCCGTTCCCTTTGTGCTAAATGAACGAACGTCTCTCCACTTGCTCAGTTCTGAGAGATATGTGTGTGTGAAAGCCGTCCTACACCTAACTTTTTGGGAACACAAAGTTTCTTTTCAGTTGCAAACTCCATTCCATACATATATATGGGGAGGTACTAGCTCCAACTATGTTTGACAGTGAAAACTGCAGGAACTTCAAACCGGCACTAGGAAACAGACTGAGAAAGCAGAGAAAAAGTTTCTCCAGCAACCCGTTCCCTTGGTGCTAGATGAACGAACGTCTCTCCACTTGCTCAGTTCTGAGAGATAAGTGTGTGTGAAAGCCGTCCTTCACCTACCTTGTTGGGAACACAAAGTTTCTTTTCAGTTGCAAACTCCATTCCATACATATATATGGATAGGAACTAGCTCCAACTTGGTTTTACAGTGAAAACTGCAGGAACTTCAAACCGGCACTAGGAAACAGACTGAGAAAGCAGAGAAAAAGTGTCTCCTGCATCCCGTTCCCTTGGTGCTAGATGAACAAAAGTCTCTCCACTTCCTCAGTTCTGAGAGATAAGTGTGTGTGAAAGCCGTACTTCACCTAGCTTTTTGGGAACAAAAAGTTTCTTTTCAGTTGCAAACTCCATTCCATACATATATATGGGGAGGTACTAGCTCCAACTCGGTTTGACAGTGAAAACTGCAGGAACATCAAACCGGCACTAGGAAACAGACTGAGAAAGCAGAGAAAAAGTTTCTCCAGCAACCCGTTCCCTTGGTGCTAGATGAACGAACGCCTCTCCACTTGCTCAGTTCTGAGAGATAAGTGTGTGTGAGAGCCATCCTTAACGTAGCTTGTTGGGAACACAAAGATTCTTTTCAGTTGCAAACTCCATTCCATACATATATATGGGGAGGTACTAGCTCCATCTCGGATTGACAGTGAAAACTGCAGGAACTTCAAACCGGCACTAGGAAACAGACTGAGAAAGCAGAGAAAAAGTGTCTCTTGCAAATCGTTCCCTTGGTGCTAGATGAACGAACGTCTCTCCACTTGCTCAGTTCTGAGAAATAAGTGTGTGTGAAAGCCGTCCTTCACCTAGCTTGTTGGGAACACAAAGTTACTTTTCAGTTGCAAACTCCATTCCATACATATATATGGGGAGGTACTAGCTCCAACTCGGTTTTACAGTGAAAACTGCAGGAACTTCAAACCGGCACTAGGAAACAGACTGAGAAAGCAGAGAAAAGGTGTCTCCTGCAACCCGTTCCCTTGGTGCTAGATGAACGAACGTCTCTCCACTTGCTATGTTCTAAGAGATAAGTGTGTGTGAAAGCCGTCATTCACATAGCTTGTTGGGAACACAAAGTTTCTTTTCAGTTGCAAACTCCATTCCATACATATATATGGGGAGGTACAAGCTCCAACTCTGTTTTACAGTGAAAACTGCAGGAACTTCAAACCGGCACTAGGAAACAGACTGAGAAAGCAGAGAAAAAGTATCTCCAGCAACCCGTTCCCTTGGTGCTAGATGAACGAGCGTCTCTCCACTTGCTCACTTCTGAGAGATAAGTGTGTGTGAAAGCCGTCATTCACCTAGCTTGTTGGGAACACAAAGATTCTTTTCAGTTGCAAACTCCATTCCATACATATATATGGAGAGGTACAAGCTCCAACACGGTTTGACAGTGAAAACTGCAGGAACTTCAAACCGGCACTAGGAAACAGACTGAGAAAGCAGAGAAAAAGTGTCTCCTGCAACCCGTTCCCTTGGTGCTAGATGAACGAACGTCTCTCCACTTGCTCAGTTCTGAGAGATAAGTGTGTGTGAAAGCCGTCCTTCACCTAGCTTTTTGGGAACACAAAGTTTCTTTTCAGTTGCACACTCCATTCCATACATATATATTTGGAGGTAGAAGCTCCAATTCGGTTTTACAGTGAAAACTGCAGGAACTTCAAACCGGCACTAGGAAACAGACTGAGAAAGCAGAGAAAAAGTGTCTCCTGCAACCCGTTCCCTTGGTGCTAGATGAACGAACGTCTCTGCACTTGCTCAGTTCTGAGAGATATCTGTGTGTGAAAGCCGTCCTTCAACTAGCTTGTTGGGAACACAAAGTTTCTTTTCAGTTGCAAACTCCAATCCATACATATATATGGGGAGGTACTAGCTCCAACTCGGTTTGACAGTGAAAACTGCAGGAACTTCAAACTGGCACTAGGAAACAGACTGAGAAAGCAGAGAATAAGTGTCTCCTGCATCCCGATCCCTTGGTGCTAGATGAACGAACGTCTCTCCACTTGCTCTGTTCTGAGAGATAATTGTGTGTGAAAGCCGTCATTCACCTAGCTTGTTGGGAACACAAAGTTTCTTTTAAGTTGCAAACTCCATTCCATACATATATATGGGGAGGTACTAGCTCCAACTCGGTTTGACAGTGAAAACTGCAGGAACTTCAAACCGGCACTAGGAAACAGACTGAGAAAGCAGAGAAAAAGTGTCTCCTGCAACCCGTTCCCTTGGTGCTAGATGAACGAACGTCTCTCCACTTGCTCTGTTCTGAGAGATAAGTGTGTGTGAAAGCCGTCCTTCACCTAGCTTGTTGGGAACACAAAGTTTGTTTTCATTTCCAAACTCCACTCCATACATATATATGGGGAGGTACAAGCTCCAACACGGTTTTACAGTGAAAACTGCAGGAACTTCAAACCGGCACTAGGAAACAGACTGAGGAAGGAGAGAAAAAGTGTCCCCTGCAACCCGTTCCCTTGGTGCTAGATGAACGAACGTCTCTCCACTTGCTCAGTTCTGAGAGATAAGTGTGTGTGAAAGCCGTCCTACACCTAACTTTTTGGGAACACAAAGTTTCTTTTCAGTTGCAAACTCCATTCCATACATATATATGGGGAGGTACTAGCTCCAACTATGTTTGACAGTGAAAACTGCAGGAACTTCAAACAGGCACTAGGAAACAGACTGAGAAAGCAGAGAAAAAGTGTCTCCTGCAACCCGATCCCTTGGTGCTAGATGAACGAACGTCTCTCCACTTGCTCAGTTCTGAGAGATAAGTGTGTGTGAAAGCCGTCCTTCACATATCTTGTTGGGAACACAAAGTTTCTTTTCAGTTGCACACTCCATTCCATACATATATATGGGGAGGTACTAGCTCCAACTCGGTTTTACAGTGAAAACTGCAGGAACTTCAAACCGGCACTAGGAAACATACTGAGAAAGCAGAGAAAAAGTGTCCCCTGCAACCCGTTCCCTTTGTGCTAGATGAACGAACGTCTCTCCACTTGCTCAGTTCTGAGAGATAAGTGTGTGTGAAAGCCGTCCTTCACCTAGCTTGTTGGGAACACAAAGTTTCTTTTCAGTTGCAAACTCCATTCCATACATATATATGGGGAGGTAGAAGCTCCAACTCGGTTTTACAGTGAAAACTGCAGGAACTTCAAACCGGCACTAGGAAACAGACTGAGAAAGCAGAGAAAAAGTGTCTCCTGCAACCCGTTCCCATGGTGCTAGATGAACGAACGTCTCTCCACTTACTCAGTTCTGAGAGATAAGTGTGTGTGAAAGCCGTTCTTCAACTAGCTTTTTGGGAACACAAAGTTTCTTTTCAGTTGCACACTCCATTCTATACATATATATGGGGAGGTACTAGCTCCAACTCGGTTTTACAGTGAAAACTGCAGGAACTTCAAACCGGCACTAGGAAACAGACTGAGAAAGCAGAGAAAAAGTGTCTCCAGCAACCCGATCCCTTGGTGCTAGATGAACGAACGTCTCTCCACTTGCTCAGTTCTGAGAGATAAATGTGTGTGAAAGCCGTCCTTCACCTATCTTGTTGGGAACACAAAGTTTCTTTTCAGTTGCACACTCCATTCCATACATATATATGGGGAGGTACTAGCTCCAACTCGGTTTGACAGTGAAAACTGCAGGAACTTCAAACCGGCACTAGGAAACATACTGAGAAAGCAGAGAAAAAGTGTCTCCTGCAACCCGTTCCCTTGGTGCTAGATGAACGAACGTCTCTCCAGTTGCTCTGTTCTGAGAGATAAGTGTGTGTGAAAGCCGTCCTTCACCTAGCTTTTTGGGAACACAAAGTTTCTTTTCAGTTGCAAACTCCATTCCATACATATATATGGGGAGGTAGAAGCTCCAACTCGGTTTTACAGTGAAAACTGCAGGAACTTCAAACCGGCACTAGGAAACAGACTGAGAAAGCAGAGAATAAGTGTCTCCTGCATCCCGATCCCTTGGTGCTAGATGAACGAACGTCTCTCCACTTGCTCTGTTCTGAGAGATAATTGTGTGTGAAAGCCGTCATTCACCTAGCTTGTTGGGAACACAAAGTTTCTTTTAAGTTGCAAACTCCATTCCATACATATATATGGGGAGGTACTAGCTCCAACTCGGTTTGACAGTGAAAACTGCAGGAACTTCAAACCGGCACTAGGAAACAGACTGAGAAAGCAGAGAAAAAGTGTCTCCTGCAACCCGTTCCCTTGGTGCTAGATGAACGAACGTCTCTCCACTTGCTCTGTTCTGAGAGATAAGTGTGTGTGAAAGCCGTCCTTCACCTAGCTTGTTGGGAACACAAAGTTTGTTTTCATTTCCAAACTCCACTCCATACATATATATGGGGAGGTACAAGCTCCAACACGGTTTTACAGTGAAAACTGCAGGAACTTCAAACCGGCACTAGGAAACAGACTGAGGAAGGAGAGAAAAAGTGTCCCCTGCAACCCGTTCCCTTGGTGCTAGATGAACGAACGTCTCTCCACTTGCTCAGTTCTGAGAGATAAGTGTGTGTGAAAGCCGTCCTACACCTAACTTTTTGGGAACACAAAGTTTCTTTTCAGTTGCAAACTCCATTCCATACATATATATGGGGAGGTACTAGCTCCAACTATGTTTGACAGTGAAAACTGCAGGAACTTCAAACAGGCACTAGGAAACAGACTGAGAAAGCAGAGAAAAAGTGTCTCCTGCAACCCGATCCCTTGGTGCTAGATGAACGAACGTCTCTCCACTTGCTCAGTTCTGAGAGATAAGTGTGTGTGAAAGCCGTCCTTCACATATCTTGTTGGGAACACAAAGTTTCTTTTCAGTTGCACACTCCATTCCATACATATATATGGGGAGGTACTAGCTCCAACTCGGTTTTACAGTGAAAACTGCAGGAACTTCAAACCGGCACTAGGAAACATACTGAGAAAGCAGAGAAAAAGTGTCCCCTGCAACCCGTTCCCTTTGTGCTAGATGAACGAACGTCTCTCCACTTGCTCAGTTCTGAGAGATAAGTGTGTGTGAAAGCCGTCCTTCACCTAGCTTGTTGGGAACACAAAGTTTCTTTTCAGTTGCAAACTCCATTCCATACATATATATGGGGAGGTAGAAGCTCCAACTCGGTTTTACAGTGAAAACTGCAGGAACTTCAAACCGGCACTAGGAAACAGACTGAGAAAGCAGAGAAAAAGTGTCTCCTGCAACCCGTTCCCATGGTGCTAGATGAACGAACGTCTCTCCACTTACTCAGTTCTGAGAGATAAGTGTGTGTGAAAGCCGTTCTTCAACTAGCTTTTTGGGAACACAAAGTTTCTTTTCAGTTGCACACTCCATTCTATACATATATATGGGGAGGTACTAGCTCCAACTCGGTTTTACAGTGAAAACTGCAGGAACTTCAAACCGGCACTAGGAAACAGACTGAGAAAGCAGAGAAAAAGTGTCTCCAGCAACCCGATCCCTTGGTGCTAGATGAACGAACGTCTCTCCACTTGCTCAGTTCTGAGAGATAAATGTGTGTGAAAGCCGTCCTTCACCTATCTTGTTGGGAACACAAAGTTTCTTTTCAGTTGCACACTCCATTCCATACATATATATGGGGAGGTACTAGCTCCAACTCGGTTTGACAGTGAAAACTGCAGGAACTTCAAACCGGCACTAGGAAACATACTGAGAAAGCAGAGAAAAAGTGTCTCCTGCAACCCGTTCCCTTGGTGCTAGATGAACGAACGTCTCTCCAGTTGCTCTGTTCTGAGAGATAAGTGTGTGTGAAAGCCGTCCTTCACCTAGCTTTTTGGGAACACAAAGTTTCTTTTCAGTTGCAAACTCCATTCCATACATATATATGGGGAGGTAGAAGCTCCAACTCGGTTTTACAGTGAAAACTGCAGGAACTTCAAACCGGCACTAGGAAACAGACTGAGAAAGTAGAGAAAAAGTGTCTCCTGAATCCCGTTCCCTTGGTGCTAGATGAACGAACGTCTCTCCACTTGCTCAGTTCTGAGATATAAGTGTGTGTGAAAGCCGTCCTTCACCTAGCTTGTTGGGAACACAAAGTTTCTTTTCAGTTGCAAACTCCATTCCATACATATATATGGGGAGGTACAAGCTCCAACTCGGTTTGACAGTGAAAACTGCAGGAACTTCAAACCGGCACTAGGAAACAGACTGAGGAAGCAGAGAATAAGTGTCTCCTGCAACCCATTCCCTTGGTTCTAGATGAACGAACGTCTCTCCACTTGCTCTGTTCTGAGAGATAAGTGTGTGTGAAAGCCGTCCTTCACCTAGCTTGTTGGGAACACAAAGTTTCTTTTCAGTTGCAAACTCCATTCCATACATATATATGGGGAGGTAGAAGCTCCAACTCGGTTTTACAGTGAAAACTGCAGGAACTTCAAACCGGCACTAGGAAACAGACTGAGAAAGCAGAGAAAAACTGTCTCCTGCAACACGTTCCCTTGGTGCTAGATGAACGAACGTCTCTCCACTTGCTCAGTTCTGAGAGATAAGTGTGTGTGAAAGCCGTCCTTCACCTACCTTGTTGGGAACACAAAGATAGTTTTCAGTGGCAAACTCTATTCCATAAATATATATGGGGAGGTACTAGCTCCAACTCGGTTTGACAGTGAAAACTGCAGGAACTTCAAACCGGCACTAGGAAACAGACTGAGAAAGCAGAGAAAAAGTGTCTCCTGCAACCCGTTCCCTTGGTGCTAGATGAACGAACTTCTCTCCCCTTGCTCTGTTCTGAGAGATAAGTGTGTGTGAAAGCCGTCATTCACCTAGCTTGTTGGGAACACAAAGTTTCTTTTCAGTTGCAAACTCCATTCCATACATATATATGGGGAGGTACAAGCTCCAAATCGGTTTTACAGTGAAAACTGCAGGAACTTCAAACCGGCACTAGGAAACAGACTGAGAAAGCAGAGAAAAAGTGTCTCCTGCAACCCGTTCCCTTGGTGCTAGATGAACGAACGTCTCTCCACTTACTCAGTTCTGAGAGATAAGTGTGTGTGAAAGCCGTCCTTCACCTAGCTTTTTGGGAACACAAAGTTTCTTTTAAGTTGCACACTCCATTCCATACATATATATTTGGAGGTAGAAGCTCCAACTCGGTTTTACAGTGAAAACTGCAGGAACTTCAAACCGGCACTAGGAAACAGACTGAGAAAGCAGAGAAAAAGTGTCCCCTGCAAACCGTTCCCTTGGTGCTAGATGAACGAACGTCTCTCCACTTGCTCTGTTCTGAGAGATAATTGTGTGTGAAAGCCGTCCTTCACCTAGCTTGTTGGGAACACAAAGTTTCTTTTCAGTTGCAAACTCCATTCCATACATATATATAGGGAGGTAGAAACTCCAACTCGGTTTTACAGTGAAAACTGCAGGAACTTCAAACCGGCACTAGGAAACAGACTGAGAAAGCAGAGAAAAAGTGTGTCATGCAACCCGTTCCCTTGGTGCTAGATGAACGAACGTCTCTCCACTTGCTCAGTTCTGAGAGATAAGTGTGTGTGAAAGCCGTCCTTTACCTAGCTTGTTGGGAACACAAAGTTTCTTTTCATTTGCAAACTCCACTCCATAAATATATATGGGGAGGTACAAGCTCCATCTCGGTTTTACACTGAAAACTGCAGGAACTTCAAACCGGAACTAGGAAACAGAATGAGGAAGCAGAGAAAAAGTGTCCCCGGTAACCCGTTCCCTTGGTGCTAGATGAACGAACGTCTCTCCACTTGCTCATTTCTGAGAGATAAGTGTGTGTGAAAGCCGTCCTTCACCTAGCTTGTTGGGAACACAAAGTTTCTTTTCAGTGGCAAACTCCATTCCATACATATATATAGGGATGTAGAAGCTCCAACTCTGTTTTACAGTGAAAACTGCAGGAACTTCAAACTGGCACTAGGAAACAGACTGAGAAAGCAGAGAAAAAGTGTCTCCTGCAACCCGTTCCCTTGGTGCTAGATGAACGAACGTCTCTCCACTTGCTCAGTTCTGAGAGATAAATGTGTGTGAAAGCCGTCCTTCACCTAGCTTGTTGGGAACACAAAGTTTCTTTTCAGTTGCAAACTCCATTCCATACATATATATGGGGAGGTACTAGCTCCAACTCGGTTTGACAGTGAAAACTGCAGGAACTTCAAACCGGCACTAGGAAACAGACTGAGGAAGCAGAGAAAAAGTGTCTCCTGCAACCCGTTCACTTGGTGCTAGATGAACGAACGTCTCTCCACTTGCTCTGTTCTGAGAGATAAGTGTGTGTGAAAGCCGTACTTCACCTAGCTTTTTGGGAACACAAAGTTTCTTTTCAGTTGCACACTCCATTCTATACATATATATTTGTAGGTAGAAGCTCCAACTCGGTTTTACAGTGAAAACTGCTGGAACTTCAAACCGGCACTAGGAAACAGACTGAGAAAGCAGAGAAAAAGTGTCTCCTGCAACCCGTTCCCTTGGTGCTAGATGAACGAACGTCTCTCCACTTGCTCTGTTCTGAGAGATAAGTGTGTGTGAAAGCCGTCCTTCACCTAGCTTGTTGGGAACAAAAAGTTTCTTTTCAGTTGCAAACCCCATTCCATACATATATATGGGGAGGTACTAGCTCCAACTCGGATTGACAGTGAAAACTGCAGGAACTTCAAACCGGCACTAGGAAACAGACTGAGAAAGCAGAGAATAAGTGTCTCCTGCAACCCGTTCCCTTGGTGCTAGATGAACGAACGTATCTCCACTTGCTCTGTTCTGAGAGATAAGTGTGTGTGAAAGCCGTCCTTAACCTAGCTTGTTGGGAACACAAAGTTTGTTATCATTTCCAAACTCCACTCCATACATATATATGGGGAGGTACAAGCTCCAACTCGGTTTTACAGTGAAAACTGCAGGAACTTCAAACCGGCACTAGAAAACAGACTGTTGAAGGAGAGAAAAAGTGTCCCCTGCAACCCGTTCCCTTGGTGCTAGATGAACGAACGTCTCTCCACTTGCTCTGTTCTGAGAGATAATTGTGTGTGAAAGCCGTCCTTCACCTAGCTTGTTGGGAACACAAAGTTTCTTTTCAGTGGCAAACTCCATTCCATACATATATATAGGGATGTAGAAGCTCCAACTCTGTTTTACAGTGAAAACTGCAGGAACTTCAAACTGGCACTAGGAAACAGACTGAGAAAGCAGAGAAAAAGTGTCTCCTGCAACCCGTTCCCTTGGTGCTAGATGAACGAACGTCTCTCCACTTGCTCAGTTCTGAGAGATAAATGTGTGTGAAAGCCGTCCTTCACCTAGCTTGTTGGGAACACAAAGTTTCTTTTCAGTTGCAAACTCCATTCCATACATATATATGGGGAGGTACTAGCTCCAACTCGGTTTGAATGTGAAAACTACAGGAACTTCAAACCGGCACTAGGAAACAGACTGAGGAAGCAGAGAAAAAGTGTCTCCTGCAACCCGTTCACTTGGTGCTAGATGAACGAACGTCTCTCCACTTGCTCTGTTCTGAGAGATAAGTGTGTGTGAAAGCCGTACTTCACCTAGCTTTTTGGGAACACAAAGTTTCTTTTCAGTTGCACACTCCATTCTATACATATATATTTGTAGGTAGAAGCTCCAACTCGGTTTTACAGTGAAAACTGCTGGAACTTCAAACCGGCACTAGGAAACAGACTGAGAAAGCAGAGAAAAAGTGTCTCCTGCAACCCGTTCCCTTGGTGCTAGATGAACGAACGTCTCTCCACTTGCTCTGTTCTGAGAGATAAGTGTGTGTGAAAGCCGTCCTTCACCTAGCTTGTTGGGAACAAAAAGTTTCTTTTCAGTTGCAAACCCCATTCCATACATATATATGGGGAGGTACTAGCTCCAACTCGGATTGACAGTGAAAACTGCAGGAACTTCAAACCGGCACTAGGAAACAGACTGAGAAAGCAGAGAATAAGTGTCTCCTGCAACCCGTTCCCTTGGTGCTAGATGAACGAACGTCTCTCCACTTTCTCATTTCTGAGAGATAAGTGTGTGTGAAAGCCGTCCTTAACCTAGCTTGTTGGGAACACAAAGTTTGTTATCATTTCCAAACTCCACTCCATACATATATATGGGGAGGTAGAAGCTCCAACTCGGTTTTACAGTGAAAACTGCAGGAACTTCAAACCGGCACTAGAAAACAGACTGTTGAAGGAGAGAAAAAGTGTCCCCTGCAACCCGTTCCCTTGGTGCTAGATGAACGAACGTCTCTCCACTTGCTCAGTTCTGAGAGATAAGTGTTTGTGAAAGCCGTCCTACACCTAACTTTTTGGGAACACAAAGTTTCTTTTCAGTTGCAAACTCCATTCCATACATATATATGGGGAGGTACTAGCTCCAACTATGTTTGACAGTGAA
The DNA here is from genome assembly GCF_036321535.1 of Camelus dromedarius. Lineage (NCBI taxonomy): Eukaryota > Metazoa > Chordata > Mammalia > Artiodactyla > Camelidae > Camelus > Camelus dromedarius. The sequence goes on from NW_026989835.1 coordinate 1,656,936, forward strand.
AACTGCAGGAACTTCAAACCGGCAATAGGAAACAGACTGAGAAAGCAGAGAAAAAGTGTCTCCTGCAACCCGATCCCTTGGTGCTAGATGAACGAACGTCTCTCCACTTGCTCAGTTCTGAGAGATAAGTGTGTGTGAAAGCCGTCCTTCACCTATCTTGTTGGGAACACAAAGTTTCTTTTCAGTTGCACACTCCATTCCATACATATATATGGGGAGGTACTAGCTCCAACTCGGTTTTACAGTGAAAACTGCAGGAACTTAAAACCGGCACTAGGAAACAGACTGAGAAAGCAGAGAAAAAGTGTCTCCTGCAACCCGTTCCCTTGGTGCTAGATGAACGAACGTCTCTCCACTTGCTCTGTTCTGAGAGATAAGTGTGTGTGAAAGCCGTCCTTCACCTAGCTTGATGGGAACACAAAGTTTCTTTTCAGTTGCAAACTCCATTCCATACATATATATGGGGAGGTACTAGCTCCAACTCGGTTTGACAGTGAAAACTGCAGGAACTTCAAACCGGCACTAGGAAACAGACTGAGAAAACAGAGAATAAGTGTCTCCTGCAACCCGTTCCCTTGGTGCTAGATGAACGAACGTCTCTCCACTTGCTCTGTTCTGAGAGATAAGTGTGTGTGAAAGCCGTCCTTAACCTAGCTTGTTGGGAACACAAAGTTTGTTTTCATTTCCAAACTCCACTCCATACATATATATGGGGAGGTACAAGCTCCAACTCGGTTTTACAGTGAAAACTGCAGGAACTTCAAACCGGCACTAGAAAACAGACTGAGGAAGGAGAGAAAAAGTGTCCCCTGCAACCCGTTCCCTTGGTGCTAGATGAACGAACGTCTCTCCACTTGCTCAGTTCTGAGAGATAAGTGTGTGTGAAAGCCGTCCTACACCTAACTTTTTGGGAACACAAAGTTTCTTTTCAGTTGCAAACTCCATTCCATACATATATATGGGGAGGTACTAGCTCCAACTATGTTTGACAGTGAAAACTGCAGGAAATTCAAACCGGCACTAGGAAAAAGACTGAGAAAGCAGAGAAAAAGTGTCTCCTGCAACCCGATCCCTTGGTGCTAGATGAACGAACGTCTCTCCACTTGCTCAGTTCTGAGAGATAAGTGTGTGTGAAAGCCGTCCTTCACATATCTTGTTGGGAACACAAAGTTTCTTTTCAGTTGCACACTCCATTCCATACATATATATGGTGAGGTAATAGCTCCAACTCGGTTTTACAGTGAAAACTGCAGGAACTTCAAACCGGCACTAGGAAACATACTGAGAAAGCAGAGAAAAAGTGTTTCCTGCAACCCGTTCCCTTGGTGCTAGATGAACGAACGTCTCTCCACTTGCTCTGTTCTGAGAGATAAGTGTGTGTGAAAACCGTCCTTCACCTAGCTTGTTGGGAACACAAAGTTTGTTTTCAGTTGCAAACTCCATTCCATACATATATATGGGGAGGTACTAGCTGCAACTCGGATTGACAGTGAATACTGCAGGAAATTCAAACCGGCACTAGGAAACTGACTGAGAAAGCAGAGAATAAGTGTCTCCTGCAACCCGTTCCCTTGGTGCTAGATGAACGAACGTCTCTCCACTTGCTCTGTTCTGAGAGATAAGTGTGTGTGAAAGCCGTCCTTAAACTAGCTTGTTGGGAACACAAAGTTTGTTTTCATTTCCAAACTCCACTCCATACATATATATGGGGAGGTACAAGCTCCAATTCGGTTTTACAGTGAAAACTGCAGGAACTTCAAACCGGCACTAGAAAACAGACTGAGGAAGGAGAGAAAAAGTGTCCCCTGCAACCCGTTCCCTTGGTGCTAGATGAACGAACGTCTCTCCACTTGCTCAGTTCTGGGAGATAAGTGTGTGTGAAAGCCGTCCTACACCTAACTTTTTGGGAACACAAAGTTTCTTTTCAGTTGCAAACTCCATTCCATACATATATATGGGGAGGTACTAGCTCCAACTATGTTTGACAGTGAAAACTGCAGGAACTTCAAACCGGCACTAGGAAACAGACTGAGAAAGCAGAGAAAAAGTGTCTCCTGCAACCCGATCCCTTGGTGCTAGATGAAGGAACGTCTCTCCACTTGCTCAGTTCTGAGAGATAAGTGTGTGTGAAAGCCGTCCTTCACCTATCTTGTTGGGAACACAAAGTTTCTTTTCAGTTGCACACTCCATTCCATACATATATATGGGGAGGTACTAGCTCCAACTCGGTTTTACAGTGAAAACTGCAGGAACTTCAAACCGGCACTAGGAAACATACTGAGAAAGCAGAGAAAAAGTGTCTCCTGAAAACCGTTCCCTTGGTGCTAGATGAACGAACGTCTCTCCACTTGCTCTGTTCTGAGAGATAAGTGTGTGTGAAAGCCGTCCATCACCTAGCTTTTTGGGAACACAAAGTTTCTTTTCAGTTGCAAACTCCATTCCATACATATATATGGGGAGGTAGAAGCTCCAACTCGGTTTTACAGTGAAAACTGCAGGAACTTCAAACCGGCACTAGGAAACAGACTGAGAAAGTAGAGAAAAAGTGTCTCCTGCATCCCGTTCCCTTGGTGCTAGATGAACGAACGTCTCTCCACTTGCTCAGTTCTGAGAGATAAGTGTGTGTGAAAGCCGTCCTTCACCTAGCTTGTTGGGAACACAAAGTTTCTTTTCAGTTGCAAACTCCATTCCATACATATATATGGGGAGGTACTAGCTCCAACACGGTTTTACAGTGAAAACTGCAGGAACTTCAAATCGGCACTAGGAAACAGACTGAGAAAGCAGAGAAAAAGTGTCTCCTGCAACCCGTTCCCTTGGTGCTAGATGAACGAACGTCTCTCCACTTGCTCAGATCTGAGAGATAAGTGTGTGTGAAAGCCGTCCTTCACCTAGCTTGTTGGGAACACAAAGATTCTTTTCAGTTGCAAACTCCATTCCATACATATATATGGGGAGGTACTAGCTCCAAATCGGTTTTACAGTGAAAACTGCAGGAACTTCAAACCGGCACTTGGAAACAGACTGAGAAAGCAGAGAAAAAGTGTATCCTGCAACCCGTTCCCTTGGTGCTAGATGAACGAAAGTCTCTCCAATTGCTCACTTCTGAGAGATAAGTGTGTGAGAAAGCCGTCCTTCACCTAGCTTGTTGGGAACACAAAGTTTCTTTTCAGTTGCAAACTCCATTCCATACTTATATATAGGGAGGTAGAAGCTCCAACTCGGTTTTACAGTGAAAACTGCAGGAACTTCAAACCGGCACTAGGAAACAGACTGAGAAAGCAGAGAAAAAGTGTCTCCTGCAACCCGTTCCCTTGGTGCTAGATGAACGAACGTCTCTCCACTTGCTCAGTTCTGAGAGATAAGTGTGTGTGAAAGCCGTCCTTCACCTAGCTTGTTGGGAACACAAAGTTTCTTTTCAGTTGCAAACTCCATTCCATTCATATATATGGGGAGGTTCTAGCTCCAACTCGGTTTGACAGTGAAAACTGCAGGAACTTCAAACCGGCACTAGGAAACAGACTGAGAAAGCAGAGAAAAAGTGTCTCCTGCAACCCGTTCCCTTGGTGCTAGATGAACGAACGTCTCTCCACTTGCTCAGTTCTGAGAGATAAGTGTGTGTGAAAGCCGTCCTTCACCTAGCTTGTTGGGAACACAAAGTTTCTTTTCAGTTGCAAACTCCATTCCATACATATATATGGGGAGGTACTAGCTCCAACTAGGTTTGACAGTGAAAACTGCAGGAACTTCAAACCGGCACTAGGAAACAGACTGAGAAAGCAGAGAAAAAGTTTCTCCTGCAACCCGTTCCCTTGGTGCTAGATGAACGAACGTCTCTCCACTTGCTCAGTTCTGAGAGATAAGTGTGTGTGAAAGCCGTCCTTCACCTAGTTTGTTGGGAACACAAAGTTTCTTTTCAGTTGCAAACTCCATTCCATACATATATATAGGGAGGTAGAAGCTCCAACTCTGTTTTACAGTGAAAACTGCAGGAACTTCAAACCGGCACTACGAAACAGACTGAGAAAGCAGAGAAAAAGTGTCTCCTGCAACCCGTTCCCTTGGTGCTAGATGAACGAACGTCTCTCCACTTGCTCAGTTCTGAGAGATAAGTGTGTGTGAAAGCCGTCCTTCACCTAGCTTGTTGGGAACACAAAGTTTCTTTTCAGTTGCAAACTCCACTCCATACATATATATGTGGAGGTACAAGCTCCATCTCGGTTTTACAGTGAAAACTGCAGGAACTTCAAACCGGCACTAGGAAACAGACTGAGGAAGCAGAGAAAAAGTGTCTCCTGCAACCCGTTCCCTTCTTGCTAGATGAAAGAACGTCTATCCACTTGCTCATTTCTGAGAGATAAGTGTGTGTGAAAGCCGTCCTTCACCTAGCTTGTTGGGAACACAAATTTTCCTTTCAGTTTCAAACTCAATTCCATACATATATATGGGGAGGTACTAGCTCCAACTCGGTTTTACAGTGAAAACTGCAGGAACTTCAAACCGGCACTTGGAAACAGACTGAGAAAGCAGAGAAAAAGTGTCTCCTGCAAACTGTTCCCTTGGTGCTAGATGAACGAAAGTCTCTCCACTTTCTCTGTTCTGAGAGATAAGTGTGTGTGAAAGCCGTCCTTCACCTAGCTTTTTGGGAACACAAAGTTTCTTTTCAGTTGCAAACTCCATTCCATACATATATATGGGGAGGTAGAAGCTCCAACTCGGTTTTACAGTGAAAACTGCAGGAACTTCAAACCGGCACTAGGAAACAGCCTGAGAAAGCAGAGAAAAATTGTCTCCTGCAAACCGTTCCCTTGGTGCTAGATGAATGAACGTCTCTCCACTTGCTCAGTTCTGAGAGATAAGTGTGTGTGAAAGCCGTCCTTCACCTAGCTTGTTGGGAACACAAAGTTTCTTTTCATTTGCAAACTCCACTCCATACATATGTATGGGGAGGTACAAGCTCCAACTCGGTTTTACAGTGAAAACTGCAGGAACTTCAAACCGGCACTAGGATACAGACTGAGGAAGCAGAGAAAAAGTGTCTCCTGCAACCCGTTCCCTTGGTGCTAGATGAACCAACGTCTCTCCACTTGCTCAGTTCTGAGAGATAAGTGTGTGTGAAAGCCGTCCTTCACCTAGCTTGTTGGGAACACAAAGTTTCTTTTCAGTTGCAAACTCCATTCCATACATATATATGGGGAGGTACTAGCTCCAACTCGGTTTGACAGTGAAAACTGCAGGAACTTCAAACCGGCACTAGGAAACAGACTGAGAAAGCAGAGAAAAAGTGTCTCCTGCAACCCGTTCCCTTGGTGCTAGATGAACGAACGTCTCTCCACTTGCTCAGTTCTGAGAGATAAGTGTGTGTGAAAGCCGTCATTCACCTAGCTTGTTGGGAACACAAAGTTTCTTTTCAGTTGCAAACTCCATTCCATAAATATATATGGGGAGGTACTAGCTCCAACTCGGTTTCACAGTGAAAACTGCAGGAACTTCAAACCGGCACTAGGAATCAGACTGAGGAAGCAGAGAAAAAGTGTCTCCTGCAACCCGTTCCCTTGGTGCTAGATGAACGAACGTCTCTCCACATGCTCAGTTCTGAGAGATAAGTGTGTGTGAAAGCCGTCCTTCACCTAGCTTGTTGGGAACACAAAGTTTCTTTTCAGTTGCAAACTCCATTCCATACATATATATGGGGAGGTAGAAGCTCCAACTCGGTTATACAGTGAAAACTGCAGGAACTTCAAACCGGCACTAGGAAACAGACTGAGAAAGCAGAGAAAAAGTGTCTCCTGCTACTCGTTCCCTTGGTGCTAGATGAACGAACGTCTCTCCACTTGCTCAGTTCTGAGAGATAAGTGTGTGTGAAAGCCGTCCTTCACCTAGCTTGTTGGGAACACAAAGTTTCTTTTCAGTTGCAAACTCCATTCCAATCATATATATGGGGAGGTACTAGCTCCAACTCGGTTTGACATTGAAAACTGCAGGAACTTCAAACCGGCACTAGGAAACAGACTGAGAAACAGAGAAAAAGTGTCTCCTGCAACCCGTTCACTTGGTGCTAGATGAACGAACGTCTCTCCACTTGCTCAGTTTTGAGAGATAAGTGTGTGTGAAAGCCGTCCTTCACCTAGCTTGTTGGGAACACAAAGTATCTTTTCAGTTGCAAAATCCATTCCATACATATATATGGGGAGGTACTAGCTCCAACTCGGTTTGACAGTGAAAACTGCAGGAACTTCAAACCGGCACTAGGAAACAGACTGAGAAAGCAGAGAAATAGTGTCTCCTGCAACCAGTTCCCTTGGTGCTAGATGAACGAACGTCTCTCCACTTGCTCTGTTCTGAGAGATAAGTGTGTGTGAAAGCCGTCCTTCACCTAGCTTGTTGGGAACACAAAGTTTCTTTTCAGTTGCAAACTCCATTTCATACATATATATGGGGAGGTAGAAGCTCCAACTCGGTTTTACAGTGAAAACTGCAGGAACTTCAAACCGGCACTAGGAAACAGACTGAGGAAGCAGAGAAAAAGTGTCTCCTGCAACCCGTTCCCTTGGTGCTAGATGAACGAACGTCTCTCCACTTTCTCATTTCTGAGAGATAAGTGTGTGTGAAAGCCGTCCTTCACCTAGTTTGTTGGGAACACAAAGTTTCTTTTCAGTTGCAAACTCCATTCCATACATATATATGGGGAGGTACTAGCTCCAACTCGGTTTGACAGTGAAAACTGCAGGAACTTCAAACCGGCACTAGGAAACAGACTGAGAAAGCAGAGAAATAGTGTCTCCTGCAACCCGTTCCCTTGGTCCTAGATGAACGAACGTCTCTCCACTTGCTCTGTTCTGAGAGATAAGTGTGTGTGAAAGCCGTCATTCACCTAGCTTGTTGGGAACACAAAGTTTCTTTTCAGTTGCAAACTCCATTCCATAAATATATATGGGGAGGTACTAGCTCCAACTCGGTTTGACAGTGAAAACTGCAGGAACATCAAACCGGCACTAGGAAACAGACTGAGAAAGCAGAGAATAAGTGTCTCCTGCAACCCGTTCCCTTGGTGCTAGATGAACGAACTTCTCTCCACTTGCTCTGTTCTGAGAGATAAATGTGTGTGAAAGCCGTCCTTCACTAAGCTTGTTGGGAACACAAAGTTTCTTTTCAGTTGTAAACTCCATTCCATACATATATATGGGGAGGAAGAAGCTCCAACTCGGTTTGACAGTGAAAACTGCAGGAACTTCAAACCGGCACTAAGAAACAGACTGAGAACGCAGAGAAAAAGTGTCTCCTGCAACCCGTTCCCTTGGTGCTAGATGAACGAAAGTCTCTCCACTTGCTCAGTTCTGAGAGATAAGTGTGTGTGAAAGCCGTCCTTCACCTAGCTTGTTGGGAACACAAAGTTTCTTTTCAGTTGCAAACTCCACTCCATACATATATATGGGGAGGTACAAGCTCCAACTCGGTTTTACAGTGAAAACTGCAGGAACTTCAAACCGGCACTAGGAAACAGACTGAGGAAGCAGAGAAAAAGTGTCTCCTGCAAACCGTTCCCTTGGTGCTAGATGAAAGAACGTCTCTCCACTTGCCCATTTCTGAGAGATAAGTGTGTGTGAAAGCCGTCCTTCACCTAGCTTGTTGGGAACACAAATTTTCCTTTCAGTTGCAAACTCCATTCCATACATATATATGGGGAGGTACAAGCTCCAACTCGGTTTTACAGTGAAAACTGCAGGAACTTCATACCGGCACTTGGAAACAGACTGAGAAAGCAGAGAAAAAGTGTCTCCTGCAAACCGTTCCCTTGGTGCTAGATGAACGAACGTCTCTCCACTTGCTCTGTTCTGAGAGATAAGTGTGTGTGAAAGCCGTCCTTCACCTAGCTTGTTGGGAACACAAAGTTTCTTTTCAGTTGCAAACTCCATTCCATACATATATATGGGGAGGTAGAAGCTCCAACTCGGTTATACAGTGAAAACTGCAGGAACTTCAAACCGGCACTAGGAAACAGACTGAGAAAGCAGAGAAAAAGTGTCTCCTGCTACTCGTTCCCTTGGTGCTAGATGAACGAACGTCTCTCCACTTGCTCAGTTCTGAGAGATAAGTGTGTGTGAAAGCCGTCCTTCACCTAGCTTGTTGGGAACACAAAGTTTCTTTTCAGTTGCAAACTCCATTCCAATCATATATATGGGGAGGTACTAGCTCCAACTCGGTTTGACATTGAAAACTGCAGGAACTTCAAACCGGCACTAGGAAACAGACTGAGAAACAGAGAAAAAGTGTCTCCTGCAACCCGTTCACTTGGTGCTAGATGAACGAACGTCTCTCCACTTGCTCAGTTTTGAGAGATAAGTGTGTGTGAAAGCCGTCCTTCACCTAGCTTGTTGGGAACACAAAGTATCTTTTCAGTTGCAAAATCCATTCCATACATATATATGGGGAGGTACTAGCTCCAACTCGGTTTGACAGTGAAAACTGCAGGAACTTCAAACCGGCACTAGGAAACAGACTGAGAAAGCAGAGAAATAGTGTCTCCTGCAACCAGTTCCCTTGGTGCTAGATGAACGAACGTCTCTCCACTTGCTCTGTTCTGAGAGATAAGTGTGTGTGAAAGCCGTCCTTCACCTAGCTTGTTGGGAACACAAAGTTTCTTTTCAGTTGCAAACTCCATTTCATACATATATATGGGGAGGTAGAAGCTCCAACTCGGTTTTACAGTGAAAACTGCAGGAACTTCAAACCGGCACTAGGAAACAGACTGAGGAAGCAGAGAAAAAGTGTCTCCTGCAACCCGTTCCCTTGGTGCTAGATGAACGAACGTCTCTCCACTTTCTCATTTCTGAGAGATAAGTGTGTGTGAAAGCCGTCCTTCACCTAGTTTGTTGGGAACACAAAGTTTCTTTTCAGTTGCAAACTCCATTCCATACATATATATGGGGAGGTACTAGCTCCAACTCGGTTTGACAGTGAAAACTGCAGGAACTTCAAACCGGCACTAGGAAACAGACTGAGAAAGCAGAGAAATAGTGTCTCCTGCAACCCGTTCCCTTGGTCCTAGATGAACGAACGTCTCTCCACTTGCTCTGTTCTGAGAGATAAGTGTGTGTGAAAGCCGTCATTCACCTAGCTTGTTGGGAACACAAAGTTTCTTTTCAGTTGCAAACTCCATTCCATAAATATATATGGGGAGGTACTAGCTCCAACTCGGTTTGACAGTGAAAACTGCAGGAACATCAAACCGGCACTAGGAAACAGACTGAGAAAGCAGAGAAAAAGTGTCTCCTGCAACCCGTTCCCTTGGTGCTAGATGAACGAACTTCTCTCCACTTGCTCTGTTCTGAGAGATAAATGTGTGTGAAAGCCGTCCTTCACTAAGCTTGTTGGGAACACAAAGTTTCTTTTCAGTTGTAAACTCCATTCCATACATATATATGGGGAGGAAGAAGCTCCAACTCGGTTTGACAGTGAAAACTGCAGGAACTTCAAACCGGCACTAGGAAACAGACTGAGAACGCAGAGAAAAAGTGTCTCCTGCAACCCGTTCCCTTGGTGCTAGATGAACGAAAGTCTCTCCACTTGCTCAGTTCTGAGAGATAAGTGTGTGTGAAAGCCGTCCTTCACCTAGCTTGTTGGGAACACAAAGTTTCTTTTCAGTTGCAAACTCCACTCCATACATATATATGGGGAGGTACAAGCTCCAACTCGGTTTTACAGTGAAAACTGCAGGAACTTCAAACCGGCACTAGGAAACAGACTGAGGAAGCAGAGAAAAAGTGTCTCCTGCAACCCGTTCCCTTGGTGCTAGATGAAAGAACGTCTCTCCACTTGCTCATTTCTGAGAGATAAGTGTGTGTGAAAGCCGTCCTTCACCTAGCTTGTTGGGAACACAAATTTTCCTTTCAGTTGCAAACTCCATTCCATACATATATATGGGGAGGTACAAGCTCCAACCCGGTTTTACAGTGAAAACTGCAGGAACTTCATACCGGCACTTGGAAACAGACTGAGAAAGCAGAGAAAAAGTGTCTCCTGCAAACCGTTCCCTTGGTGCTAGATGAACGAACGTCTCTCCACTTGCTCTGTTCTGAGAGATAAGTGTGTGTGAAAGCCGTCCTTCACCTAGCTTGTTGGGAACACAAAGTTTCTTTTCAGTTGCAAACTCCATTCCATACATATATATGGGGAGGTAGAAGCTCCAACTCGGTTATACAGTGAAAACTGCAGGAACTTCAAACCGGCACTAGGAAACAGACTGAGAAAGCAGAGAAAAAGTGTCTCCTGCTACTCGTTCCCTTGGTGCTAGATGAACGAACGTCTCTCCACTTGCTCAGTTCTGAGAGATAAGTGTGTGTGAAAGCCGTCCTTCACCTAGCTAGTTGGGAACACAAAGTTTCTTTTCAGTTGCAAACTCCATTCCAATCATATATATGGGGAGGTACTAGCTCCAACTCGGTTTGACAGTGAAAACTGCAGGAACTTCAAACCGGCACTAGGAAACAGACTGAGAAACAGAGAAAAAGTGTCTCCTGCAACCCGTTCACTTGGTGCTAGATGAACGAACGTCTCTCCACTTGCTCAGTTTTGAGAGATAAGTGTGTGTGAAAGCCGTCCTTCACCTAGCTTGTTGGGAACACAAAGTTTCTTTTCAGTTGCAAACTCCATTCCATACATATATATGCGGAGGTACTAGCTCCAACTCGGTTTGACAGTGAAAACTGCAGGAACTTCAAACCGGCACTAGGAAACAGACTGAGAAAGCAGAGAAATAGTGTCTCCTGCAACCAGTTCCCTTGGTGCTAGATGAACGAACGTCTCTCCACTTGCTCTGTTCTGAGAGATAAGTGTGTGTGAAAGCCGTCCTTCACCTAGCTTGTTGGGAACACAAAGTTTCTTTTCAGTTGCAAACTCCATTTCATACATATATATGGGGAGGTAGAAGCTCCAACTCGGTTTTACAGTGAAAACTGCAGGAACTTCAAACCGGCACTAGGAAACAGACTGAGAAAGCAGAGAAAAAGTGTCTCCTGCAACCCGTTCCCTTGGTGCTAGATGAACGAACGTCTCTCCACTTGCTCAGTTCTGAGAGATAAGTGTGTGTGAAAGCCGTCCTTCACCTAGCTTGTTGGGAACACAAAGTTTCTTTTCAGTTGCAAACTCCATTCCATACATATATATGGGGAGGTAGAAGCTCCAAATCGGTTTTACAGTGAAAACTGCAGGAACTTCAAACCGGCACTAGGAAACAGACTGAGGATGCAGAGAAAAATTGTCCCCTGCAACCCGTTCCCTTGGTGCTAGATGAACGAACGTCTCTCCACTTGCTCAGTTCTGAGAGATAAGTGTGTGTGAAAGCCGTCCTTCACCTAGCTTGTTGGGAACACAAAGTTTCTTTTCAGTTGCCAACTCCATTCCATACATATATATGGGTAGGTACAAGCTCCAACTCGGTTTTACAGTGAAAACTGCAGGAACTTCACACAGGCACTAGGAAACAGACTAAGGAAGCAGAGAAAAAGTGTCTCCTGCAACCCGTTCCCTTGGTGCTAGATGAACGAACGTCTCTCCACTTGCTCAGTTCTGAGAGATAAGTGTGTGTGAAAGCCGTCCTTCACCTAGCTTGTTGTGAACACAAAGTTTCTTTTCAGTTGCAAACACCATTCCACACATATAAATGGGGAGGTACTAGCTCCAACACGGTTTGACAGTGAAAACTGCAGGAACTTCAAACTGGCACTAGGAAACAGACTGAGAATGAAGAGAAAAAGTGTCTCCTGCAACCCGTTCCCTTGGTGCTAGATAAACGAACGTCTCTCCACTTGCTCAGTTCTGAGAGATAAGTGTGTGTGAAAGCCGTCCTTCACCTAGCTTGTTGGGAACACAAAGTTTCTTTTCAGTTGCAAACTCCATTCCATACATATATATGGGGAGGTAGACGCTCCAACTCGATTTTACAGTGAAAACTGCAGGAACTTCAAACCGGCACTAGGAAACAGACTGAGGAAGCAGAGAAAAAGTGTCTCCTGCAACCCGTTCCCTTGGTGCTAGATGAACGAACGTCTCTCCACTTGCTCAGTTCTGAGAGATAAGTGTGTGTGAAAGCCCTCCTTCACCTAGCTTGTTGGGAACACAAAGTTTCTTTTCAGTTGCAAACTCCATTCCATACATATATATGGGGAGGTACTAGCTCCAACTCGGTTTGACAGTGAAAACTGCAGGAACTTCAAACCGGCACTAGGAAACAGACTGAGGAAGCAGAGAAAAAGTGTCTCCTGCAACCCGTTCCCTTGGTGCTAGATGAACGAACGTCTCTCCACTTTCTCATTTCTGAGAGATAAGTGTGTGTGAAAGCCGTCCTTCACCTAGTTTGTTGGGAACACAAAGTTTCTTTTCAGTTGCAAACTCCATTCCATACATATATATGGGGAGGTACTAGCTCCAACTCGGTTTGACAGTGAAAACTGCAGGAACTTCAAACCGGCACTAGGAAACAGACTGAGAAAGCAGAGAAATAGTGTCTCCTGCTACTCGTTCCCTTGGTGCTAGATGAACGAACGTCTCTCCACTTGCTCAGTTCTGAGAGATAAGTGTGTGTGAAAGCCGTCCTTCACCTAGCTAGTTGGGAACACAAAGTTTCTTTTCAGTTGCAAACTCCATTCCAATCATATATATGGGGAGGTACTAGCTCCAACTCGGTTTGACAGTGAAAACTGCAGGAACTTCAAACCAGCACTAGGAAACAGACTGAGAAACAGAGAAAAAGTGTCTCCTGCAACCCGTTCACTTGGTGCTAGATGAACGAACGTCTCTCCACTTGCTCAGTTTTGAGAGATAAGTGTGTGTGAAAGCCGTCCTTCACCTAGCTTGTTGGGAACACAAAGTTTCTTTTCAGTTGCAAACTCCATTCCATACATATATATGCGGAGGTACTAGCTCCAACTCGGTTTGACAGTGAAAACTGCAGGAACTTCAAACCGGCACTAGGAAACAGACTGAGAAAGCAGAGAAATAGTGTCTCCTGCAACCAGTTCCCTTGGTGCTAGATGAACGAACGTCTCTCCACTTGCTCTGTTCTGAGAGATAAGTGTGTGTGAAAGCCGTCCTTCACCTAGCTTGTTGGGAACACAAAGTTTCTTTTCAGTTGCAAACTCCATTTCATACATATATATGGGGAGGTAGAAGCTCCAACTCGGTTTTACAGTGAAAACTGCAGGAACTTCAAACCGGCACTAGGAAACAGACTGAGAAAGCAGAGAAAAAGTGTCTCCTGCAACCCGTTCCCTTGGTGCTAGATGAACGAACGTCTCTCCACTTGCTCAGTTCTGAGAGATAAGTGTGTGTGAAAGCCGTCCTTCACCTAGCTTGTTGGGAACACAAAGTTTCTTTTCAGTTGCAAACTCCATTCCATACATATATATGGGGAGGTAGAAGCTCCAAATCGTTTTTACAGTGAAAACTGCAGGAACTTCAAACCGGCACTAGGAAACAGACTGAGGATGCAGAGAAAAATTGTCCCCTGCAACCCGTTCCCTTGGTGCTAGATGAACGAACGTCTCTCCACTTGCTCAGTTCTGAGAGATAAGTGTGTGTGAAAGCCGTCCTTCACCTAGCTTGTTGGGAACACAAAGTTTCTTTTCAGTTGCCAACTCCATTCCATACATATATATGGGTAGGTACAAGCTCCAACTCGGTTTTACAGTGAAAACTGCAGGAACTTCACACAGGCACTAGGAAACAGACTAAGGAAGCAGAGAAAAAGTGTCTCCTGCAACCCGTTCCCTTGGTGCTAGATGAACGAACGTCTCTCCACTTGCTCAGTTCTGAGAGATAAGTGTGTGTGAAAGCCGTCCTTCACCTAGCTTGTTGTGAACACAAAGTTTCTTTTCAGTTGCAAACACCATTCCACACATATAAATGGGGAGGTACTAGCTCCAACTCGGTTTGACAGTGAAAACTGCAGGAACTTCAAACCGGCACTAGGAAACAGACTGAGAATGAAGAGAAAAAGTGTCTCCTGCAACCCGTTCCCTTGGTGCTAGATAAACGAACGTCTCTCCACTTGCTCAGTTCTGAGAGATAAGTGTGTGTGAAAGCCGTCCTTCACCTAGCTTGTTGGGAACACAAAGTTTCTTTTCAGTTGCAAACACCATTCCATACATATATATGGGAAGGTAGACGCTCCAACTCGATTTTACAGTGAAAACTGCAGGAACTTCAAACCGGCACTAGGAAACAGACTGAGGAAGCAGAGAAAAAGTGTCTCCTGCAACCCGTTCCCTTGGTGCTAGATGAACGAACGTCTCTCCACTTGCTCAGTTCTGAGAGATAAGTGTGTGTGAAAGCCCTCCTTCACCTAGCTTGTTGGGAACACAAAGTTTCTTTTCAGTTGCAAACTCCATTCCATACATATATATGGGGAGGTACTAGCTCCAACTCGGTTTGACAGTGAAAACTGCAGGAACTTCAAACCGGCACTAGGAAACAGACTGAGGAAGCAGAGAAAAAGTGTCTCCTGCAACCCGTTCCCTTGGTGCTAGATGAACGAACGTCTCTCCACTTTCTCATTTCTGAGAGATAAGTGTGTGTGAAAGCCGTCCTTCACCTAGTTTGTTGGGAACACAAAGTTTCTTTTCAGTTGCAAACTCCATTCCATACATATATATGGGGAGGTACTAGCTCCAACTCGGTTTGACAGTGAAAACTGCAGGAACTTCAAACCGGCACTAGGAAACAGACTGAGAATGAAGAGAAAAAGTGTCTCCTGCAACCCGTTCCCTTGGTGCTAGATAAACGAACGTCTCTCCACTTGCTCAGTTCTGAGAGATAAGTGTGTGTGAAAGCCGTCCTTCACCTAGCTTGTTGGGAACACAAAGTTTCTTTTCAGTTGCAAACTCCATTCCATACATATATATGGGGAGGTAGACGCTCCAACTCGATTTTACAGTGAAAACTGCAGGAACTTCAAACCGGCACTAGGAAACAGACTGAGGAAGCAGAGAAAAAGTGTCTCCTGCAACCCGTTCCCTTGGTGCTAGATGAACGAACGTCTCTCCACTTGCTCAGTTCTGAGAGATAAGTGTGTGTGAAAGCCCTCCTTCACCTAGCTTGTTGGGAACACAAAGTTTCTTTTCAGTTGCAAACTCCATTCCATACATATATATGGGGAGGTACTAGCTCCAACTCGGTTTGACAGTGAAAACTGCAGGAACTTCAAACCGGCACTAGGAAACAGACTGAGGAAGCAGAGAAAAAGTGTCTCCTGCAACCCGTTCCCTTGGTGCTAGATGAACGAACGTCTCTCCACTTTCTCATTTCTGAGAGATAAGTGTGTGTGAAAGCCGTCCTTCACCTAGTTTGTTGGGAACACAAAGTTTCTTTTCAGTTGCAAACTCCATTCCATACATATATATGGGGAGGTACTAGCTCCAACTCGGTTTGACAGTGAAAACTGCAGGAACTTCAAACCGGCACTAGGAAACAGACTGAGAAAGCAGAGAAATAGTGTCTCCTGCAACCCGTTCCCTTGGTCCTATATGAACGAACGTCTCTCCACTTGCTCTGTTCTGAGAGATAAGTGTGTGTGAAAGCCGTCATTCACCTAGCTTGTTGGGAACACAAAGTTTCTTTTCAGTTGCAAACACCATTCCATAAATATATATGGGGAGGTACTAGCTCCAACTCGGTTTGACAGTGAAAACTGCAGGAACATCAAACCGGCACTAGGAAACAGACTGAGAAAGCAGAGAAAAAGTGTCTCCTGCAACCCGTTCCCTTGGTGCTAGATGAACGAACTTCTCTCCACTTGCTCTGTTCTGAGAGATAAATGTGTGTGAAAGCCGTCCTTCATTAAGCTTGTTGGGAACACAAAGTTTCTTTTCAGTTGTAAACTCCATTCCATACATATATATGGGGAGGAAGAAGCTCCAACTCGGTTTGACAGTGAAAACTGCAGGAACTTCAAACCGGCACTAGGAAACAGACTGAGAACGCAGAGAAAAAGTGTCTCCTGCAACCCGTTCCCTTGGTGCTAGATGAACGAAAGTCTCTCCACTTGCTCAGTTCTGAGAGATAAGTGTGTGTGAAAGCCGTCCTTCACCTAGCTTGTTGGGAACACAAAGTTTCTTTTCAGTTGCAAACTCCACTCCATACATATATATGGGGAGGTACAAGCTCCAACTCGGTTTTACAGTGAAAACTGCAGGAACTTCAAACCGGCACTAGGAAACAGACTGAGGAAGCAGAGAAAAAGTGTCTCCTGCAACCCGTTCCCTTGGTGCTAGATGAAAGAACGTCTCTCCACTTGCTCAGTTCTGAGAGATAAGTGTGTGTGAAGGCCGTCCTTCACCTAGCTTGTTGGGAACACAAAGTTTCTTTTCAGTTGCAAACTCCATTCCATACATATATATGGGGAGGTACTAGCTCCAACTCGGTTTGACAGTGAAAACTGCAGGAACTTCAAACAGGCACTAGGAAACAGACTGAGGAAGCAGAGAAAAAGTGTCTCCTGCAACCCGTTCCCTTGGTGCTAGATGAACGAACGTCTCTCCACTTGCTATGTTCTGAGAGATAACTGTGTGTTAAAGCCGTCCTTCACCTAGATTTTTGGGAACACAAAGTTTCTTTTCAGTTGCACACTCCATTCCATACATATATATTTGGAGGTAGAAGCTCCAACACGGTTTTACAGTGAAAACTGCAGGAATTTCAAACCGGCACTAGGAAACAGACTGAGAAAGCAGAGAAAAAGTGTCTCCTGCAACCCGTTCCCTTGGTGCTAGATGAACGAACGTCTCTCCACTTGCTCAGTTCTGAGAGATAAGTGTGTGTGAAAGCCGTCCTTCACCTAGCTTGTTGGGAACACAAATTTTCTTTTCAGTTGCAAACCCCATTCCATACATATATATGGGGAGGTACTAGCTCCAGCTCGGTTTGACAGTGAAAACTGCAGGAACTTCAAACCGGCACTAGGAAACAGACTGCGAAAGCAGAGAAAAAGTGTCTCCTGCAACCCGTTCCCTTGGTTCTAGATGAACGAACATCTCTCCACTTGCTCAGTTCTGAGAGATAAGTGTGTGTGAAAGCCGTCCTTCACCTAGCTTGTTGGGAACACAAAGTTTCTTTTCAGTTGCAAACTCCATTCCATACATATATATTTGGAGGTAGAAGCTCCAACTCGGTTTGACAGTGAAAACTGCAGGAACTTCAAACCGGCACTAGGAAACAGACTGAGAAAGCTGAGAAAAAGTGTCTCCTGCAACCCGTTCCCTTGGTGCTAGATGAACGAACGTCTCTCCACTTGCTCAGTTCTGAGATATAAGTGTGTGTGAAAGCCGTCCTTCACCTAGCTTGTTGGGAACACAAAGTTTCTTTTCAGTTGCAAACTCCATTCCATACATATATATGGGGAGGTACTAGCTCCAACTCGGTTTGACAGTGAAAACTGCAGGAACTTCAAACCGGCACTAGGAAACAGACTGAGAAAGCAGAGAAAAAGTGTCTCCTGCAACCCGTTCCCTTGGTGCTAGATGAACGAAAGTCTCTCCAATTGCTCACTTCTGAGAGATAAGTGTGTGTGAAAGCCGTCCTTCACCTAGCTTGTTGGGAACACAAAGTTTCTTTTCAGTTGCAAACTCCATTCCATACATATATATGGGGAGGTAGAAGCTCCAACTCGGTTTTACAGTGAAAACTGCAGGAACTTCAAACCGGCACTAGGAAACAGACTGAGAAAGCAGAGAAAAAGTGTCTCCTGCAACCCGTTCACTTGGTGCTAGATGAACGAACGTCTCTCCACTTGCTCAGTTCTGAGAGATAAGTGTGTGTGAAAGCCGTCCTTCACCTACCTTGTTGGGAACACAAATATTCTTTTCAGTTGCAAACTCCATTCCATACATATATATGGGGAGGTACTAGCTCCAACTCGGTTTGACAGTGAAAACTGCAGGAACTTCAAACCGGCTCTAGGAAACAGACTGAGAAAGCAGAGAAAAAGTGTCTCCTGCAACCCGTTCCCTTGGTGCTAGATGAACGAACGTCTCTCCACTTGCTCTGTTCTGAGAGATAATTGTGTGTGAAAGACGTCCTTCAACTAGCTTGTTGGGAACACAAAGTTTCTTTTCAGTTGCAAACTCCATTCCATACATATATATGGGGAGGTAGAAGCTCCAACTCGGGTTTACAGTGAAAACTGCAGGAACTTCAAACCGGCACTAGGAAAGAGACTGAGAAAGCAGAGAAAAAGTGTCTCCTGCAACCCGTTCCCTTGGTGCTAGATGAACGAACGTCTCTCCACTTGCTCAGTTCTGAGAGATAAATGTGTGTGAAAGCCGTCCTTCACCTAGCTTGTTGGGAACACAAAGTTTCTTTTCAGTTGCAAACTCCATTCCATACATATATATTTCGAGGTAGAAGCTCCAACTCGGTTTTACAGTGAAAACTGCAGGAACTTCAAACCGGCACTAGGAAACAGACTGAGAAAGCAGAGAAAAAGTGTCTCCTGCAACCCGTTCCCTTGGTGCTAGATGAACGAACGTCTCTCCACTTGCTCAGTTCTGAGAGATAAGTGTGTGTGAAAGCCGTACTTCACCTAGCTTGTTGGGAACACAAAGTTTCTTTTCAGTTGCAAACTCCATTCCATTCATATATATGGGGAGGTACTAGCTCCAACTCGGTTTGACAGTGAAAACTGCAGGAACTTCAAACCGGCACTAGGAAACAGACTGAGAAAGCAGAGAAAAAGTGTCTCCTGCAACCCGTTCCCTTGGTGTTAGATGAACGAACGTCTCTCCACTTGCTCAGTTCTGAGAGATAAATGTGTGTGAAAGCCGTCCTTCACCTAGCTTGTTGGGAACACAAAGTTTCTTTTCAGTTGCAAACTCCATTCCATACATATATATTTCGAGGTAGAAGCTCCAAATCGGTTTTACAGTGAAAACTGCAGGAACTTCAAACCGGCACTAGGAAACAGACTGAGAAAGCAGAGAAAAAGTGTCTCCTGCAACCCGTTCCCTTGGTGCTAGATGAACGAACGTCTCTCCACTTGCTCAGTTCTGAGAGATAAGTGTGTGTGAAAGCCGTCCTTCACCTAGCTTGTTGGGAACACAAAGTTTCTTTTCAGTTGCAAACTCCATTCCATACATATATATTTGGAGGTAGAAGCTCCAACTCGGTTTGACAGTGAAAACTGCAGGAACTTCAAACCGGCACTAGGAAACAGACTGAGAAAGCAGAGAAATAGTGTCTCCTGCAACCCGTTCCCTTGGTGCTAGATGAACGAACGTCTCTCCACTTGCTCAGTTCTGAGAGATAAGTGTGTTTGAAAGCCGTCCTTCACCTAGCTTGTTGGGAACACAAAGTTTCTTTTCAGTTGCAAACTCCATTCCATACATATATATGGGGAGGTACAAGCTCCAACACGGTTTGACAGTGAAAACTGCAGGAACTTCAAACCGGCACTAGGAAACAGACTGAGAAAGCAGAGAAAAAGTGTCTCCTGCAACCCGTTCCCTTGGTGCTAGATGAACGAACGTCTCTCCACTTGCTCAGTTCTGAGAGATAAGTGTGTGTGAAAGCCGTCCTTCACCTAGCTTGTTGGGAACACAAAGTTTCTTTTCAGTTGCAAACTCCATTCCATACATATATATGGGGAGGTACTAGCTCCAACTCGGTTTGACAGTGAAAACTGCAGGAACTTCAAACCGGCACTAGGAAACAGACTGAGAAAGCAGAGAAAAAGTTTCTCCTGCAACCCGTTCCCTTGGTGCTAGATGAACGAACGTCTCTCCACTTGCTCTGTTCTGAGAGATAAGTGTGTGTGAAAGCCGTCCTTCACCTAGCTTGTTGGGAACACAAAGTTTCTTTTCAGTTGCAAACTCCATTCCATACATATATATGGGGACGTACTAGCTCCAACTCGGTTTGACAGTGAAAACTGCAGGAACTTCAAACCGGCACTAGGAAACAGACTGAGAAAGCAGAGAAAAAGTGTCTCCTGCAACCCGTTCCCTTGGTGCTAGATGAACGAACGTCTCTCCACTTGCTCAGTTCTGAGAGATAAATGTGTGTGAAAGCCGTCCTTCACCTAGCTTGTTGGGAACACAAAGTTTCTTTTCAGTTGCAAACTCCATTCCATACATATATATTTCGAGGTAGAAGCTCCAACTCGGTTTTACAGTGAAAACTGCAGGAACTTCAAACCGGCACTAGGAAACAGACTGAGAAAGCAGAGAAAAAGTGTCTCCTGCAACCCGTTCCCTTGGTGCTAGATGAACGAACGTCTCTCCACTTGCTCAGTTCTGAGAGATAAGTGTGTGTGAAAGCCGTCCTTCACCTAGCTTGTTGGGAACACAAAGTTTCTTTTCAGTTGCAAACTCCATTCCATACATATATATGGGGAGGTACTAGCTTCAACTCGGTTTGACAGTGAAAACTGCAGGAACTTCAAACCGGCACTAGGAAACAGACTGAGAAAGCAGAGAAAAAGAGTCTCCTGCAACCCGTTCCCTTGGTGCTAGATGAACGAACGTCTCTCCACTTGCTCAGTTCTGAGAGATAAGTGTGTGTGAAAGCCGTCCTTCACCTAGCTTGTTGGGAACACAAATTTTCTTTTCAGTTGCAAACTCCATTCCATACATATATATTTCGAGGTAGAAGCTCCAACTCGGTTTGACAGTGAAAACTGCAGGAACTTCAAACCGGCACTAGGAAACAGACTGAGAAAGCAGAGAAAAAGTGTCTCCTGCAACCCGTTCCCTTGGTGCTAGATGAACGAACGTCTCTCCACTTGCTCAGTTCTGAGAGATAAGTGTGTTTGAAAGCCGTCCTTCACCTAGCTTGTTGGGAACACAAAGTTTCTTTTCAGTTGCAAACTCCATTCCATACATATATATGGGGAGGTACAAGCTCCAACTCGGTTTGACAGTGAAAACTGCAGGAACTTCAAACCGGCACTAGGAAACAGACTGAGAAAGCAGAGAAAAAGTTTCTCCTGCAACCCGTTCCCTTGGTGCTAGATGAACGAACGTCTCTCCACTTGCTCTGTTCTGAGAGATAATTGTGTGTGAAAGCCGTCCTTCACCTAGCTTGTTGGGAACACAAAGTTTCTTTTCAGTTGCAAACTCCATTCCATACATATATATGGGGAGGTACTAGCTCCAACTCGGTTTGACAGTGAAAACTGCAGGAACTTCAAACCGGCACTAGGAAACAGACTGAGAAAGCAGAGAAAAAGTGTCTACTGCAACCCGTTCCCTTGGTGCTAGATGAACGAACGTCTCTCCACTTGCTCAGTTCTGAGAGATAAATGTGTGTGAAAGCCGTCCTTCACGTAGCTTGTTGGGAACACAAAGTTTCTTTTCAGTTGCAAACTCCACTCCATACATATATATGGGGAGGTATAAGCTCCAACTCGGTTTTACAGTGAAAACTGCAGGAACTTCAAACCGGCACTAGGAAACAGACTGAGGAAGCAGAGAAAAAGTGTCTCCTGCAACCCGTTCCCTTGGTGCTAGATGAACGAACGTCTCTCCACTTGCTGAGTTCTGAGAGATAAGTGTGTGTGAAAGCCGTCCTTCACCTAGCTTGTTGGGAACACAAAGTTTCTTTTCAGTTGCAAACTCCATTCCATACATATATATGGGGAGGTACAAGCTCCAACACGGTTTGACAGTGAAAACTGCAGGAACTTCAAACCGGCACTAGGAAACAGACTGAGAAAGCAGAGAAAAAGTGTCTCCTGCAACCCGTTCCCTTGGTGCTAGATGAACGAACGTCTCTCCACTTGCTCAGTTCTGAGAGATAAGTGTGTGTGAAAGCCGTCCTTCACCTAGCTTGTTGGGAACACAAAGTTTCTTTTCAGTTGCAAACTCCATTCCATACATATATATGGGGAGGTACTAGCTCCAACTCGGTTTGACAGTGAAAACTGCAGGAACTTCAAACCGGCACTAGGAAACAGACTGAGAAAGCAGAGAAAAAGTTTCTCCTGCAACCCGTTCCCTTGGTGCTAGATGAACGAACGTCTCTCCACTTGCTCTGTTCTGAGAGATAAGTGTGTGTGAAAGCCGTCCTTCACCTAGCTTGTTGGGAACACAAAGTTTCTTTTCAGTTGCAAACTCCATTCCATACATATATATGGGGACGTACTAGCTCCAACTCGGTTTGACAGTGAAAACTGCAGGAACTTCAAACCGGCACTAGGAAACAGACTGAGAAAGCAGAGAAAAAGTGTCTCCTGCAACCCGTTCCCTTGGTGCTAGATGAACGAACGTCTCTCCACTTGCTCAGTTCTGAGAGATAAATGTGTGTGAAAGCCGTCCTTCACCTAGCTTGTTGGGAACACAAAGTTTCTTTTCAGTTGCAAACTCCATTCCATACATATATATTTCGAGGTAGAAGCTCCAACTCGGTTTTACAGTGAAAACTGCAGGAACTTCAAACCGGCACTAGGAAACAGACTGAGAAAGCAGAGAAAAAGTGTCTCCTGCAACCCGTTCCCTTGGTGCTAGATGAACGAACGTCTCTCCACTTGCTCAGTTCTGAGAGATAAGTGTGTGTGAAAGCCGTCCTTCACCTAGCTTGTTGGGAACACAAAGTTTCTTTTCAGTTGCAAACCCCATTCCATACATATATATGGGGAGGTACTAGCTTCAACACGGTTTGACAGTGAAAACTGCAGGAACTTCAAACCGGCACTAGGAAACAGACTGAGAAAGCAGAGAAAAAGAGTCTCCTGCAACCCGTTCCCTTGGTGCTAGATGAACGAACGTCTCTCCACTTGCTCAGTTCTGAGAGATAAGTGTGTGTGAAAGCCGTCCTTCACCTAGCTTGTTGGGAACACAAATTTTCTTTTCAGTTGCAAACTCCATTCCATACATATATATTTGGAGGTAGAAGCTCCAACTCGGTTTGACAGTGAAAACTGCAGGAACTTCAAACCGGCACTAGGAAACAGACTGAGAAAGCAGAGAAAAAGTGTCTCCTGCAACCCGTTCCCTTGGTGCTAGATGAACGAACGTCTCTCCACTTGCTCAGTTCTGAGAGATAAGTGTGTTTGAAAGCCGTCCTTCACCTAGCTTGTTGGGAACACAAAGTTTCTTTTCAGTTGCAAACTCCATTCCATACATACATATGGGGAGGTACAAGCTCCAACTCGGTTTGACAGTGAAAACTGCAGGAACTTCAAACCGGCACTAGGAAACAGACTGAGAAAGCAGAGAAAAAGTTTCTCCTGCAACCCGTTCCCTTGGTGCTAGATGAACGAACGTCTCTCCACTTGCTCTGTTCTGAGAGATAATTGTGTGTGAAAGCCGTCCTTCACCTAGCTTGTTGGGAACACAAAGTTTCTTTTCAGTTGCAAACTCCATTCCATACATATATATTTGGAGGTAGAAGCTCCAACTCGGTTTGACTGTGAAAACTGCAGGAACTTCAAACCGGCACTAGGAAACAGACTGAGAAAGCAGAGAAAAAGTGATTCCTGCAACCCGTTCCCTTGGTGCTAGATGAACGAACGTCTCTCCACTTGCTCAGTTCTGAGAGATAAGTGTGTGTGAAAGCCGTCCTTCACCTAGCTTGTTGGGAACACAAATTTTCTTTTCAGTTGCAAACTCCATTCCATACATATATATGGGGAGGTACTAGCTCCAACTCGGTTTGACAGTGAAAACTGCAGGAACTTCAAACCGGCACTAGGAAACAGACTGAGAAAGCAGAGAAAAAGTGTCTCCTGCAACCCGTTCCCTTGGTGCTAGATGAACGAACGTCTCTCCACTTGCTCAGTTCTGAGAGATAAGTGTGTGTGAAAGCCGTCCTTCACCTAGCTTGTTGGGAACACAAAGTTTCTTTTCAGTTGCAAACTCCATTCCATACATATATATGGGGAGGTAGAAGCTCCAACTCGGTTTTACAGTGAAAACTGCAGGAACTTCAAACCGGCACTAGGAAACAGACTGAGAAAGCAGAGAAAAAGTGTCTCCTGCAACCCGTTCCCTTGGTGCTAGATGAACGAACGTCTCTCCACTTGCTCAGTTCTGAGAGATAAGTGTGTGTGAAAGCCGTCCTTCACCTAGTTTGTTGGGAACACAAAGTTTCTTTTCAGTTGCAAACTCCATTCCATACATATATATGGGGAGGTACTAGCTCCAACTCGGTTTGACAGTGAAAACTGCAGGAACTTCAAACCGGCACTAGGAAACAGACTGAGAAAGCAGAGAAAAAGTGTCTCATGCAACATGTTCCCTTGGTGCTAGATGAACGAACGTCTCTCCACTTGCTCTGTTCTGAGAGTTAAGTGTGTGTGAAAGCCGTCCTTCACCTAGCTTGTTGGGAACACAAAGTTTCTTTTCAGTTGCAAACTCCATTCCATACATATATATGGGGAGGTAGAAGCTTCAAATCGGTTTTACAGTGAAAACTGCAGGAACTTCAAACCGGCACTAGGAAACAGACTGAGAAAGCAGAGAAAAAGTGTCTCCTGCAACCCGTTCCCTTGGTGCTAGATGAACGAACGTCTCTCCACTTGCTCAGTTCTGAGAGATAAGTGTGTGTGAAAGCCGTCCTTCACCTAGCTTGTTGGGAACACAAAGTTTCTTTTCAGTTGCAAACTCCATTCCATTCATATATATGGGGAGGTTCTAGCTCCAACTCGGTTTGACATTGAAAACTGCAGGAACTTCAAACCGGCACTAGGAAACAGACTGAGAAAGCAGAGAAAAAGTGTCTCCTGCAACCCGTTCCCTTGGTGCTAGATGAACGAACGTCTCTCCACTTGCTCAGTTCTGAGAGATAAGTGTGTGTGAAAGCCGTCCTTCACCTAGCTTGTTGGGAACACAAAGTTTCTTTTCAGTTGCAAACTCCATTCCATACATATATATGGGGAGGTACTAGCTCCAACTCGGTTTGACAGTGAAAACTGCAGGAACTTCAAACCGGCACTAGGAAACAGACTGAGAAAGCAGTGAAAAAGTGTCTCCTGCAACCCGTTCCCTTGGTGCTAGATGAACGAACGTCTCTCCACTTGCTCAGTTCTGAGAGATAATTGTGTGTGAAAGCCGTCCTTCACCTAGATTGTTGGGAACACAAAGTTTCTTTTCAGTTGCAAACTCCATTCCATACATATGTATTTGGAGGTAGAAGCTCCAACTCGTTTTGACAGTGAAAACTGCAGGAACTTCAAACCGGCACTAGGAAACAGACTGAGAAAGCAGAGAAAAAGTGTCTCCTGCAACCCGTTCCCTTGGTGCTAGATGAACGAACGTCTCTCCACTTGCTCAGTTCTGAGAGATAAGTGTGTTTGAAAGCCGTCCTTCACCTAGCTTGTTGGGAACACAAAGTTTCTTTTCAGTTGCAAACTCCATTCCATACATATATATGGGGAGGTACTAGCTCCAACTCGGTTTGACAGTGAAAACTGCAGGAACTTCAAACCGGCACTAGGAAACAGACTGAGAAAGCAGAGAAAAAGTGTCTCCTGCAAACCGTTCCCTTGGTGCTAGATGAACGAACGTCTCTCCACTTGCTCAGTTCTGAGAGATAAGTGTGTGTGAAAGCCGTCCTTCACCTAGCTTGTTGGGAACACAAAGTTTCTTTTCAGTTGCAAACTCCATTCCATACATATATATGGGGAGGTACTAGCTCCAACTCGGTTTGATAGTGAAAACTGCAGGAACTTCAAACCGGCACTAGGAAACAGACTGAGAAAGCAGAGAAAAAGTGTCTCCTGCAACCCGTTCCCTTGGTGCTAGATGAACGAACGTCTATCCACTTTCTCTGTTCTGAGAGATAACTGTGTGTGAAAGCCGTCCTTCACCTAGCTTTTTGGGAACAAAAAGTTTCTTTTCAGTTGCACACTCCATTCCATACATATATATTTGGAGGTAGAAGCTCCAACACGGTTTTACTGTGAAAACTGCAGGAACTTCAAACCGGCACTAGGAAACAGACTGAGAAAGCAGAGAATAAGTTTCTCCTGCAACCCGTTCCCTTGGTGCTAGATGAACGAACGTCTCTCCACTTGCTCAGTTCTGAGAGATAATTGTGTGTGAAAGCCGTCCTTCACCTAGATTGTTGGGAACACAAAGTTTCTTTTCAGTTGCAAACTCCATTCCATACATATGTATTTGGAGGTAGAAGCTCCAACTCGTTTTGACAGTGAAAACTGCAGGAACTTCAAACCGGCACTAGGAAACAGACTGAGAAAGCAGAGAAAAAGTGTCTCCTGCAACCCGTTCCCTTGGTGCTAGATGAACGAACGTCTCTCCACTTGCTCAGTTCTGAGAGATAAGTGTGTTTGAAAGCCGTCCTTCACCTAGCTTGTTGGGAACACAAAGTTTCTTTTCAGTTGCAAACTCCATTCCATACATATATATGTGGAGGTACTAGCTCCAACTCGGTTTGACAGTGAAAACTGCAGGAACTTCAAACCGGCACTAGGAAACAGACTGAGAAAGCAGAGAAAAAGTGTCTCCTGCAAACCGTTCCCTTGGTGCTAGATGAACGAACGTCTCTCCACTTGCTCAGTTCTGAGAGATAAGTGTGTGTGAAAGCCGTCCTTCACCTAGCTTGTTGGGAACACAAAGTTTCTTTTCAGTTGCAAACTCCATTCCATACATATATATGGGGAGGTACTAGCTCCAACTCGGTTTGATAGTGAAAACTGCAGGAACTTCAAACCGGCACTAGGAAACAGACTGAGAAAGCAGAGAAAAAGTGTCTCCTGCAACCCGTTCCCTTGGTGCTAGATGAACGAACGTCTATCCACTTTCTCTGTTCTGAGAAATAACTGTGTGTGAAAGCCGTCCTTCACCTAGCTTTTTGGGAACACAAAGTTTCTTTTCAGTTGCACACTCCATTCCATACATATATATTTGGAGGTAGAAGCTCCAACACGGTTTTACTGTGAAAACTGCAGGAACTTCAAACCGGCACTAGGAAACAGACTGAGAAAGCAGAGAATAAGTTTCTCCTGCAACCCGTTCCCTTGGTGCTAGATGAACGAACGTCTCTCCACTTGCTCTGTTCTGAGAGATAAGTGTGTGTGAAAGCCGTCCTTCACTTAGCTTGTTGGGAACACAAAGTTTCTTTTCAGTTGCAAACTCCATTCCATACATATATATTTCGAGGTAGAAGCTCCAACTCGGTTTTACAGTGAAAACTGCAGGAACTTCAAACCGGCACTAGGAAACAGACTGAGAAAGCAGAGAAAAAGTGTCTCCTGCAACCCGTTCCCTTGGTGCTAGATGAACGAACGTCTCTCCACTTGCTCAGTTCTGAGAGATAAGTGTGTGTGAAAGCCGTCCTTCACCTAGCTTGTTGGGAACACAAAGTTTCTTTTCAGTTGCAAACTCCATTCCATACATATATATGGGGAGGTACTAGCTCCAACTCGGTTTGACAGAGAAAACTGCAGGAACTTCAAACCGGCACTAGGAAACAGACTGAGAAAGCAGAGAAAAAGTGTCTCCTGCAACCCGTTCCCTTGGTGCTAGATGAACGAACGTCTCTCCACTTGCTCAGTTCTGAGAGATAAGTGTGTGTGAAAGCCGTCCTTCACCTAGCTTGATGGGAACACAAAGTTTCTTTTCAGTTGCAAACTCCATTCCATACATATATATTTGGAGGTAGAAGCTCCAACTCGGTTTGACAGTGAAAACTGCAGGAACTTCAAACAGGCACTAGGAAACAGACTGAGAAAGCAGAGAAAAAGTGTCTCCTGCAACCCGTTCCCTTGGTGCTAGATGAACGAACGTCTCTCCACTTGCTCAGTTCTGAGAGATAAGTGTGTTTGAAAGCCGTCCTTCAACTAGCTTGTTGGGAACACAAAGTTTCTTTTCAGTTGCAAACTCCATTCCATACATATATATGGGGAGGTACAAGCTCCAACTCGGTTTGACAGTGAAAACTGCAGGAACTTCAAACCGGCACTAGGAAACAGACTGAGAAAGCAGAGAAAAAGTGTCTCCTGCAACCCGTTCCCTTTTTGCTAGATGAACGAACGTCTCTCCACTTGCTCAGTTCTGAGAGATAAGTGTGTGTGAAAGCCGTCCTTCACCTAGCTTGTTGGGAACACAAAGTTTCTTTTCAGTTGCAAACTCCATTCCATACATATATATGGGGAGGTACTAGCTCCAACACGGTTTGACAGTGAAAACTGCAGGAACTTCAAACCGGCACTAGGAAACAGACTGAGAAAGCAGAGAAAAAGTGTCTCCTGCAACCCGTTCCCTTGGTGCTAGATGAACGAACGTCTCTCCACTTGCTCTGTTCTGAGAGATAAGTGTGTGTGAAAGCCGTCCTTCACCTAGCTTGTTGGGAACACAAAGTTTCTTTTCAGTTGCAAACTCCATTCCATACATATATATGGGGAGGTACTAGCTCCAACTCGGTTTGACAGTGAAAACTGCAGGAACTTCAAACCGGCACTAGGAAACAGACTGAGATAGCAGAGAAAAAGTGTCTCCTGCAACCCGTTCCCTTGGTGCTAGATGAACGAACGTCTCTCCACTTGCTCTGTTCTGAGAGACAAGTGTGTGTGAAAGCCGTCCTTCACGTAGCTTGTTGGGAACACAAAGTTTCTTTTCAGTTGCAAACTCCATTCCATACATATATATAGGGAGGTAGAAGCTCCAACTCTGTTTTACAGTGAAAACTGCAGGAACTTCAAACCGGCACTAGGAAACAGACTGAGAAAGCAGAGAAAAAGTGTCTCCTGCAACCCGTTCCCTTGGTGCTAGATGAACGAACGTCTCTCCACTTGCTCAGTTCTGAGAGATAAATGTGTGTGAAAGCCGTCCTTCACCTAGCTTGTTGGGAACACAAAGTTTCTTTTCAGTTGCAAACTCCACTCCATACATATATATGGGGAGGTATAAGCTCCAACTCGGTTTTACAGTGAAAACTGCAGGAACTTCAATCCGGCACTAGGAAACAGACTGAGGAAGCAGAGAAAAAGTGTCTCCTGCAACCTGTTCCCTTGGTGCTAGATGAACGAAAGTCTCTCCACTTGCTCAGTTCTGAGAGATAAGTGTGTGTGAAAGCCGTCCTTCACCTAGCTTGTTGGGAACACAAAGTTTCTTTTCAGTTGCAAACTCCATTCCATACATATATATGGGGAGGTACTAGCTCCAAATCGGTTTGACAGAGAAAACTGCAGGAACTTCAAACCGGCACTAGGAAACAGACTGAGGAAGCAGAGAAAAAGTGTCTCCTGCAACCCGTTCCCTTGGTGCTAGATGAACGAACGTCTCTCCACTTGCTCAGTTCTGAGAGATAAGTGTGTGTGAAAGCCGTCCTTCACCTAGCTTTTTGGGAACACAAAGTTTCTTTTCAGTTGCACACTCCATTCCATACATATATATTTGGAGGTAGAAGCTCCAACACGGTTTTACAGTGAAAACTGCAGGAACTTCAAACCGGCACTAGGAAACAGAGTGAGAAAGCAGAGAAAAAGTGTCTCCTGCAACCCGTTCCCTTGGTGCTAGATGAACGAACGTCTCTCCACTTGCTCAGTTCTGAGAGATAAGTGTGTGTGAAATCCGTCCTTCACCTAGCTTGTTGGGAACACAAATTTTCTTTTCAGTTGCAAACCCCATTCCATATATATATATGGGGAGGTACTAGCTCCAACTCGGTTTGACAGTGAAAACTGCAGGAACTTCAAACCGGCACTAGGAAACAGACTGAGAAAGCAGAGAATAAGTGTCTCCTGCAACCCGTTCCCTTGGTGCTAGATGAACGAACGTCTCTCCACTTGCTCTGTTCTGAGAGATATGTGTGTGTGAAAGCCGTCCTTCACTATGCTTGTTGGGAACACAAAGTTTCTTTTCAGTTGCAAACTCCATTCCATACATATATATGGGGAGGTAGATGCTCCAACTCGGTTTGACAGTGAAAACTGCAGGAACTTCAAACCGGCACTAGGAAACAGACTGAGAAAGCAGAGAAATAGTGTCTACTGCCACCCGTTCCCTTGGTGCTAGATGAACGAACGTCTCTCCACTTGCTCAGTTCTGAGAGATAAGTGTGTGTGAAAGCCGTCCTTCACATAGCTTGTTGGGAACACAAAGTTTCTTTTCAGTTGCAAACTCCATTCCATACATATATATTTGGAGGTAGAAGCTCCAACTCGTTTTGACAGTGAAAACTGCAGGAACTTCAAACCGGCACTAGGAAACAGACTGAGAAAGCAGAGAAAAAGTGTCTCCTGCAACCCGTTCCCTTGGTGCTAGATGAACGAACGTCTCTCCTCTTGCTCAGTTCTGAGACATAAGTGTGTGTGAAAGCCGTCCTTCACCTAGCTTGTTGGGAACACAAAGTTTCTTTTCAGTAGCAAACTCCATTCCATACATATATATGGGGAGGGACTAGCTCCAACTCGTTTTGATAGTGAAAACTGCAAGAACTTCAAACCGGCACTAGGAAACAGACTGAGAAAGCAGAGAAAAAGTGTCTCCTGCAACCCGTTCCCTTGGTGCTAGATGAACGAACGTCTCTCCACTTGCTCTGTCCTGAGAGATAACTGTGTGTGAAAGCCGTACTTCACCTAGCTTTTTGGGAACACAAAGTTTCTTTTCAGTTGCACACTCCATTCCATACATATATATTTGGAGGTAGAAGCTCCAACACGGTTTTACAGTGAAAACTGCAGGAACTTCAAACCGGCACTAGGAAACAGACTGAGAAAGCAGAGAATAAGTTTCTCCTGCAACCCGTTCCCTTGGTGCTAGATGAACGAACGTCTATTCACTTGCTCTGTTCTGAGAGATAAGTGTGTGTGAAAGCCGTCCTTCACCTAGCTTGTTGGGAACACAAAGTTTCTTTTCAGTTGCAAACTCCATTCCATACATATATATTTCGAGGTAGAAGCTCCAACTCGGTTTTACAGTGAAAACTGCAGGAACTTCAAACCGGCACTAGGAAACAGACTGAGAAAGCAGAGAAAAAGTGTCTCCTGCAACCCGTTCCCTTGGTGCTAGATGAACGAACGTCTCTCCACTTGCTCAGTTCTGAGAGATAAGTGTGTGTGAAAGCCGTCCTTCACCTAGCTTGTTGGGAACACAAAGTTTCTTTTCAGTTGCAAACTCCATTCCATACATATATATGGGGAGGTACTAGCTCAAACTCGGTTTGACAGTGAAAACTGCAGGAACTTCAAACCGGCACTAGGAAACAGACTGAGAAAGCAGAGAAAAAGTGTCTCCTGCAACCCGTTCCCTTGGTGCTAGATGAACGAATGTCTCTCCACTTGCTCAGTTCTGAGAGATAAGTGTGTGTGAAAGCCGTCCTTCACCTAGCTTGTTGGGAACACAAAGTTTCTTTTCAGTTGCAAACTCCATTCCATACATATATATTTGGAGGTAGAAGCTCCAACTCGGTTTGACAGTGAAAACTGCAGGAACTTCAAACCGGCACTAGGAAACAGACTGAGAAAGCAGAGAAATAGTGTCTTCTGCAACCCGTTCCCTTGGTGCTAGATGAACGAACGTCTCTCCACTTGCTCAGTTCTGAGAGATAAGTGTGTTTGAAAGCCGTCCTTCAACTAGCTTGTTGGGAACACAAAGTTTCTTTTCAGTTGCAAACTCCATTCCATACATATATATGGGGAGGTACAAGCTCCAACTCGGTTTGACAGTGAAAACTGCAGGAACTTCAAACCGGCACTAGGAAACAGACTGAGAAAGCAGAGAAAAAGTGTCTCCTGCAACCCGTTCCCTTGGTGCTAGATGAACGAACGTCTCTCCACTTGCTCAGTTCTGAGAGATAAGTGTGTGTGAAAGCCGTCCTTCACCTAGCTTGTTGGGAACACAAAGTTTCTTTTCAGTTGCAAACTCCATTCCATACGTATATATGGGGAGGTACTAGCTCCAACTCGGTTTGACAGTGAAAACTGCAGGAACTTCAAACCGGCACTAGGAAACAGACTGAGAAAGCAGAGAAAAAGTGTCTCCTGCAACCCGTTCCCTTGGTGCTAGATGAACGAACGTCTCTCCACTTGCTCTGTTCTGAGAGATAAGTGTGTGTGAAAGCCGTCCTTCACCTAGCTTGTTGGGAACACAAAGTTTCTTTTCAGTTGCAAACTCCATTCCATACATATATATGGGGAGGTACTAGCTCCAACTCGGTTTGACAGTGAAAACTGCAGGAACTTCAAACAGGCACTAGGAAACAGACTGAGAAAGCAGAGAAAAAGTGTCTCCTGCAACCCGTTCCCTTGGTGCTAGATGAACGAACGTCTCTCCACTTGCTCTGTTCTGAGAGACAAGTGTGTGTGAAAGCCGTCCTTCACGTAGCTTGTTGGGAACACAAAGTTTCTTTTCAGTTGCAAACTCCATTCCATACATATATATAGGGAGGTAGAAGCTCCAACTCTGTTTTACAGTGAAAACTGCAGGAACTTCAAACCGGCACTAGGAAACAGACTGAGAAAGCAGAGAAAAAGTGTCTCCTTCAACCCGTTCCCTTGGTGCTAGATGAACGAACGTCTCTCCACTTGCTCAGTTCTGAGAGATAAATGTGTGTGAAAGCCGTCCTTCACCTAGCTTGTTGGGAACACAAAGTTTCTTTTCAGTTGCAAACTCCACTCCATACATATATATGGGGAGGTATAAGCTCCAACTCGGTTTTACAGTGAAAACTGCAGGAACTTCAAACCGGCACTAGGAAACAGACTGAGGAAGCAGAGAAAAAGTGTCTCCTGCAACCTGTTCTCTTGGTGCTAGATGAACGAACGTCTCTCCACTTGCTCAGTTCTGAGAGATAAGTGTGTGTGAAAGCCGTCCTTCACCTAGCTTGTTGGGAACACAAAGTTTCTTTTCAGTTGCAAACTCCATTCCATACATATATATGGGGAGGTACTAGCTCCAACTCGGTTTGACAGTGAAAACTGCAGGAACTTCAAACCGGCACTAGGAAACAGACTGAGAAAGCAGAGAAAAAGTGTCTCCTGCAACCCGTTCCCTTGGTGCTAGATGAACGAACGTCTCTCCACTTGCTCTGTTCTGAGAGACAAGTGTGTGTGAAAGCCGTCCTTCACGTAGCTTGTTGGGAACACAAAGTTTCTTTTCAGTTGCAAACTCCATTCCATACATATATATAGGGAGGTAGAAGCTCCAACTCTGTTTTACAGTGAAAACTGCAGGAACTTCAAACCGGCACTAGGAAACAGACTGAGAAAGCAGAGAAAAAGTGTCTCCTTCAACCCGTTCCCTTGGTGCTAGATGAACGAACGTCTCTCCACTTGCTCAGTTCTGAGAGATAAATGTGTGTGAAAGCCGTCCTTCACCTAGCTTGTTGGGAACACAAAGTTTCTTTTCAGTTGCAAACTCCACTCCATACATATATATGGGGAGGTATAAGCTCCAACTCGGTTTTACAGTGAAAACTGCAGGAACTTCAAACCGGCACTAGGAAACAGACTGAGGAAGCAGAGAAAAAGTGTCTCCTGCAACCTGTTCTCTTGGTGCTAGATGAACGAACGTCTCTCCACTTGCTCAGTTCTGAGAGATAAGTGTGTGTGAAAGCCGTCCTTCACCTAGCTTGTTGGGAACACAAAGTTTCTTTTCAGTTGCAAACTCCATTCCATACATATATATGGGGAGGTACTAGCTCCAAATCGGTCTGACAGTGAAAACTGCAGGAACTTCAAACCGGCACTAGGAAACAGACTGAGGAAGCAGAGAAAAAGTGTCTCCTGCAACCCGTTCCCTTGGTGCTAGATGAACGAACGTCTCTCCACTTGCTCAGTTCTGAGAGATAAGTGTGTGTGAAAGCCGTCCTTCACCTAGCTTTTTGGGAACACAAAGTTTCTTTTCAGTTGCACACTCCATTCCATACATATATATTTGGAGGTAGAAGCTCCAACACGGTTTTACAGTGAAAACTGCAGGAACTTCAAACCGGCACTAGGAAACAGACTGAGAAAGCAGAGAAAAAGTGTCTCCTGCAACCCGTTCCCTTGGTGCTAGATGAACGAACGTCTCTCCACTTGCTCAGTTCTGAGAGATAAGTGTGTGTGAAATCCGTCCTTCACCTAGCTTGTTGGGAACACAAATTTTCTTTTCAGTTGCAAACCCCATTCCATACATATATATGGGGAGGTACTAGCTCCAACTCGGTTTGACAGTGAAAACTGCAGGAACTTCAAACCGGCATTGGAAACAGACTGAGAAAGCAGAGAATAAGTGTCTCCTGCAACCCGTTCCCTTGGTGCTAGATGAACGAACGTCTCTCCACTTGCTCTGTTCTGAGAGATAAGTGTGTGTGAAAGCCGTCCTTCACTATGCTTGTTGGGAACACAAAGTTTCTTTTCAGTTGCAAACTCCATTCCATACATATATATGGGGAGGTAGAAGCTCCAACTCGGTTTGACAGTGAAAACTGCAGGAACTTCAAACCGGCACTAGGAAACAGACTGAGAAAGCAGAGAAATAGTGTCTCCTGCAACCCGTTCCCTTGGTGCTAGATGAACGAACGTCTCTCCACTTGCTCAGTTCTGAGAGATAAGTGTGTGTGAAAGCCGTCCTTCACCTAGCTTGTTGGGAACACAAAGTTTCTTTTCAGTTGCAAACTCCATTCCATACATATATATTTGGAGGTAGAAGCTCCAACTCGGTTTTACAGTGAAAACTGCAGGAACTTCAAACCGGCACTAGGAAACAGACTGAGAAAGCAGAGAAAAAGTGTCTCCTGCAACCCGTTCCCTTGGTGCTAGATGAACGAACGTCTCTCCACTTGCTCAGTTCTGAGAGATAAGTGTGTGTGAAAGCCGTCCTTCACCTAGCTTGTTGGGAACACAAATATTCTTTTCAGTTGCAAACTCCATTCCATACATATATATGGGGAGGTACTAGCTCCAACTCGGTTTGACAGTGAAAACTGCAGGAACTTCAAACCGGCACTAGGAAACAAACTGAGAAAGCAGAGAAAAAGTGTCTCCTGCAACCCGTTCCCTTGGTGCTATATGAACGAACGTCTCTCCACTTGCTCAGTTCTGAGAGATAAATGTGTGTGAAAGCCGTCCTTCAACTAGCTTGTTGGGAACACAAAGTTTCTTTTCAGGTGCAAACTCCATTCCATACATATATATGGGGAGGTAGAAGCTCCAACTCGGTTTTACAGTGAAAACTGCAGGAACTTCAAACCGGCACTAGGAAACAGACTGAGAAAGCAGAGAAAAAGAGTCTCCTGCAACCCGTTCCCTTGGTGCTAGATGAACGAACGTCTCTCCACTTGCTCACTTCTGAGAGATAAGTGTGTGTGAAAGCCGTCCTTCACCTAGCTTGTTGGGAACACAAAGATTCCTTTCAGTTTCAAACTCAATTCCATACATATATATGGGGAGGTACTAGCTCCAACTCGGTTTTACAGTGAAAACTGCAGGAACTTCAAACCGGCACTTGGAAACAGACTGAGAAAGCAGAGAAAAAGTGTATCCTGCAACCCGTTCCCTTGGTGCTAGATGAACGAACGTCTCTCCACTTGCTCACTTCTGAGAGATAAGTGTGTGAGAAAGCCGTCCTTCACCTAGCTTGTTGGGAACACAAAGTTTCTTTTCAGTTGCAAACTCCATTCCATACATATATATGGGGAGGTTCTAGCTCCAACTCGGTTTGACAGTGAAAACTGCAGGAACTTCTAACCGGCACTAGGAAACAGACTGAGAAAGCAGAGAAAAAGTGTCTCCTGCAACCCGTTCACTTGGTGCTAGATGAACGAACGTCTCTCCACTTGCTCAGTTCTGAGAGATAAGTGTGTGTGAAAGCCGTCCTTCACATACCTTGTTGGGAACACAAAGTTTCTTTTCAGTTGCAAACTCCATTCCATACATATATATGGGGAGGTACTAGCTCCAACTCGGTTTTACAGTGAAAACTGCAGGAACTTCAAACCGGCACTAGGAAACAGACTGAGAAAGCAGAGAAAAAGTGTCTCCTGCAACCCGTTCCCTTGGTGCTAGATGAACGAACGTCTCTCCACTTGCTCAGTTCTGAGAGATAAGTGTGTGTGAAAGCCGTCCTTCACATAGTTTTTTGGGAACACAAAGTTTCTTTTCAGTTGCAAACTCCATTCCATACATATATATGGGGAGGTACAAGCTCCAACTCGGTTTGACAGTGAAAACTGCAGGAACTTCAAACCGGCACTAGGAAACAGACTGAGAAAGCAGAGAAATAGTGTCTCCTGCAACCCGTTCCCTTGGTGCTAGATGAACGAACGTCTCTCCACTTGCTCTGTTCTGAGAGATAAGTGTGTGTGAAAGCCGTCCTTCACCTAGCTTGTTGGGAACACAAAGTTTCTTTTCAGTTGCAAACTCCATTCCATACATATATATAGGGAGGTAGAAGCTCCAACTCGGTTTTACAGTGAAAACTGCAGGAACTTCAAACCGGCACTAGGAAACAGACTGAGAAAGCAGAGAAAAAGTGTCTCCTGCAACCCGTTCCCTTGGTGCTAGATGAACGAACGTCTCTCCACTTGCTCAGTTCTGAGAGATAAGTGTGTGTGAAAGCCGTCCTTCACCTAGCTTGTTGGGAACACAAAGTTTCTTTTCAGTTGCAAAATCCACTCCATACATATATATGGGGAGGTACAAGCTCCAACTCGGTTTTACAGTGAAAACTGCAGGAACTTCAAACCGGCACTAGGAAACAGACTGAGAAAGCAGGAAAAAGTGTCTCCTGCAACCCGTTCCCTTGGTGCTAGATGAACGAACGTCTCTCCACTTGCTCAGTTCTGAGAGATAAGTGTGTGTGAAATCCGTCCTTCACCTAGCTTGTTGGGAACACAAATTTTCTTTTCAGTTGCAAACCCCATTCCATACATATATATGGGGAGTTTCTAGCTCCAACTCGGTTTGACAGTGAAAACTGCAGGAACTTCAAACCGGCACTAGGAAACAGACTGAGAAAGCAGAGAATAAGTGTCTCCTGCAACCCGTTCCCTTGGTGCTAGATGAACGAACGTCTCTCCACTTGCTCTGTTCTGAGAGATAAGTGTGTGTGAAAGCCGTCCTTCACTAAGCTTGTTGGGAACACAAAGTTTCTTTTCAGTTGCAAACTCCATTCCATACATATATATGGGGAGGTAGAAGCTCCAACTCGGTTTGACAGTGAAAACTGCAGGAACTTCAAACAGGCACTAGGAAACAGACTGAGAAAGCAGAGAAAAAGTGTCTCCTGCAACCCGTTCCCTTGGTGCTAGATGAACGAACGTCTCTCCACTTGCTCAGTTCTGAGAGATAAGTGTGTGTGAAAGCCGTCCTTCACCTAGCTTGTTGGGAACACAAAGTTTCTTTTCAGTTGCAAACTCCATTCCATACATATATATTTGGAGGTAGAAGCTCCAACTCTGTTTTACAGTGAAAACTGCAGGAACTTCAAACCGGCACTAGGAAACAGACTGAGAAAGCAGAGAAAAAGTGTCCCCTGCAACCCGTTCCCTTGGTGCTAGATGAACGAACGTCTCTCCACTTGCTCAGTTCTGAGAGTTAAGTGTGTGTGAAAGCCGTCCTTCACCTAGCTTGTTGGGAACACAAATTTTCTTTTCAGTTGCAAACTCCATTCCATACATATATATGGGGAGGTACTAACTCCAACTCGGTTTGACAGTGAAAACTGCAGGAACTTCAAACCGGCACTAGGAAACAAACTGAGAAAGCAGAGAAAAAGTGTCTCCTGCAACCCGTTCCCTTGGTGCTATATGAACGAACGTCTCTCCACTTGCTCAGTTCTGAGAGATAAATGTGTGTGAAAGCCGTCCTTCAACTAGCTTGTTGGGAACACAAAGTTTCTTTTCAGTTGCAAACTCCATTCCATACATATATATGGGGAGGTAGAATCTCCATCTCGGTTTTACAGTGAAAACTGCAGGAACTTCAAACCGGCACTAGGAAACAGACTGAGAAAGCAGAGAAAAAGTGTCTCCTGCAACCCGTTCCCTTGGTGCTAGATGATCGAACGTCTCTCCACTTCCTCAGTTCTGAGAGATAAGTGTGTGTGAAAGCAGTCCTTCACCTAGCTTGTTGGGAACACAAAGATTCCTTTCAGTTGCAAACTCCATTCCATACTTATATATGGGGAGGTACTAGCTCCAACTCGGTTTTACAGTGAAAACTGCAGGAACTTCAAATCGGCACTTGGAAACAGACTGAGAAAACAGAGAAAAAGTGTATCCTGCAACCCGTTCCCTTGGTGCTAGATGAACGAACGTCTCTCCACTTGCTCACTTCTGAAAGATAAGTGTGTGAGAAAGCCGTCCTTCACCTAGCTTGTTGGGAACACAAAGTTTCTTTTCAGTTGCAAACTCCATTCCATACATATATATGGGGAGGTTCTAGCTCCAACTCGGTTTGACAGTGAAAACTGCAGGAACTTCAAACCGGCACTAGGAAACAGACTGAGAAAGCAGAGAAAAAGTGTCTCCTGCAACCCGTTCCCTTGGTGCTAGATGAACGAACGTCTCTCCACTTCCTCAGTTCTGAGAGAAAAGTGTGTGTGAAAGCCGTCCTTCACCTAGCTTGTTGGGAACACAAAGATTCCTTTCAGTTGCAAACTCCATTCCATACATATATATGGGGAGGTACTAGCTCCAACTCGGTTTTACAGTGAAAACTGCAGGAACTTCAAACCGGCACTTGGAAACAGACTGAGAAAGCAGAGAAAAAGTGTATCCTGCAACCCGTTCCCTTGGTGCTAGATGAACGAACGTCTCTCCACTTGCTCAGTTCTGAGAGATAAGTGTGTGTGAAAGCCGCCCTTCACCTAGCTTGTTGGGAACACAAAGTTTCTTTTCAGTTGCAAACTCCATTCCATACATATATATGGGGAGGTTCTAGCTCCAACTCGGTTTGACAGTGAAAACTGCAGGAACTTCAAACCGGCACTAGGAAACAGACTGAGAAAGCAGAGAAATAGTGTCTCCTGCAACCCGTTCCCTTGGTGCTAGATGAACGAACGTCTCTCCACTTGCTCTGTTCTGAGAGATAAGTGTGTGTGAAAGCCGTCCTTCACCTAGCTTGTTGGGAACACAAAGTTTCTTTTCAGTTGCAAACTCCATTCCATACATATATATAGGGAGGTAGAAGCTCCAACTCGGTTTTACAGTGAAAACTGCAGGAACTTCAAACCGGCACTAGGAAACAGACTGAGAAAGCAGAGAAAAAGTGTCTCCTGCAACCCGTTCCCTTGGTGCTAGATGAACGAACGTCTCTCCACTTGCTCAGTTCTGAGAGATAAGTGTGTGTGAAAGCCGTCCTTCACCTAGCTTGTTGGGAACACAAAGTTTCTTTTCAGTTGCAAACTCCACTCCATACATATATATGGGGAGGTACAAGCTCCAACTCGGTTTTACAGTGAAAACTGCAGGAACTTCAAACCGGCACTAGGAAGCAGACTGAGGAAGCAGAGAAATAGTGTCTCCTGCAACACGTTCCCTTGGTGCTAGATGAACGAACGTCTCTCCACTTGCTCATTTCTGAGAGATTAGTGTGTGTGAAAGCCGTCCTTCACTTAGCTTGTTGGGAAAACAAAGTTTCTTTTCAGTTGCAAACTCCATTCCATACATATATATGGGGAGGTACGAGCTCCAACTCGGTTTGACAGTGAAAACTGCAGGAACTTCAAACCGGCACTAGGATACAGACTGAGGAAGCAGAGAAAAAGTGTCTCCTGCAACCCGTTCCCTTGGTGCTAGATGAACGAACGTCTCTCCACTTGCTCTGTTCTGAGAGATAATTGTGTGTGAAAGCCGTCCTTCACCTAGCTTGTTGGGAACACAAAATTTCTTTTCAGTTGCAAACTCCATTCCATACATATATATGGGGAGGTTGAAGCTCCAACTCGGTTTTACAGTGAAAACTGCAGGAACTTCAAACCGGCAGTAGGAAACAGACTGAGAAAGCAGAGAAATAGTGTCTCCTGCAATCCGTTCCCTTGGTGCTAGATGAACGAACGTCTCTCCACTTGCTCAGTTCTGAGAGATAAGTGTGTGTGAAAGCCGTCCTTCACCTAGCTTGTTGGGAACACAAAGTTTCTTTTCAGTTGCAAACTCCATTCCATACATATATATGGGGAGGTACTAGATCCAACTAGGATTTACAGTGAAAACTGCAGGAACATCAAACCGGCACTAGGAAACAGACTGAGACATCAGAGAAAAAGTGTCTCCTGCAACCCGTTCCATTGGTGCTAGATGAACGAACGTCTCTCCACTTGCTCTGTTCTGAGAGTTAAGTGTGTGTGAAAGCCGTACTTCACCTAGCTTGTTGGGAACACAAAGTTTCTTTTCAGTTGCAAACTCCATTCCATACATATATATTTGGAGGTAGAAGCTCCAACTCGGTTTTACACTGAACACTGCAGGAACTTCAAACCGGCACTAGGAAACAGACTGAGAAAGCAGAGAAAAAGTGTCTCATGCAACCCGTTCCCTTGCTGCTAGATGAACGAACGTCACTCCACTTGCTCAGTTCTGAGAGATAAGTGTGTGTGAAAGCCGTCCTTCACCTAGCTTGATGGGAACACAAATTTTCTTTTCATTTGCAAACTCCATTCCATACATATATATGGGGAGGTACTGGCTCCAACTCGGTTTGACAGTGAAAACTGCAGGAACTTCAAACCGGCACTAGGAAACAGACTGAGAAAGCAGACAAAAAGTGTCTCCTGCAACCCGTTCCCTTGGTGCTAAATGAACGAACGTCTCTCCACTTGCTCAGTTCTGAGAGATAAGTGTGTGTGAAAGCCGTACTTCACCTAGCTTGTTGGGAACACAAAGTTTCTTTTCAGTTGCAAACTCCATTCCATACATATATATAGGGAGGTAGAAGCTCCAACTCGGTTTGACAGTGAAAACTGCAGGAACTTCAAACCGGCACTAGGAAACAGACTGAGAAAGCAGAGAAAAAGTGTCTCCTGCAACCCGTTCCCTTGGTGCTAGATGAACGAACGTCTCTCCATTTGCTCAGTTCTGAGAGATAAGTGTGTGTGAAAGCCGTACTTCACCTAGCTTGTTGGGAACACAAAGTTTCTTTTCAGTTGCTAACTCCACTCCATACATATATATGGGGAGGTACAAGCTCCAACTCGGTTTTACAGTGAAAACTGCAGGAACTTCAAACCGGCACTAGGAAACAGACTGAGGAAGCAGAGAAATAGTGTCTCCTGCAACCCGTTCCCTTGGTGCTAGATGAACGAACGTCTCTCCTCTTGCTCATTTCTGAGAGATAAGTGTGTGTGAAAGCCGTCCTTCACTTAGCTTGTTGGGAACACAAAGTTTCTTTTCAGTTGCAAAATCCATTCCATACATATATATGGGGAGGTACTAGCTCCAACTCGGTTTGACAGTGAAAACTGCAGGAACTTCAAACCGGCACTAGGATAGAGACTGAGGAAGCAGAGGAAAAGTGTCTCCTGCAACCCGTTCCCTTGGTGCTAGATGAACGAACGTCTCTCCACTTGCTCTGTTCTGAGAGATAATTGTGTGTGAAAGCCGTCCTTCACCTAGCTTGTTGGGAACACAAAATTTCTTTTCAGTTGCAAACTCCATTCCATACATATATATGGGGAGGTAGAAGCTCCAACTCGGATTTACAGTGAAAACTGCAGGAACTTCAAACCGGCACTAGGAAACAGACTGAGAAAGCAGAGAAAAAGTGTCTCCTGCAACCCGTTCCTTGGTGCTAGATGAACGAACGTGTCTCCACTTGCTCAGTTCTGAGAGATAAGTGTGTGTGAAAGCCGTCCTTCACCTAGCTTGTTGGGAACACAAAGTTTCCTTTCAGTTGCAAACTCCATTCCATACATATATATGGGGAGGTACTAGCTCCAACTCTGTTTTACAGTGAAAACTGCAGGAACTTCAAACCGGCACTTGGAAACAGACTGAGAAAGCAGAGAAATAGTGTCTCCTGCAACCCGTTCCCTTGGTGCTAGATGAACGAACGTCTCTCCACTTTCTCTGTTCTGAGAGATAAGTGTGTGTGAAAGCCGTCCTTCACCTATCTTGTTGGGAACACAAAGTTTCTTTTCAGTTGCAAACTCCATTCCATACATATATATAGGGAGGTAGAAGCTCCAAATCGGTTTGACAGTGAAAACTGCAGGAACTTCAAACCGGCACTAGGAAACAGACTGAGAAAGCAGAGAAAAAGTGTCTCCTGCAACCCGTTCCCTTGGTGCTAGATGAACGAACGTCTCTCCATTTGCTCAGTTCTGAGAGATAAGTGTGTGTGAAAGCCGTCCTTCACCTAGCTTGTTGGGAACACAAAGTTTCTTTTCAGTTGCTAACTCCACTCCATACATATATATGGGGAGGTACAAGCTCCAACTCGGTTTTACAGTGAAAACTGCAGGAACTTCAAACCGGCACTAGGAAACAGACTGAGGAAGCAGAGAAATAGTGTCTCCTGCAACCCGTTCCCTTGGTGCTAGATGAACGAACGTCTCTCCTCTTGCTCATTTCTGAGAGATAAGTGTGTGTGAAAGCCGTCCTTCACTTAGCTTGTTGGGAACACAAAGTTTCTTTTCAGTTGCAAAATCCATTCCATACATATATATGGGGAGGTACTAGCTCCAACTCGGTTTGACAGTGAAAACTGCAGGAACTTCAAACCGGCACTAGGATACAGACTGAGGAAGCAGAGAAAAAGTGTCTCCTGCAACCCGTTCCCTTGGTGCTAGATGAACGAACGTCTCTCCACTTGCTCTGTTCTGAGAGATAATTGTGTGTGAAAGCCGTCCTTCACCTAGCTTGTTGGGAACACAAAATTTCTTTTCAGTTGCAAACTCCATTCCATACATATATATGGGGAGGTAGAAGCTCCAACTCGGTTTTACAGTGAAAACTGCAGTAACTTCAAACCGGCACTAGGAAACAGACTGAGAAAGCAGAGAAATAGTGTCTCCTGCAATCCGTTCCCTTGGTGCTAGATGAACGAACGTCTCTCCACTTGCTCAGTTCTGAGAGATAAGAGTGTGTGAAAGCCGTCCTTCACCTAGCTTGTTGGGAACACAAAGTTTCTTCTCAGTTGCAAACTCCAATCCATACATATATATGGGGAGGTACTAGATCCAACTCGGATTTACAGTGAAAACTGCAGGAACATCAAACCGGCACTAGGAAACAGACTGAGACAGCAGAGAAAAAGTGTCTCCTGCAACCCGTTCCATTGGTGCTAGATGAACGAACGTCTCTCCACTTGCTCATTTCTGAGAGATTAGTGTGTGTGAAAGCCGTCCTTCACTTAGCTTGTTGGGAAAACAAAGTTTCTTTTCAGTTGCAAACTCCATTCCATACATATATATGGGGAGGTACGAGCTCCAACTCGGTTTGACAGTGAAAACTGCAGGAACTTCAAACCGGCACTAGGATACAGACTGAGGAAGCAGAGAAAAAGTGTCTCCTGCAACCCGTTCCCTTGGTGCTAGATGAACGAACGTCTCTCCACTTGCTCTGTTCTGAGAGATAATTGTGTGTGAAAGCCGTCCTTCACCTAGCTTGTTGGGAACACAAAATTTCTTTTCAGTTGCAAACTCCATTCCATACATATATATGGGGAGGTTGAAGCTCCAACTCGGTTTTACAGTGAAAACTGCAGGAACTTCAAACCGGCAGTAGGAAACAGACTGAGAAAGCAGAGAAATAGTGTCTCCTGCAATCCGTTCCCTTGGTGCTAGATGAACGAACGTCTCTCCACTTGCTCAGTTCTGAGAGATAAGTGTGTGTGAAAGCCGTCCTTCACCTAGCTTGTTGGGAACACAAAGTTTCTTTTCAGTTGCAAACTCCATTCCATACATATATATGGGGAGGTACTAGATCCAACTAGGATTTACAGTGAAAACTGCAGGAACATCAAACCGGCACTAGGAAACAGACTGAGACATCAGAGAAAAAGTGTCTCCTGCAACCCGTTCCATTGGTGCTAGATGAACGAACGTCTCTCCACTTGCTCTGTTCTGAGAGATAAGTGTGTGTGAAAGCCGTACTTCACCTAGCTTGTTGGGAACACAAAGTTTCTTTTCAGTTGCAAACTCCATTCCATACATATATATTTGGAGGTAGAAGCTCCAACTCGGTTTTACACTGAACACTGCAGGAACTTCAAACCGGCACTAGGAAACAGACTGAGAAAGCAGAGAAAAAGTGTCTCATGCAACCCGTTCCCTTGCTGCTAGATGAACGAACGTCACTCCACTTGCTCAGTTCTGAGAGATAAGTGTGTGTGAAAGCCGTCCTTCACCTAGCTTGATGGGAACACAAATTTTCTTTTCATTTGCAAACTCCATTCCATACATATATATGGGGAGGTACTAGCTCCAACTCGGTTTGACAGTGAAAACTGCAGGAACTTCAAACCGGCACTAGGAAACAGACTGAGAAAGCAGACAAAAAGTGTCTCCTGCAACCCGTTCCCTTGGTGCTAGATGAACGAACGTCTCTCCACTTGCTCAGTTCTGAGAGATAAGTGTGTGTGAAAGCCGTCCTTCACCTAGCTTGTTGGGAACACAAAGTTTCTTTTCAGTTGCAAACTCCATTCCATACATACATATGGGGAGGTAGAAGCTCCAACTCGGATTTACAGTGAAAACTGCAGGAACTTCAAACCGGCACTAGGAAACAGACTGAGAAAGCAGAGAAAAAGTGTCTCCTGCAACCCGTTCCTTGGTGCTAGATGAACGAACGTGTCTCCACTTGCTCAGTTCTGAGAGATAAGTGTGTGTGAAAGCCGTCCTTCACCTAGCTTGTTGGGAACACAAAGTTTCCTTTTAGTTGCAAACTCCATTCCATACATATATATGGGGAGGTACTAGCTCCAACTCGGTTTTACAGTGAAAACTGCAGGAACTTCAAACCGGCACTTGGAAACAGACTGAGAAAGCAGAGAAATAGTGTCTCCTGCAACCCGTTCCCTTGGTGCTAGATGAACGAACGTCTCTCCACTTTCTCTGTTCTGAGAGATAAGTGTGTG
The DNA here is from genome assembly GCF_036321535.1 of Camelus dromedarius. Taxonomy (NCBI): domain Eukaryota; kingdom Metazoa; phylum Chordata; class Mammalia; order Artiodactyla; family Camelidae; genus Camelus; species Camelus dromedarius. The sequence continues at coordinate 1,701,883 of NW_026989835.1, forward strand.
TGAAAGCCGTCCTTCACCTAGCTTGTTGGGAACACAAAGTTTCTTTTCAGTTGCAAACTCCATTCCATACATATATATAGGGAGGTAGAAGCTCCAACTCGGTTTGACAGTGAAAACTGCAGGAACTTCAAACCGGCACTAGGAAACAGACTGAGAAAGCAGAGAAAAAGTGTCTCCTGCAACCCGTTCCCTTGGTGCTAGATGAACGAACGTCTCTCCATTTGCTCAGTTCTGAGAGATAAGTGTGTGTGAAAGCCGTACTTCACCTAGCTTGTTGGGAACACAAAGTTTCTTTTCAGTTGCTAACTCCACTCCATACATATATATGGGGAGGTACAAGC